>NC_087462.1:18274383-18577414 GCF_036321535.1 Camelus dromedarius | reverse complement strand
CTCCATCACGAACATGTCATTCTGTGTCACGCTAAGCAGGCTGCTTCTCCTCTGGGTGTTACTTTCCTCGTCTGTAAAATGGGTTTAACGAGATACCGTGCAGGGGTGAATTAAAGGAGACTATGTGACCAGGGCAGGCAGCACAATGTGACCTTTGGTGGTGGTTCCACAAATGTCCGGTCCCTTCTCAGCAGGTCTGGGACACACCTGGGCTTTGTCTAGTCCACACACTCATCCCCCAAGGACTTTCCACGAGCTGGGTGCTGGGGATTCGGATTAATTGTCACAATCACTGCAGTCCATCGAGTGCTTGTTAGCACCACGCACCTCCCATACATCATCGCGTGACCCTACTGCCCACAAGCCTGCAAAGGAGCCACTGTTACAACCCTATTTTTCAGATGGGGAAACTGAGGCTCAGAGGTCACTGACTGGTCAGCGGCACAGCCGGGATCCAAACCCAAATCTGCTTCCGGGGTCCATGCTCGCAGCTGACTCCCTTTGGTGCCCAGTCTTGGGGGAACCAGCCACAGTCAGAGCTTTCTGGAGCGGGAGGACTGCAGCGAACCCTCCTCGGGGGCACCAGTGCCTGGCCCAGGCGGGGGCCGCCCCACCCCGCGCTCGCGGCCCCCTTACCCGGGTCGTCCTCGTCGCGGGGCACCTTCTTGAAGCAGTCGTTGAGAGACAGGTTGTGGCGGATGGAGTTCTGCCAGCCGGCCTTGCTCTTGTTGTAGAAGGGGAAGTTGTCGGCCACGTACTGGTAGATCTGGCTGAGGGTGAGGCGCTTGTCGGGCGCCCCGTGGATGGCCATGGCGATGAGAGCCGAGTAGGAGTAGGGGGGCCGCACGAGCTTCATCAGCTCCTCCTGCGAGGGGATGGGCAGCCAGCCCAGGTCGCCGCCCCCCAGGCCGGACACGCCGGGCAGCAGCTGCCTCTGCACGCCGTAGGTCTGGGGCAGGAAGGGGCTGGGGCCGGCGCCCGGCAGGTAGGGCGGTGGGGTCACGGCCGGCCCGTTGAGCCAGAGGTAAGGGTTGGGGGTGGCCCCGTACTCGCTCCCCTCGAAGGAGGGGGGCCGCTGAGGGCTGGGCACGCCCTGTGGGTGGAAGAAGTTCTCATAGTAGAAGTTCATCTCCGGGGGCTCCTGGCCGATGCTCGGGAACTGGGGGCTGCAGCGGGGCGGGGAGGGCACCGGGAGGTCGAAGGAGCTCATGCTGGGGCTGGGCCGGGCCGGAGCCACCTGCCTGGCACCTGCACGGGGAGCTGGCCCTGACAGGTGCTCAGCAGGCCCCGGCCTCCAGCCTCCGACTTATACCCCAGGGCTTGGCCGGCGGCCCCACCCAGGGGCGGCCACCTGCTGCAGACCCGCCCCTCCCTCCTTTGACAGCCATCCGTGTCACCGGAGGGGCACTTCCCCGCCGGCCACGGCCACCGTGGGGCCCATAATGACACGCTCCGAGGGCTTTCTAGCCGATATTACCAAGGCAAGGGCGCCGCCCCCCCTTCTCTCTCCTCTCCATTTCCTCTTCTTTCTGCTTACTTTCCCCTCTTTGTCTTTCTCGCCATCACCCTCCCCTGTGTTCCTCCTTCTTTCTGTCTCATCTTGTCTCTCTCTTTCCTCTTTCTCTCCTGAGTTTCCTACCCTTCTTGCTTTCCTTCCCTGTCCTCCCAGCCTCCCTGCATCTCACTCCTGGTCTCTTTCCTTCCCGCTACGCATTGCACTGCCCATGTCCTCTGTCCTTACAGTCTCTCCCTGTCTCTCTGAGTTTGTTTCTAGATCTTTCTAGAGCTCTGTCTCCTCTCACTCACATCCTCACCGTCTCTGCTTCTCTCCTTCCTTTCACTCTTGGGCTCCCTCTGCCTCACGTGGTCCCCGTGTTTCTTCCCTATCCTCTCTGTCTCCCTCTTCTTTCCCACCCTAACCCTTCATCCTCTGACCCCCTCCCCCAGATTGGAAGAGACACATTATCAGAAGCCACAGTTCTTGGTCTTTTGAAGTGAAGACACACTTCCTGGGGTTTTCCAGGAGAGAAGCTGTCCCTGGAGAAGCAGAAGAGCCCAGAGGAACCTAGCCACCGGCCAGTTTCAAAAGGGCAGCCAGTTATAGGCGCCACCCCTGCCACCACACACACACACACACACACACACACACACAAGCGCACACCCACTGCAGGCAGGAAGAGAAAGGCCTGGGGATTCTCTGAGAGGGGCAGCCAGGCTCATAAAAATAACAACCAAAGGAAGAGGACGTGAGTGGGACTTCAGGGGAAAACGAGAGCGGACCTGTGCTCTCCAGGTTTCCCTCTGGCTGCAGGGACGGGGCAGGTGGAGGGCTGCTTATCTGATCAAAGTCCTTTCATGTTCGAGTTTGTAGAGTCCCCAGGGGGCCACGGCCGGGAGGAGAGCCCTCCGCTGGCCCTTCCTCTCACTCCATCTCAGCCTCAGGCTCCTGAAGTCGCAGCTCCTGCCCACGAAGGCTTCTCTGTGCCTTGTGGCCAGTCCGCCTCCCTCCCTGGACTCTGTTCCAGCCACCTCTCCACCCCAGGGCAGGCCTTCAGCTTGGGGATCGGTGGTGGGGGTCCCCCTTCTCAGAGGATGGGCAACTGCCCCTGAGCAGGTTTTAGTAGCAGCTGGAGACGTCTGTCTGGGATCAGCAGATGGGAAAACCTAAGTGCGGCCCAAGGACTCACTGGCAGTGTCCCGATGCCCAGAGGGTGGGTTGAGATAACTGGGTGGGAGGGATTCCCCCCCCCAGGCCCTGAGGACCCACTTGTTCCCACCATAGAACAGCGACTGAAAGGTGGCCCTGAAAGGGCCTGACTGCACAGGGGAGGCTTGGGGTAAGCAGCCTTTGCACTTTCTTTCCAAAGAGTAAAGCGGAAGATGCCACATTTTTGCTTAGAGTTTCTCCACCAGCTCTGGCTTGTTGAGGGCAGCTCCTTGACTTTTCAAAGGACAGTCACACTGGGCCCATCAATACAGACCCAGAGCCTGACAATGAACCTGGCAATGTCGCTTCTGATAATTCATCCTTCAGAACAAAACAGAACAAGAATTAGATACAGGGGGGTTCCACCCTAGCCTTAGTTATAGCTGTAAGGAAGTCATTAATCTGAATGTCCAACCATAGGGGATTGATTGGTTAAATAAACTGAGTATCATCCAGAGGATGAAGTACTATGCAGCTACGAAAAAAGAGATTACAGAATATTTAGTGATATGGAAAGATGTTATGATCTAATAATACTATTGGAGAAACAGGCTGCAAAATACCATGATTTTTTTTTTTTAGTAAAAGATACACATTCATACACGCCTGTGAACTATGTAAGTATAAATGTCAAACTGTCAATGATCATTTCTGGGTAGAGAATTAGGTAGGATTTTTGTCATTGCTTATCTGTTGTTTCTAATTTTAGTGATTAGAGAAAGGTAAGCACATTTTGGGGATTAAAAGTCCAAAGAACCCGGGTTCAAACTCAGCTTTGCCGCTGAATAACTGTAAACCTGGACAAGTTTGGCCTCAGTTATTGCCAATGAAAGTAGGAATGATGCCGCTAATTCGTGTGGTTGCTGTGGGCGTTCAGTGAGGTGACTGATGCACGACACTTCACACGGTGCACAGAGACGCACTCAAACATTAGTTACTACTGCACATTCGAAATGTACAGTTCATCCCTGAATTTGCTACATTTCAAGTTAATCATTTTGTTTCAGCAGCGTGTGGGCAGGGGCTGCTGTGGCAGGCGGGGATTCACAATGAAGGAACAAAGGGAGGAATACTCAGGGCAGACACAATCTACTCTCCGATTGTAGAGCCGGACCCTGCCACCTGCCGCTGATGGTCAGGGAGCCCCGAGTCGCATGATAGGTTCACAGCTGAGCTGCGTCAGGACCCTGTCTCCTGACTGACCCCTTGTTCCGCCCTTTGCCTACTGCTGGGGTCTCCTTCCTTAGGCGTGTCTTTGAGGAATACTCACCTGAGTCTCCCTGTCGCACCTGGGCCTTGGTGCCTTCCCCTGAAGAGCCGAGAGAGCCTGGCCTGTCCGGAGGCCTTACCCACACGGGGGCTCCGGCCCAGGAGTCCAGCGGCCAGGGATCCCACCTCTCACATCCTCCCCGCATCTCGTCACAGGGCCAGGCCATCAGGCCAGGGGCACCCAGCGCATCCCAGAGTCCTCGAGCCCAACTTCACGAGCACTGTCGCAGTCCTCGGGGTGGGTAAGAGGAGCTGCCTGTCCCACCCCCAGGGGAGGTTTAGGAGCTACATCCCGGAAGCCCCCCACCCATCCCAGGACCCCTGAGGAAAGAGCCAAATGTCTCTATAAACTGGGGTCCTTGTGGAGATGAAATTATTTCAGGCTTTTTGAGATTTCATGTAAGTGGAAATCCAAGCCTGGGAAGACATGGCCAGCTTCAGCGGAAACAGTAAAAGGTTGGGTAACCAGGTATGTGGGGCTGCAGTCTGCATATTACAGCCCAGAGGGAGGCCTTCTTGAATGAGAACGACCATATATTCTGGACCCCAGGTTGGGACAGCTGGGACAAGGCTATAGAGTATGAAAAACGTGGGCTCTGGAGTTCAGCGGAGCTGGGTGCACATCCCTGCCCAGTAGCTGTGTGATCTTGGCCATGTTTCTTGGTTGCATAAGGCCTCAGTTTGCTTATTTATTAAATGGAGCTACAAATAGAACCTGTCTCATGTGGATTTTGCAGGAAAAAGCAATGTGAAATGTGTCACATGCAGGGCCCAGGATACCACTGAGGAGGATGGCAATGTTGAACGCCTGGGTACCGGAGGACGGGTATTGACAGGGAGGCGGTTTGGACAGGAGGCCCAGCATCTGTCTTCCTCCAGACAGTATTTTTACCATTCGCCCTCACCTTGGGAATATCTCGACATTTGGGGCCGATGCTGGGGAAGGAGGAAAGGCCTGTCACTTGTCAGGAGCATGTGCCCCGCAGTCGGCCGCTTGCCCTGGGCATCCAGGAGCCTTCGTGGGCTCAAGGCCTGCAGAAAGGGTGAATGTGCACAGCCCCAGCCCCTGGGGCCACTGCCTCTGGCCTTGACTTTCAAGGGGTGGAGGACTGCGTGAGGAAACAGGCAGAGGAGGACGAATAACCAGAGACCGAGGAGTCAGGCAGGGTCTGCTGCATCACGAGAGAGGGCTGGGAGCAGAACGCCCAGGCTTCAGAGCCAAACCTCTGCGTCTCAGTCTTAACTCTACTCCTTAGGCACGATGGCAGCAGCCAACTCTTCCGGGTCTCAGTGTCCTCGTCTGTAAAATGGGGACAGCCAGCTCCCTCCGAGTGTTGCTCTGAGGACTAAGTGCCAGGCACGTAGCACGTGCTCGGTGAATGTGAGCGCTGTCAGGGAGCCCAAGGGTGAGGGAGAGGCTGGGGGTCCGCCAGCTGGGACTCCACCCCCAAGCTCGTGGGCTCACCTGTCTTCCCCGATTCCCCTTTCGTACGTAGGCTTGGATTTTAGGGCCCTCGTGCCTTTCACGTTCCAGGGTCTCCAGGAGCCTGCCAGGGAAGAGACTGGTTGGAGTGGGGAACTGTGGATCTGGGACCACTTGGCGTCTAGCTTAAACTCTCTGTGCCAGTTTCCTTATCTGTAAAACGGGGATAAGAAATCATAATTTTTCTACAGTAGGTGGAACACATAGTTCTCTAGTTGTTCTAAACAATGGGTCTATGTTTATAGACTGGAGGTCTACAAATATTTCTCTGTGAATGGCCTAGAGCTGTTATCGGGGCCTCCTGTCCTGCCCCCGGGACCAGCAGGGTTCACCAGCACTGTGTCTCAGTATACTTTGGGGCTTGCCGTGGAGCTGGCTTCTCTGTCCCCGAGTGGGGGCTTCTAGCAGCTCCGCCCAGGCGTTAGCCAAGCTGGAGAAGCTGATCCTGGTGCCCTCTCTGCTGCCCTGGTTTCTGGTTGAGCTTGAGGCTGGAGAAGCATGGACCGACACCGCCCTCTGGTGGCCATCTCTTTAAAAGCAAGGAGAAGAGTGCAGAGACTGCGTGACATTTCAGGTCCACAGCCAAGGGTTTCGGAGTCCCTTTTAGAAAGGGACAAGTTCCTAGGACCAACAGCAGCTTCATGGGGGAAAACACTTCAGATTGCTGACCTCAAGAATAGGAAGCAAATACATTTTTTGTTGTTTTAGGACGTTAGGTTTGTGATCATTTGTGGCAACAGTAATGGGAAACTAACAGAATCGGACTCTGTGTTATGTGAAGCTTTGACCCTTCCACTGAAGATCCCCTCCAGTGGCCTTTGTGTGACACCTGGGAAAACAGTCTGCCCATCAAGGAGTCCCCCCAGCCTCCCCACCTCTTCCCCTTCTCCCCTCCCTCCCTCTCCCTTTCCCCCTCTGTCACTTCTTCCCTCCTTCCCTTCCTCCGTCATCTCTGTGTGAAGAATGCCGGTTGGGGCAGTGGCTCTGGCTGGGATTGGTCACCTATTCCTTATTGCACTCTGGGACTTTTGTGGCAGGTGGTGGCCCCTCTGGGCCTCAGTTTCCTCATCTAGCAAATGGGAGGCAAAGCTGCGTGGTTTTCAAGGTCCTGACCGGCAGGTCCCACCTATGGAACTTATTAAAATGCATTCTCCTGGGCCCGTGTCCCAGAGATTGTGACCTGTGAGCCCAGCTGGGGCTGGGCATCAGTGCTCTTAGGGAGCTTGCTGCACACCCAATTTAGAAAGCAAGCGATCCTGGGATCCAGGTCATGTCCCCAAAGTTATCCCTTGGAAACATGCCACTCAACAGCCTGCTCCTTGGAGCCTGAAGCATAAAATCCCTATTCTGCCACTTCCAAGCTGTGTGACCCGAGACAAGTGCCTGTGCCTCTCTGGGCCTGTTTCCTCACTGTAAATAGGTATTACTAATAGTCTACACTTCAGAGGGCGGTTGTGAGGATTCCACAGTTACTAAGTGCAAGTTGCCAAGAGCAGTGCCTGGCACATAGTAGGTGTGCATGCCTGTTTGCCCCTGAAAAGTACCAGCTGCCCAGCATGGCATTCAAGACCCAGCATACATGCGGCCCCACACGGGGTCTCTCATCGCACCCCATCCACTCTCTGTGCCCCTGTCGGGTTGCGGTCACGTGAGGTGCTCGCGATGGGTCAGGCTGGTGCCTGCCCACTCCATCCGGGTGCCCATCCTCCTCTCCACCTGGATGGCTCTGACTCGCCTTCTGATCCTGCCCTGGGAGCCTCCCTCCGCTGCTGGGTCCCTCCGTGCCTGGCACGTGGTTCGGGAGGTCACGCTTTATCGCCTGACTTCACTGTGGGACTCGTGGCCCCTTGAGGGCGGGGACAGTGCTTTCTTCAGGGCTTTGGAGGCTGCTCAGCACATTTGTGAGGGAGGATTGGCTGTGAGCTCTCCTCTTTACTTTGATTTGTCCTGTGGAAATTGGGGCCACAGCGGTGACTACCCCATGCGTCCCATCCCTGTAAGTCAGCAGTGAGTTGATGCCTCCATGCCTGGCCAAGGACCCCCCTTTCATCTCTGTGTCCCACAGTCAGAGTCACTACACTCACCTGGGTGGATCTTCACATGACCTGCCCTGAAGGCAGATCCTAAGATCTCGGGAAAACACACCTGTTCATTTGTAAACATAGTCACTTAATGTTGAAAGCCAGGCAGCCACTGTTCAGGGAAACCTAATACTTTCCAGAGTTTAAACTTGCAGGTAAAGTTTTTATATATATATATATATAACATTTAACACCAAATATGCTATTTATGTTTAATTTTAAACTCTTTTTAAGATCTGCATGAATTTTGGGAGTCTGTCATTAGGACATATTTTAGATAAAACCTACTTCTTCTCCCCCAATTTTATAAATAGTCAAAAATAATTGAATCCAACTCTCTGAAGAATTTCTCATTGGAGTCCTTAAGAGTTAAGTCTAAGAAAAACAATATGGCTCACTGTATTGTCATTATAAGAGTCTGGGTTCACATCCCCGATGACTGTAAAGGTTGTTTATTACAAACCTCTCAGTAAACAGAACACACTAATATTTCATAAATCAGTACTGGGGTCTTCTGCATGGTACTGGTTCTGTGGGCGTGGTGTTATCAACTCTTGCTTTTTCTACACCCTGTTCTGACTCCAGTTCGGCAGGAGAAACCCACCCAAACCTCCCTGCCCATCGCTCACAGGGGACGATTCCTTTACCAGCAGCACCTCTGTTCCTCACCTGACCCACTCTTCAACACCCTGAAATGTCTCTTATTCTGGGTCTCACTGCCCCAAAGGTCCCACTCTAAGCAGTAAACTCTGTGAAGCACCGGCCGTGAAGCCATGAAGATGCCCGGGTGGGTCCAGCTCCTTAGCTCCTTGGGGATGCTCCTCTGCCCACGTGGACTTTCCTTGCTCCTTTGGAAAGTGAATCCAGCCGGATTCCAAGCCTCTGGGTGCCGTGTCCTCACCTTAGGGCGCCCACAATGCCGCCAAAGCCCCAACCAGCCACCACCGAGACAGGACTCACTGGACTGTTGAGGACAGACTAGAAGCTGGGCGGGGCACCGGGGCTGGGGCTTGTCGAGGGGACATGGCAGCTACAGGAAGAGACTGCGGTGGCCCGAGGCGACAGATGGCCTGGGCGTGAAGGTGTCCGAGAGGCAGCACAGAGCTGGGTTCAAAGCCAAGCTTCCGGTCCGCCTGCCGGTTGGAGTCCCAGCCTCTCCATGTACCATGTGTGTGATGTTAGGTCACTTCGTGCCTCTTTGCCTTGGTTTCCTCATCTGGGCAATAACTGTCCCCACCTCCTGGGGCGGGGCTGTCAAGATTTAGGAAGTTCTCTCTTGTCAAGTCTGTGACACCATGTGAGGGACAGTCATCTGTCATCTGTCATCCCTCACTATCCCTGGGGACTCAGGCGCCAAGAAATGAGCCTCCTCCCGAGGTCTCTGGGTGGCTCCAGCTCCAAACCCCACGAAATCATGCACTTAACTCCACCCCCACTATCGATCCCCTTCCCAGATGGAGTCCTCAGCTTCCCGCCTCCCTGCACAGGCTCCCGGCTCCCTAGGCCTCTGCTCCGCCCTCTCTTCTCTGATTGGAGGAGCCTCTTGTCTCCTTTGGGCCTCATCTGAGGAGCCTGGGGGCTCCTCCAAGAAAAACCACCACTTCTGACCTGGTGAGAAGATCCAAAGGCTGGACCGCAGCCTGCTGGACCCCAGCCCTCGGTCTTCCTAACTCTGGGGCATTTGGTTGAGATTTTTTTTTTAATCAGAGTGAACAGGATTGGGTGGTTTTCCTATCTCTTTCCAGAAAGGGAGAAAGGTAGAATGGAACTCTCCACCGTGCAGATCACACGAGGAAGATTCTGGCAGCTACTCCCTGCATCCCTGAACCCCAGCGTTCGGCCCCTAAGGCACCCACATCATGGGGAATATTCTTGGTGGTGGAGTGAACAAGGTAGGTGGATTTGCATTGGGATAGGCTGCAGCCAGGTTTCCTAACATCGCTGGAGGCCCTGGGCTGCCTGCCTGCCCTCCTGACCGTCCCCAGGGGCTCCCAGTCCAGCCCTGGGCCTCAGGGACTGAGCTGATGGAATTTGGCCACGAGGCTTGCTTGGGTTGTGGAATCATTTTTATTGTCAGTACAAAAGAGCAACACTTCGGAGATGATCAGCTAGGAAAAAAGACAGGTTGGTTGTATTAAAAAACATAAAGTACAAAACTGTTAACCAAAAATAAAATAAAAGAATATTTAAAAGCATTCCTGTTAAGTGCTGGGACTTAGAAAATAAAACAAAAATACAGCTCCTTAGACCTAGGACACTGGGCTATAAAAAGATGGGCCCAGGATGCTGGGAGGAGGCATTCCTGTTCGCTCCTTGGTGTGGCTAAGCTTCCGGGTGTGGCGTGGTCACCCCGGCCTGGTGATGCTGGCTGGGTCTGTCCCCACGGACAGTTCTGGGGCCCAGATCAGCCCGTTTCCTCCGTCTGAGTGCAGGCAACTGATGGGTGGGCTTCCTGCTCTCTGAGGCATCAATGTCCTGCCGTGTCTCTCCTCTTCTGCAACTCCCATCCCTGTCCCCAAGGGGCAGCCCTGGCCAGTAGCATCTCACAGGTCCATGGATGTTAGGTCGGAAGTCTGCTTGCCTTCCTCGGCAGGTTTGCTGGCCAGCTACGTGGAAGAAAAGAAACCCAAGATGGGATGCTCGTGAGCACCAAGCCACTCACGAGGGCCCCAGAGCTGACCCCTCCCAAAGCCAGTGAGCCTGAGCTGATGGGACCAGAGAGAGGCTGTGCCGTGCAGTGGCTGGAGCACAGGCTTTGCTGTTTCGTGGACCATGTGAACTTGGGCAAGTCTCTTACCTAATGCTGTGAGCCTGACAAAATCCTCACGGGGAGAGTGGGCGGTCAGATGGGATCGTGTCTGGGAAGGGCTTGGCGTGGCGCCTGACCCAGTGCACGCCCACAGGGAAGCTGCCATCCTCACAGCAGCTGAGCCCTGCTTTAGTAGCACCCCGAGGACAAGCATGTCCATGGTGCCTTCATCTTGAGCAAAGACCGACAAGTAGCAATGGGACACGGGACTTGAAAAGGCAGGGCTTGGAAACTAACTTTTAAATAGTAGGATTTTGTACTAGCAGTTGAATAGGAAAGTTCCTCCAAAAGAATGGAAACAGCACTTTTAGCCGCCCAAGACAGTGGGCTGTGGTGGCTCTGTGACAGGAGCACCAAAGGGCGATTTAGGCAAAGGATAGCTCCTGGCTCTGAGGTCCCAGGGGCCCTGCTCAGCCTCTGGCTCATTCCTACAGCCCAGCTGGGCTCTGTCCTGCTCAGGGGAGCCACCTGGGGCCCAAGAGGAGAACTGCACCCTGGGCATTTCCAGCCAGAGTCCCCACCCCAGGGGGCCCTGCCCACGCCTCCCTGGGAGTGACCACGTGTGACCACAGGCATATACACACAGGTACACCGTTCACATGCACCCCGTTCACATGCACCCCCATTTCCTCCTCTCTCCTTGTTGCCCTCTTCCCTTCCTCCCCCCACACCCCCTTCCTTCTGGGTCTGGGTGTGGGTCTGGGTGCTCACCATCGTCTTGAAGAACTGATTTACTTTCTTCCGCTTGAGCGTCTTCTTGTCGCCATCGGACAGAGGGAGGAAGGTCTGGCTGAGGCGGGGCGACGAGTTGGCCTCATCCATCCCGGGCACGCCGGCCACCGAGAGCGTGAGGGCTGCAGGAGACGCAGGAGGGCGAGGAGTGGCCGTGAGCGGTGGGCGGAGAGGCAGTGCCGGGGGACGGGAAGGGTGACTCGGGGACAGACAGGAGGCAGGCGGGGCCCAGAGACAGAACCCGGGAGAACAGACCCTGGGGCTGGGCAGGAGGTGGGAGGCCGGCTTCCACCCACGCTGGGGCTGTCCAGGCTGTCTGTCCACTCCGCCGAGGCCTGCCCAACCCGCAGACTGGGGCCGGCAACCTGGCCCAATCAAGGCCTCATCCAAGGGCTTCCGGGCTGGAAACAAGGGCCGGGCGGGGACCCCCAGCACTGGGACCCTGCCTTCCTCTGCGTGGAGGCCTGCATCACTCTGGACCTCAGGATTTACTGGGAATCCATACATCACACCAGGTGGTCCTCAGTTAGCCAGGGCCTCCTGGGGACCAGAAGTCGGCCCCGGGCAAGTCTCTAAGCCCCGTGTTTCCTGTGGGGGCCTGGAACACTATTTCGAGAACTTACGACCCCCACCCCCACCTTATAGTTGCAGAGTGTTTGGTGCATAGATACTTCGTATTTCCCCCTCATTCATCGTCTGGGGAGGAGGCCAGCAGGGTACAGATGCCCTTTGCTAATTCACAGAGGGGGTTCTAGAAACTTGACCGGGGACGTGGTCTTCCCAAGGGCATTCAGTCTGGCATGTGGCAAGTCTCTGTGCCGGCCACTCTGTGCTGGGCTGTGTGCTAACTGCCTCTCCTTCTTTGTCTCACTTAAGCCTCAGCACATACCTATGAAATGGCTCATGTGATTAGCCCATTGTGTGGATGAGGAAACTGAGGCCCTGAGAATGTCAGTCCCCTGCCTGTCCTGTCTACTAAGTAGTGGAGGCCCTGGGAACCGTGCCCCGAAGCACTGCCCAGCCTCCCCAGGCAGGACACCCCCACACGGCTCTGGTGTTTGACCTGGTACATGGCCATTTCACTCCTGTCCTCTCAGCAGGCCTCACAGCACCCTTGAGGTCTGTGCTCTTACCCCTGTGTCCTCAAGGTCACAACCGAGGGTCAGGGAGGTTTGTGACTCCGAGCTGGGGGCCGTACGGGGCAGGCAGCACCAGGCAGCACCATGGTTGGAGATGTTTCCCCCCGGCCCCTGCCCTTGGGGAGGGCGGGACTCCAGGTTCTTGGTGTTGGAAGACAAGGAAGACACAGCTGGGACAGCTTCACCCACATAAGGGGTGGGTGTGGGGAGAGCTCAGAGAACAGGGTGGGGGGTGCTGTGAGCAAGCCTCTTAACCCCCGTATGCTTAGCCCACTTTGCTGTGTAGACATGGTTCTGGTCTATCCTCCATCCCCAGGCTGGTGGCCCCCACTACCTCTATAACCTCTGCTGGTGGTGGCGGGGTGCATACCTGGGATGGTGGGCATGGACTGGCTGGCGAAACTCATCTGAGACAGGATGGATGCCCTGGGGGCGACGGCCACATGCTCCGAAAGGTTGGTGTCACTCATGAACTCATGCTTCCTGGAAAGCTGGATGAATATAACACACACACACACACACACACACACACACACACACGCGGACACACACATACACGCGCGCGCACACACACACACACCCCCCACAGAGACTTAGCATGAGGTATTTCTGGGTTGTGCAAAGTCAGTGTTTAGGGCTTGACATGGTTTCTATGGACCCAAGCCCAAGTTCATTTATTCCATTTTGTATCACACTCCATGCCAGTCTGCCATGTATGATTGCACAGGTTGCATACTATACAACTCCAATGTGTGTGTCAAGGTGGAGGTCATTCACTTAGACTGCTGTGTGAATGATACCCCCTAGAATTGTAAAATACAGTCTTATTTCCAGCCTTCTCTTCCTGGCCTCTGAGGCCAACTGGGAAGTTTCTGGAAGATTCTTTCATCACTGGAAGACATCTCAGCTGGCCCCTTGCTCTCTCATCTGGCAGGACAGTAAATAATCTCTCCTCATCCCAGGCTCCTAGAATGCTTTCAACAATCCTCTCTTTCAGGGGGAAGCTAGGGTTGAACCCAGGAGTGTCTGGCACCAAGTGTCATATTAAATAGTTATTAGTTTATAAGACAAAAACTCTTAAAGTCAGGGCAGTGAGAATTTCATCTCTGCATCCCCAGCTGGGATCCCAGTCCACTGGAGGAGCTTAGGTTGGGGACAGAGAGCAGAGAGATAGAAACACCTGCTCCCCACCCCAGGAGGGCTGTTCTCCCATTCAGCCGGCGAGACAGGCGGCTTCTCCCAAGCCTTGCAGAGCCCTTTGTGATGGTAGAAAGGACACGGCGACAGCCCGGGTTCAGATCCTGGCTCTGTCACATCTGGGCTGCGTGGGCGCCGGCAGCACTTCACCTCCCTGCCTCTCAGACGCCACCTCTGTAACCCCACCTCACTGTGAGAGTGAGGCTCGAGCGGGACCACATCTGAGCCCCCGGTACCCTGCCGGGCGTGCATGGAGATTTGCCAGTGGCTCACTGGAAAGGCATCCGGCCTCGGAGGCTCACCCGCTTCAGGCCCGACTCTGCTGCAGCCTTCTCGTCCGCAAACACCACGCTGCTTCTCTTGGCCCTCTTCTTGGACCTCCGTAGCTTGACCTCTGGCAGGGTGCTCCCCGGGGAGATCGGCTCCTCCTGCTCCGCTTTTGGAGTCCTGGGAGGCACTAGTTCCAAGTCGAAGCTGAATGGCAGTGGAGATAGCAATAGAAACTGCAGTTAGAGCTTCAGTGGAACTGTCTTGCAGGGACCCAGGCTGACCGAGCCGTCACAACAGGGTCTGGGGGTAGGTCAAGGTCAGCTCTCCTGGCAGAGTTTGGAAAGACACTTGTGTAATTGGCAAACATTCAAAGTGCAGGTTAAAATAAAACTGAAGGCAATGAGCCATCACTTTTTGGTGATGAGGAGAGAAAATGGGCTAAACCTATGGATCTGAATTCAAATCTGTGTCACTTTTTAGGTGAATGACTTTGGGCAAATCACTCAGCCTCTCTGAGCCATGATTTCCTTTTCAGTAAATGGGGGTGTTTGCAGTGACCCTGCAGAGTGGCCATGAGATGAGGTCGAGGACCCTTTGCACATTCTTGACCTGGGGAGAGTGCTCGATTCACGGTGTGTTATTACAGTAGTTGAGTTGGGCAGGGCAGAGCAGAGGGCTCCAGGAAGGTGGAAAGGGGAAGCTTTTCTTGGGGTGAAGAGGGGAACCCCGACAGAGGTACAGGTAGGTACAGGGGGAGGAGCTCTGGGGTGGGGAGTTGGGAGGCACGGAGCCCCAGCAGAGGTGAGAAGATGAGTGGGTCAGGCTGGCTGATGGAGATCACTGGACTGGGAGTCTGCGGGCTGTGGGTGAGTCCTGCTGGGTCCTCAGGAAAAGCCACTGAATCTCTCTGGGCTTTGACTGGTCCCCTAACAGTGGCTCCAAGCCCCATAGGGTAGTTCTGAGGGTTCTCATGAGGCCCAGGTGGGGAAAGGCTTTGAAAAAGAAGGGCAGGAGGTGGCAGAAGGGCAGCCCTGGGGACAGAAACGGGGAGACTCGGGGAGGCTTTGCTGGGGGCTGGGAGGGGGCAGCGGGCAGGGGCTGCCTGGGGCGGGGACTGACCTCTCGGAGGCTGACTTGCTGGGCGTGCTGCAGTCGGAGTTCATGGAAGCCATGGAGATGATGGACATCTGCCTGTAGGAGCGCAGCATGGACCGGGGGCGGCCCACCCGCCTGTCCTCGAAGTCGGGCTGTGGGCAGGAGAGCAGGGTGGTTAGCAGCCAGGCCTGAAGTCGGGTGGAGGCCAGGGGCATGTGGCCTCCACCTTCCTGCTGCCTTCCTGGTCCACCTGGCCAGGCGGAGCTGGGGGACAGAGCAGGACATCAGGACAAAAATGTCCTGGCTGGCTGAGGCTAAGGGGTTTAACAAAGAATCTGTCAGGCCTTTATTCCTGGTTTCTGGGAGGTATGTCTAAATCCTTGCAATTTCCCCACTTATAGGAGTGCCTTTGTTTTTCATAGTGGCTCCTTTACGCTGATGAGAAGATTCAGGATGGGAGCTGGCCAGAAAGCCCAACCTTGTGATTACAGGGCTGGGACTCTGAGCCAGACAGAATCAGCTCAGCCTCTGGGGAGAGAAGGGAGACTGGAGATTCATTTCAGTCACATGGCCAGTGATTTGTTCAGTCATGCCTATGTAATGAAACCCCAATAAAAACTCCAGACCTTAGGCTAAGGTGAGCTTTCCTGGTTGGTAATCGCACATGGACGTACGGGTAGGGCAGACAAGGTGATGGGTCCTGATTACTCAGGAGCTGTGCATTTGGGACCCTCCCAGATCTCACCCTATACATCTCTTGGTTTGGCTGATCCTGATTTGTTTCCTGTATAATAAAACTGTACCCATAAGGACAGCTGTCCCTCAGTTTCCACGGGGAAATCCGTTCCACGACGCCCAGGATACCAGAATCCATGGATGCTCAAGTCCCTTGTATATTTGCCTATAACCTATGCACATCCCCTCGTATACTTTAAGTCATCTCTAGATTACTTATAACGCCTAAAACTATGAGAACGCTAGGTAAATAGTTGTAGATACAATGTAAATGTGAGGTAAATAGATGCCAGCACAGCAAATTCAAGTTTTGCTTTTTTTCTGGATTTTTTTTTCCTGAAACATTTTCGATCCTCGGTTGGTCAAATCTTCAAATAGTGAATCCACAGATACCAAGGGAGGGCTGACTTCTTGAGTTCTGTGAAATGGTCAGACCTGAAGGAAGGGTGGGAATCTCTAAATGTGTAACCGGTTGGTCAGAGGTGCAGGTGGCCTGGGAACCCTGGTGTCTGAAGGGAGGGGAGTCTTGTGGAGGACTTTGTCCTTATCTATGCAATGTGACCCAGCTCTGGGTAGTGACCATCAGAATCACATTGGGATGTCACGCAGGGAGTGTTGGAAGAGGGAACTTGTCTCGTGGAAAAGCTCTTAGACCAGAAGATGAGAGACCTAAGTTCACCTCTACGATCCTCCAGTAACTCACTTCCCATCTCTGGACCTCGATTTTCCCATTTGTAAAGTCAGAGGATTGGGCCAGGTGGCCTCTAAGGGATCACACAGCCTTGACATTTTATAACTCCACTGTCTGGGGAAGAGGATAAAGATGTCCTGTGAGCATCAGGCCAACAGCGTTTTGAGGCCGTGGAGTCTATTAGTGGCCAACAGAGCCAGGTGCAAATTCCGACCGCATGCACTTGTTCCGTAGCCTTTGGCAAGTAAATTAACACACTGGAATCTCCAGAAGAGATAGGAGGGGTTAAAGACCATTCCCAGGCTTGTTGTGAAAACTAAAAGACCTAAGCGCTTAGATCAGATAGGCACGTAGTAGGTGCTTCACGGTGCCTTGAGTGCTAAGGGTTCCATCTGTAGCTGGTGTTTATCTGGGGTGACTTCTGAGGGACCAAGTTTACAGAAAGGGTCTCTGGATTGAGCCTAGCTCTGCTGGCCCTCAGGCCCATCTCTTCGAGGGCAGGTTCCTTTGCTCTGGTCTCATGGTCCTCTCTGCCTCACCCCACCCATGTCACCCCTCCCGGCCATGGGGACCACCCGTACCATCTCTCTGACACCGTACTCCTTCTCCACCTTCACTTTCAGATTCTTGAAACATTCCTCCATCCGGTCGTGGAAGGGCCGCAGATTTTCTGACACCCGTTTCTCATGGATCTTAATCCCAGCTCCCAGGAAGGGGATCTGGAGAGAAAGGTGGTAAACGATGAGCCAGAGGCTGGCTACCTGGCCTCTGTGAACAGACCACCAAGGATCACCAGGCACTGAAGAAAATTCTCCAGTATAAAAGACAGAGAACAGAACAAACAGATAGGAAAAAAAGCAAAAAGGGAGGAAGGAAGAAAGGAACAAAGGAAGGAAGAAAAGAATGAATGGACTGAGCTGGAAGAAACAGAGTATGAAAAGAGCTTAAGAAAGCATTATTTTAAAAAAATTAATATATAGAAACAGAAAAGATTTTTTATCCAAGACAAAGATTTTATTTAAAAAAGAAAGAAAGGATAATGGAAATGCTACATATAAAAACTCGATTAGCAGTTGATATAATTTTATCTGTAGAACACCCAAAAGAAAGTGGAAAGAATTTGACTTATAAAGTGAATTTGATAAGTGAGGTTACTGGATACAAGGTAAACATACCAAAAAAATTCGATTATATTGACAGAAAGAAAAATTTTAAAAACAATACCATTTATAATAGAATTGAAACCATCAAATACCTAAAAACAAATCTAATACAGTATTTGGAAGACCTTTACAATGAAAACTAGAAAACTTTGCTGAGTGAAATGAAAGAACTAAATAAAAGGAGATTCCATGTTCATGTGTTAGAAGATTCGACATTAAGACAGCAACTCTTCCCAGATTAACCTACATATTTAATACATCCCTAATCAAAATCTCAATGTGTTTTGGAGGGTGTGTGAAAACTGGCAAGCTGATTTAAAGATTTATATGGAAATACGAAGGATTGGAAGAACTAAGATAAATTTGAAAAAAAAATTTGCAGAACTCTCATTACCAGCTCTCAAGACTTACTGTAAAGCTAGAGTAACTAAGACAGGATGGTACTGGTACAAGCATGGTCAGACAGACCAATGGGATAGAATAGAAATTCCAGAAACAGACTGACACACATGTGATCACCTTATGTCAAAGCTGGGGGAAGTAACAGCCTTTTCAACAAATTCCAACAGTGCTGGAATAATTAGAAATCTGTATAGGAAAAAAACTGATCCTGGGGGGGAGGGTATAGCTCAGTGGTAGAGTGCGTGCTTAGCACACACAAGGTCCTGGGTTCAATTCCCAGTACCTCCATTAAAAATAAATGAATAAATAACCTAATTATTCTCCCCACCCCCCAAAAAGAAAAATTTATCCTTTACTTCACGTCAGTCAAAATGGAGCATATACTAAGTGTATAGGATAAAACAATAAAATGTAAGAGAGTATCGTTATGATCTTGGGGTAGCCAGAGATTTCTTAAAGCGGACACAAAAATGGTAATCGTTAAAAAATGGATAAATTGAACCTCATCAACATTATAAACTTCCATTCTCCAAAATACACCATTAAGAAAGTAAACAGACAAGCCACAGACCGAGTGAAGACATTTGCAATACATATATTTGACGAAGGATTCATATCTAGAATATATATATACATAGATAGATGCCTATGAATTATTAATAAAAAGACAATTCGGTTAATAACATAAAAGATTTGAACAAACATTTCACAGAAAGGTTATTCAATTAGCCAATAAACACACGAAAAGGCAACGAACACCCTTGCTCAGGAAGGAAAAGCAAATTTAAATTACACTGAGGTACCACCCCACAACCACCGGAAAGACTAAAAGGAAAGACTCACATTGGCATGTGTTAGTGAGGATGTGGAGCGACTCAGACTCACAGAAGTTGCTGGTGGGAGTGTAAATTGGTCACCCACTTTGGAAAACTGCTTCTTGGTCTCCAGTAAAATGCCAAACAGGCCATGTGTGACCCAGGCGGACAGTGAGGGCACTGAGTGCTTATGTCCATCAAAAGACATAAGTAAGAATGCTTGGACAGCTTTTTTCATACCATCTCGAACCTGAAAACCACCCACCATCAACAGGAGAATGGATACATAAATTGGTGTTATTGGTAGACTGTACTGCCACACAACGGGTAACGCTTGGGAACAAAAAAGAACTCCCCTTACATGTACGCAACAACCTGGATAAATCTCAAGGCGTTATGTTGAACAGAAGCAGCCAGGCACCCAGCGGTACATACTGTATGTCACATCCAATGCCTGTGACCTGTTAGGGCTCCCTGGGGCACCCCAGAAATATTGGAGGGAGGAAACCAATCAAAGCTGGGTCTTCCTGCTCCCCAAGCTTGCGGGGGCGGGGCACGATCATTATCTGAGTATTAACAGGTGTGATGACCTCGGAAGGCTGGGGCCCTCAGGGATGTCTGGGTTTCCCAGGTGGCTCCAGGTAAGAAGGGAGAGAAAATTCCAGACACACAGAATGCATTCAGGAGAATGTGTCTGTGCAGGGCTTGGTGCTCAGTGTTTCATTTTTAAGGCCTCACTTTGCATAAATTGGCAGAGGCAGAGAAGGACCTGAATTAGGAATCCTTATTTTAAGAAAAGAGGCTGCATCCGGTGCTTCTCATTCTCTGATTTCCCTAGAGTAACAAGAACTCCGGCCCACAGTAGTGTGCTTTTCTCTGCACTGTGACTGGCGGCTGCAGGGCTGCCCTCTGCTCAGGACTCGCCCTCCTCCAGCCCCCTCCGGAGCCCACCCTGGGTGCTGGTGGTCGTGGAGAGCAGGGACGCGTCTGAGGAGGGGTGGCTGCAGGCCTGGATGGGGAGCCTGGTCCTCCAGGTGCCTCTGGGGGAAGGAGGGGGTCTCCTGGGTTGTTCCTTCTCCAGGGAGTGGGAGAGAGCAGGAGAGAGATGGAGGGAGAGAAAACACAGGAGACGGGGCCAGAGAGAGAAGCGGCCAAGGAGGGAGGGCAGTGGAGAGAGAAGAGGGAGGGAAGGGAGCCAGGAGAGAGGTGTGAGGGGGCGTCGGCAGAGCGAGGCAGCAGTCGGAGAGGGGAGGGGAAGCAGCAAAGGACTTCAAAGAGGAGAAAGACAGAGACAGACACTCAGGAAGAGTCAGAGAGAAGGAGCAGGGAAGGAAGGCACGGGGGCCAGGAGGGGGGCATGCAGGGAAGACTAGCAGACAGCGGGAGAGAGCAGGGGGCTGGGAGGACGGTCCTTCCAAGGCGCCAGCTCAGCTCCAGCCGGGAGAGCAGAGCAGTTCCTGCCGGCCACCGCCTCCGCCACCACAGGCCCTTAGACCCCAAACCCACCAAACCACGGCCTCGATTATTTTCAAAACCTGATATCCATCTGAGCATTATCTGCAACAAACTGGGTCAGCCTTACAAGGAGGAGATGTGGGGGTGGGGGCCGAAGTCTCCTAGTATCTGATTGGCGGGTGCCGGGTGTGGGGGGAGGTGATGGTAGGTGTATGGGAGCCCGGCTTGCATTTCAGTCCCACTGGGGGAAGCCACCTCCTGAATTCTACAACCAGTACAGCCGTCTTTGCAACGCACAGCACAGCACAGCATTGCTGCCCTGCCCGGCCCCCACCTGTGCAGCACCCCGAGGGGGCCGTGCCCCAAATTCTGGTTCCAGGATGTGCCTGCTCAGGTGAAGAGAGAGTCAGAAGAAAGGGCAAAAGCCAAAGGGCAGGAGAATAGGTGAAACTCGGCCACACCAGCCAGAGGCTAGCAGAGGGCGCGCGAGCCAGGGCCGGGGAAGGAGGGAGGCAGGGCTGGCTCTGCCCAGTCCGGCTCTTCTTTACCTGCCACGCAATCAGGTCCTTGAGGCGGCTCAGCTTGTCCTGGTCCTCGGGGTGGTCCCTGCTGTACTCTTCAGTGAAGAAGGCCTAGGAGGACAGACAGTTCCTTTGGGGTCACCCCACAACCCATCTCTCTGGCACTGGGAGAGGATTCCATTTGCAAGGGCCAGGAAAGAGGCCATTCCTGTTTGGATGGGGCCACAGTCAGGCACCTGTAGGGCCTCAAATCAGTCCCCACTGGGGATGGGACACAACGTCCAGGGAAGTAGCACTTAAAGTGGGGTCTCTGGACTGGCAGCCGCAGCAGGCATCACTGGGAACCTGGCAGAGATGCACACTCTCGGGCCCCACCCAGACCCACAGAATCAGAATCTCTGGGTTGGAGGTGGGGTGGGGTGGGGGTGGCTGTGTGTTAAGAGCCCCGGAGGGGATTCCGCTGCACATTCAGGGCATTGTCCCCGGGGAAAACTCAGTGAGGAACTTCCCCCAGTGGGCTCTCCTGCCCACCTTCCCACTTCCCTCATTGTGTGTGGCCTCAGCAGCCCCAGCTCTTTCTGGGGCCCATGTTCTCAGTGTGTACGCACATATATACAGACATATCTTATCCAACTCTCAAGGCTGAACAAAGGTTACCAGTGATGACTATCTGGGGTATCCAAGGGTACCTGGAAGGACTGACTGGGTGACTAGAATTACTGTCCCTGAATTATACTATTGTGTTGTATTCTTAGTTTTACATCAATGGATGATGTAGGGAAGATAATAAGGAATTCATCACGAGGTTTATAAAGAATGATGAGTCCATTTTTTTTCAAAACCTCAATGTCCCATTAATGCATGGCCTAGGAGAAAACCGAATGAAGACTTTCTGTTCTACTTCAGTGTTGGAAAAAGCTAAGTCCCCTCACCAAAAGAAATTATTATTTACCCCTAAGTGAAAAATGTGATTCATATAACTGATGGCCTTTCCCTTTTTGCCATGGACACCAGGAGGCTCAAAAATGAAATCTGTGCCTGAAATGTGTGGGGATTTCTGGAGGGCTTCTATGACCTGGATATCTAGATTATAACTCCTCCTTTGGAGTTGATCTCCTATCCCTTCTATATGTTCACAGATTCTGGGTTGCATTTCTTCTCATTTATAGACGGCATTTGTACCATCTATAGAAGAGATGTCTTCACATGGGTGGCACATGCCTTACTTCGTGGCTCTTGACTTTAACGGTCTGTCTCCTGGTCATCCCAGAGCCCTTCCTTGCCAGAGGCACCTGGATGTGCCCAGTGGGACAAGGGGCCTTTAGGACCCTGCTCCTTCCTGCCGCAGCACAGAGCATGGCACTGAGGGTGCGGAGGAGGCGAGAGTGAGGCTACAGAAACTCTGGAAGGTGTATGAGGTCCAAGCAAGCTGATGCGTCCCTCTGAGGGACAAACACCCGCAGTAAGATGAGTGGCCTGCGGCGGTGTCTGCCCCGGGCCTTCCTGCCCCTGCTCTGCCCCAACCAGGGCCTCACCTTCTCGTACTTGGCGAACCCTCCCATGACAGCAGGGTCCACGATCCCGTTCAGGAGCATGGAGAGCGGGTTGATGGGGAGGCTCTCGTCGCTCTGGTACTGGTTTATCATCACCAGGATCTTCTCGTTGGCCGCGGACATGGTTTCGATGGCGTTCTCCAGGGGGCTGATTGTGCTCTGTTGGAAAACGAGATCACCGAGGAGAGAGGGCCTTAGCAGGTCGCTTCAAAAACAGATGTAATTATTGGTACTGACTTCACTTGGGGTTGGAATTCAAAAGAGGCAAAGCTCCCCTCGGGGCTGTAGCAGGCTCTTGTAACGAAAGAGCTCGGGAGGGCCGTCTGCTGTCTGGGGAGAAACAGGCTGAATTTCTGCTTAGTGAGAAAGGGGTGTCCCTGGGGAGACGGCGGCCAGACGTGTCAGGGACTTGTGGGGTTTCAGAGGCTGTGCATCTACTATGTGTGAACACTTAGCCGGATGGATTAGAGCAGCGGGTGGTATGATCACCCAGCCTGGCCCCGAGTAGGTCCTAAGATGAAGTGCTGGTAGCCAGGTCCCCTTGCAATCAAGTGGTCCTTCATACTCTGCAAAGGCATTTCCCCACATTACCCTTTTCAGTCCCCTTAGGAATCCTTTGGGCAGCATAAAATAGGCATATTATTACAACCTACTTCTGCCACTGATCACTTGGGCAGTTCAGGTCCCATCTTTGGGCTTCAGTCTTCTCATATGCAAAATAATTCAGCTGGGTGAGAACTAGAAATGGGGTGCACACTGGAGATCTGTGGGCCACGCTGGATTTTACCCAGCACGTGAGTTCTAATTTATTGTTGCTACTATTATTATTAATTCAACTGGAGGGAGCTTCCCACAGCTTCCACCACTCCCCGTTGTCTTAAGGTGACAGTTTCCCATATTTATGTTATCTTCCTGGGCTCTGGAGGTACTTGAATTTGTAGCTCTTGGACTAAATGACCTCCAGAGTGTCTTTCGGCTCTGAAATTCCATCGTATTTCAATCTCTGTTTTACAGATTAGAAGACTAAGGCCAGAGATACACTGTGTTTATCCAACATCACCTAACTCCTTGCTTTGGGTCTCTGACCTCCCTCCCCCAGCTCAGGGCTTCTTGTAAAGGTTACATATTCTTGGGGCCGAGAACAAGGAAATACCCCCCCCATAAGCAGAACTTACACTTGAATCCCATCAGAAAACACCTCTCTGTACAAACAGTCCTGTAGTCATGACAGTTCATGAAAGAAACAAGAAGGGCAAGACACAATTTCTGTAACACAAAAGCAACTGCTTATGGGTTTTGCCTATTAACTGAGTGACTGCTTGATGGATTCACTTCATTAATAACTATTCTTGAGCATCAATTATGTGCCAGGGACTATACTTTGCACTCAGAGGTGTGGCAGGGAACAAAGCAGGCAAAAATCTGTCTTCCTGGAGCTCACAGTCTAGAGGAGCTTATATCCTAATGTCACTATATTTAAAATTCTAGATATTAAAAATAAACATACAGGCAAATGATGTGATCTGTTAGGAGGTTATCGGTGCTTTGAAGAGAAGTACCGTGGTGGTGGGGGCAGGGGATGGGAACTGCAGGGAGCGCAGGCAGGGATCCCCTCAGTTTGCCTACAGTCCCGTGGGGACAGCAGAAGGAGCAGGGGCACCTTACTGAGCATCACCAGAGGACAGGACACAGCCAGGGCCAATGGGTAGCGACCACAGATTAGCCAGAAGTTTCTGTTCCTCATTTCAAAAATGGGATCCATAATACTGTGTAATTCACAGGGTTTTGCAGGATTAAATAAGATAATGCCATCAAGCCCTTGACACAGCGTCTGGGACACTTGTCAAAGCCTATTGTGCACCGATGTGTCCCATGAATAAGGGCATGAATGGTTTCTTCCTCTCCAAGGCACTACTTACTGGGGTGGGCTGGGGACACACTGAGGAAGACGGAGAGAGTGAGTCCACCCAGGTATCTGATACGGGAGGTTAAAGTCAAACCTCGCCTCTTTTACTAAACTTGAACAACCCACTGACTCTGTACCTTGGCTCCTTCACCTGTAAGATGGGAAAATAAGAACATCTACCTTGTCGCGTTGTTGAGGGGCTTAAATGAGGTCACGCATACGAACAGTTTAGCACATGCTCAATAATGTCTGTTGATGTCATCATCATCATTAGGGTATTTCCCCTCAGGTCTAGGCCACCTCTGTGAAAAGGAGATTGGAGGACCACTGCGCTGCTGGGGGGCCTTCAGGGTGGGAGGGGGACAGTCTCAATGCTGATCATCTGGTAGCTCAAAGACGTCTGTCAGACCATGTCCCTCCTCTGCTCGTGGCTCCAGTTCACCGAGTGGAAAAGCCCAAGCCCCTCTGGTGCCTGCAGAGTCCTCCCTGATCTGCTGTCAGACTACTGCCACTCCCCCCTCACTCGTTCTGATTCAGACACAAGCATGTTCTGTCCCAGGGCCTTTGCACCTGCTATTCCCTCTGCTAGAACGCCCTTCTCTTCAATGTCTGCATGGACCACCCCCCTCACTTTCTCTAGGTCTTTGCTCAAAAGCCATTTAGCTGGGAGGCTTTCTCTGACCACTTTGCTTAAAATAACCCCTCCTTCATAACCTTTCTCTTTCATTTTTCTCCACAGTGGTTCTCTCCACGTGGCATAATATATATTTATTTTGACTTTTTAGTACGTCTTCTCCACTAGAATATAAGCTTCATCGCAAAATCTCCAGGTGCTTGGCATGTGTTAGAAACTCATTAAACATTGGTTGACTGAGTAAGTGAATAAGGTATCCTGAATATGTCCCTGCTTCTCAGGTTTCCTCACAATCACCCTGGCCTTCCCTTTGCATCCTGGGAACTGCAAGACCCTTAGCTGTTTGAGGACCTGGAGACCCTGAAGTGTGTTGAGAAGCAAAATACACGCTATCTGCACAAGAGTTCAAACATTTGCGTACTAGCCAGAGCTCTGCCTCTGTGTGATTCCCTTTCCCTGAGCTTCAGTCTATCCAACCATCAAATGGGTTCATAGTGAGATTCTGCAGAGGGGCCTCAAAGGGCTGCTGGGAGGGGAGGATATAAGAGGGTGATTGTGTCAATGGAATTCCAGACCCTCTGCCTCCAAACACAGAAGCGCCCCATCCATCAGCTTTATTACTGGGTTCTATGGTACCTTTCATTTGCAGAGAAAAAAAATGTTATCTGATGCTGAAAAAAAAATATGAAAGCAGGTAAACTGGATGCTGCCTCAGGTCCCTTCCTGCATTGGAATTCCTGGACTCCCACAGTGGCTCTGAACAAAAGCGTGTCCCTACTTCCAGTCACAGGAGCCTTCTGAGGCTGGCTGAGCCCTGAAAGCCCGCAGACTCACCTGGGACATGTGGACCACCTCGAACCAGCGCAGGATGCCCGGAAGCTTGTACGCGGTGACGAAGGAGGTTCTCTCGATCCACATCGACTGTCCGGTGGCAGGGGCGGCAAGGGCAAGAGAGCAACACACTCGTGAAACCTGGCTATCAGAGTCTGGCGGGAACCCAGCCAGGCCCCCAGGCCTCCTAGCTGCCCGGAATCAGAATAACTATTACAAGACCCAGAAACACACTCCCACCTTATCGTTAAGAATTCTTTCTCAAAGTGAAGTTTAAGTTTTCCCTGGATTTAGGTCCAGTAAGTTTTAACCTGGTCTCTGAACAGGCAGAATTTTTAGGCAATATTGAATGCAGCCACCTGCATTTTTCTGGGGGCAGGAGGGGTCCACAGTCTTCATTAGATTCTTAAAGGGGCAGTGAGTCCCCAAATATGAAGAATCAAAGTCTAAAGCAAGGAGCTGAGAGAGACTTGGAGCCACTTCCTCGTGCCATCCTTGGCCTTTGGGAATAGAAGACAGGTCCTGGCTGGGAAACACACAGGGAACACAGGGGACAGAAAGCCTTGTGGCTTCTTCTTTCCTGCAAGGTTTGACTTGATCAACGCCCCTGCTTAGCCTGAGGGGCCCTACCTTCTGGAAATGCCTGAATGCCCTGTGGTTGACAGTGCATCTCACTCCAGGCCCGGGTTGGGCTACATCTTGAGAGTGGAGAGGCTCAAGAAATGAGATAACAAACACAGCGGAAGAGACGGGAGAATGGGTGTCACCGGACCGATGGAAGGTAGCATTCCTCCCTTTGACTTTGCATCAGATGCCCTCCCCTTCTGATTCTGGCAGGTGCACACGCTGGTAAAGGAGGCCCAGGGGAATGATCAAGGCATCTGAAGGGTGGGGGAGATACTTACGGCGAACTCATTCTCAGGGTCGACCGTCCCCCTGCGCACCGGCCGGGAGTAGTGGAACTTTTGCACGTAGTTGGATTTATAAAAGCTGCAAGACAGGTAGAGGCCTGAGGCTCCTGACAGCAAAACCTGACCTGACCCCATACTGTCCAGGGAGGCCCACTGCAGTAAACTCCAGCTCTGGCAGAGTCCTTGCTGTGGCATTTAAAATCAGGCTTTCCTTGCAAGATGATTTAGAAGCCAGCCAGCCTTACACCCTCGTGCGAACATAGCACCCCATAGAGTACTGAAAAAGTTGGAATTCTGCCATCAGTGCATCTAGTGATGCCTGGATTATTGCTTCTTGTGATCTCAATGAAGGATTGACATACATCTAAGGTCCCAGCCTAATGTCCCAGGGGGATCTTCCAAGGATTCTTTAGGGGTCCCAGCCACCCCTTAAGTCACTCTTCCTTAATCTCTAAGGGGGGGTTCATCAGGGTCAGCAGGGAATGGTGCTAGCTGTATGGTTGTTATGCCCTGCCCACAGATGCCTGGACCAGAGGGCGATGGAAGGCTGAGATCCAAGCTGAGCTACATCTGCTCAGCCTCCTGCACTAGTGCGAGGCAGCCTCTCCCTGAAGGATCAGGCCATTCTTCTCACAAAGAAGCACCTGCTTCTGAAGGGTCCTTCCAGAGGAGAGGCCTTTTCCTAAGGCATGCGAGGTGCTAAACTGGGCACCTAGACCCGAGGGGGGTGAGCCGGACAGCTTGGAGTGGGGAAGCCTGGTGCCTTGCAGATCCCACGGACCCCCTGCTTCGTTGCCTCATCACTGACCTTGCGAGCTGGTATTAAACAGACTGACACCTGCCTTCATGCCGCTCCCTCTAATGCCCCCCTTTTTGAAAATCATAGTCTGAACAGATCCACTGTCAATGCACAGCCCTATTAAATGCCAAAAAGATGACCCTTGGAGAATGTGCTCAGCATGAGCACCATCCCCTGTCCTCCACCCTCCCCGTCACCTGCCCGCCCACCCTCTTTGGCTGTGGATTCCTTGGAGTCACTCTGGGATCAATCTGAGTGACAGACTCTCCATGTCCAGTTCAGCGAATCTCATTGCTTCTTCCTGAGGACTCGCTGTGCCACAAGGTGAGCCTCGTTCCTCTCTGCCGTCTCTGGTGTCAGCCTTTTAGGGCAGAGTCCAGAGGGCTGACGGGGTGATGCTTCTCCCAAGAGGAAAGGGAGAGCAGGCTGGCTCGGATAGAGAAGGAACTAGAAGGCACCAGGGCCTGTCCTGCGACCTGCTCAGCTTGGTGGACCCATGGGATCTTCCTCCCCACCCTCCTTCCCCTGGGCTGGGCGTCTTACTTTATAATCTGGTCAGGCACTGGCTTGTTCTTGAACCTTGGGTGCTCATCCAAGACGGGCTGGACAGTGAAACACTGGATGTCTGCGATCCCTGCCGTTAAGAGCTCACAACGTGTCAGTCAGCAGTTCCAAGCACAGACAGTCCCAGCTGAGACCTCCCAGGACAGTCCCTCATAGGGCCAAGTTTTTAATGAATGACCAACCTCAGGGTGCTTGCTGGTTGACCAGTCACTTTGGTCCTTATCAGAGCTGCCTGTCATTTTGCAACCCCAACCCCGGGCACAGCCCCTGCTAACAGTGGGTTAGTAGTCCTTAAGCCTCATTATCATTGCTATGTTATCATTAGCATGAATGACACCCAGTGCATTTATAGCTCTCAGTCATCTGCAGAACACGTCTCCCCACGGTCTCCTTTCATCTCTCCAGTCCCACTGAGCAGCGTTATTGAATCATACAAGGACATCAAGGTCAAATCAAGGTCAAAGAAGCCGGACAACCTGTTGAAGGTCACACAGTTTGTGAGCACAGAGCAAGGGTCTGTATTTGGGTCTTTTTACCCTAAACTCAGGGTTCTTTGACTCTAGACTTCTATTCAATGTGGCCCTCTAACCCAGCAGCATCAGCATCACTTGGGAGCTTGTTAGAAATGGTGACTCTCAGGCCCTACCTCAGACCCACTGAATCGGAGTCTGTGTCTGTGTGAGGTCCTCAGGTGATCCATACGTATGTTCCAGTTTGAGAAGCATGCGAACACCTGTCATTTTGCACTCTGACTCTGAAAGTCTGAGAGTAACTGCCTGGGGCAGGAATGGCAGGCCATATCCAGGCTCAGTGGGAAGGAGTTCTGTGATCAATTAGTAATGCCTGCTATGGGCACAGGATATAGGAGAGGCACCGCATGTGCCAGGTTTTTGTTATGCCCATTTTAAGTCAGTAATATAGCAAACCAAATAAATAAGGCCAGTCATCACCTGAACCTTACTTCCCTTTCCCTACCTCCCATGGCTTCTCTACCCATCTATCTTCTTCAGATATCCAAGTTCTCCCATCTCTCTGCTCTACCCGATGACCACCACAACTCCAAAAACTCTTCTCCTGGGCCTGATGTTTCTGCCAACGGAAGAATCACAAAGTCCTCTCACTGGCATTCAAATATGCCAGTATTTGAATATGAAGTATTCAAATATTCCAATAGGATCCTAACCCATTTCCCACCATTATCTCTGCATAGCCAGCAGATTCTACTGTTCCCTTTGCTTGGAATACTTCCCCACATCACCACCACAGCTCCATGAACGTTCAGTCTACCATCAGTCAGGTGTCCTTTCCCTTCGTGACTCTGTACTTAGGACTCTCCTCTGTCCAGCAACCTGTCTCCTCCCGACTGCCCCCTCCCCAGCAGACTGTGAGCTTTCTGATGGCAGAGGCTAGGATTCTTTCACACATAAGAAATCGCCAAATGTAATTCCAAGTTAAATCCAACCCCCCTCCCCCAAGAAACTCACTTCACATTAATATGGTGGAGATTTAATTGTTTGACACTGAAGATTTTTCCACATTAAATGAGAGTCCCTCATAGAGAAAGAGACAGACAAAGAGAGACAGAAACAGAGACAGAGAGAGAGAGAGATGAGAGGGTGAGAATGAGCAGGGCTTAACACAAGTGAATAAACCCCAGGGGAGGGATTTCCACAATATTCAGGAAGGCTGATTTCCTTTTCATGTCGTATAGTGAACCGCCTTCTCTGGGAAGGAAGTCACTCTGGGTTAAGTCTAGGACAGGAGCTGGCAAACCATGGCCCTTGGGTCAAGTCCAGCTCACTGCCTGTTCTTGTATGATTCACAGCTAAGAACAGTTTTTGTATCTTCAAAAATTGGAAAAAAAGAGTATTATGTGACATGTGAAAATGATACGAAATTCAAATGTCAGTGTTCACAAATGAACTTCTATCGGGGCACAGCCATACGTGTCCATTCAGGCATTGCCCACGGCTGCTCTCCCACCACAGCGGACTGGAGTAGCTGCGACAGACACACAAAGCCCATGAAGACTAAAATACTTCCTGTCTGGTCCTTTACAGAGAAGTTTGCCAATCCCTGGGTTTTGTTTTTTTTTTTTTTTCACTTTTTTTTTTTAATTGAAGTATAGTCAGTTTACAACGTTATGTCAATTTCTGGTGTACCCATCCCTGTTTTAAAGAAGGTTCTAAGTCATGTGTACTGATTTTAGCAATTCGCCTTTGTCCAAGAGGAGAGTCCAAACCTGTCCTGGGGAAGCCAGCGACATCAGAGCTCTCTGATCATGTCCAGTAGGATATGTGGCTTGACTCTCTCACCACGTGTTGAACCTATGCATGGAACTGTGGCCCCGAGGTCAGGGCAGAGGGGAGGACAGGGGACAGGGGACAACTTTGCTTTCAAATGTTTTCCTCTATTGGATACCTTAGTGGGAAGACATGAGATCTGTCATCTTTCCAAACTGCTTGTCAGCTTTTCGACACATGAAGCCAAGAGAACAGAGCGTTAAGAGCTCAGATTTTGGCAAAATTCAGACCTGAGTTCAAATCCTATTTCCACCAATTCCTGGGACCTTGTGCAAGCCGTTTACATTTTTTGAACCTGTTTTCTTATTTGTAAAATGCAGAGAGTCGTAATCCCCAACTCATATGATTATTATGAGGATAAAATGAAACTCAAAAAAATGCCCGGTACACACGATGAACAGTTAATGAAGAACATTCTGTCCATCAATCTTAAACAAAACGACGGTGTTATAGAAAGAATACAGACTTCCAGACAAATGGATCTTGGAGTTCAAATCTCAACTCCGTCACTAACTAGCTTTGTAACCTTAGATAAACCGCTTTACCTCTTTGCCCCATATTCCTTCTCTTTGAAATAGGGTAAATTAATGCCCATCTTAGAGGGTTTTATGAGGATTAAAGAAATAATAGTTATAAAACACTCAGTCTAGTGTGGCATGAAGAGGACCTTTAGCAAGATCATCCCTTCCTCTTTCCCTTCCCACCTGGTTCCTGGCACTGAACCAAGCCTGCGTGTGATGACACGGCCAGGAGCATACGTGCCCTCGTCCCACCGCAAGCCAAAAGGCCATGGAGCTGTTCAACACCAGGACATCTACTTAGAAGGGCCTCAGTACTAATCCTGTGTCTCACCTGGAACAAACTCTCATTTGTAACCAGCCAGCCCCACCACCGGTTGCATTTCCTCCTGCAAATAACCCTGGCAGAGCAGGCACAAAGGGCCAGCGAGCATAATGAAAAGGTTACTGGTGAACATTTATCGCCCGAGGGGAACATATTTGGATTAAGGTTCAGCAGACTTAGCGGACCAGGCATGCAACCTGTTGGCCCCACTTTGAAGGCTGTATCTTAATTTGTGCTACAGGATGCAGTACCGGAGCCAGGCTGGGCTACCGCGGCCCCTCCCCCTCGCCCAGCTGTCGGCCTCATCCTTGGGTTTGTACGCCCCCTGCCACCTGAGCCCTGCCCCTGCCCAGCGGCGTCGGCTCCTGGCCTTATAAACATCATGCTTTGCTGCACTGGAGCCAGATTACAGCACATCCTGTCCAATCTCACCAGCCGCATCCACGTCACCTCAGCCGTCAGTGTGCTCCAGCGAGCTGGCTCCCCTGCCTCCTCCCTCCCTCCTTCCTTGCTCTATTTGTCTATCTCTCTACTCTTTCTTTTCCCTTCTCTCTTGTTTTCTTTCTCTCTGCGTTAACCAGCCAAATATCTTCTGAGAGTTGGCTTTGGGGATTACTGTGATGAGCAAGGCAGCGCGGGGCTCTGCCCTCCCAGGAGCTTCCAGTCTAGCCTGCGCGTACCTTTAAAAGCACAAGAGGTAAGGACGGGTTGTGATCAATTCTCTAAAGAAAGCAGACAGGGTTTGAGATACCAGAGTCCTGAAGACTTCAGATAAGGTGACCAGGGCAGGCTTCTTCTGGGAGGTGACACTGAGTTAGGATCTGATGGGTGAGAAAGGAGCTGGCGGAAAGGCATTCCAAGCAGAGGGAACAGAAAATGCGCAGGCCCAGAGGTGGGAACAAGCTGGACATATTTAAGGCTCAGGAACAAGGCCCGTGTAGCCAGAGGGGCATGAGAAAGCAAAAGGAGAGTCGAGGGCAATGACATTGGACATGCAGACAGAGGTCAGATGACAGCCTTGCAGGCCTTGTTCAGGAGTTCTGATTTTATTATAAGAGCACTGTGGCACCATTTCAGTTCTTGGAACCTCAGGGCCTTTGCACAGGATGGTCCTTCCCTCTGTCTGGGACATCCTTCCCACCTCCCACTAACCTTTGACTGATTACTCACCTTAAACATCACCTTCCCCAGGACACCTTCCCTGCCCTCCCAATCACAGTGCCCTGCAGGGCGTTGATCACATTTCTATCAATGTACATTTAATGATGCAATTAGTTGTTTAATGTCCTTCACTTGCTAGACTCCCTGCAGGTAGGACCTCTTTGTGAGTGGAATCCCCGGTCCCTTGCACTAAGCTTGGCAGAGTCAGGGCTTGACAGTACTCACTACAAGAATGAAGGAATGAGGGAGTAAGTGAATTTTTCAGTGAATGCACCATTAAGAGTTGGGTTCTTTTTGGATCCCGCACTGGACACTAAAACTGGCACCACCGCAATGGTTCTGGCAGCAGCTCTGAGCTCTAAGATGGGGCTCTGTGGACTAACGTCCTGGCAGGGCTGCCCATGCCTGGCCCTTGGCTGGGGCGTTCCTCAAGGATACACTGGCCCGGGGCGTTCTTGACGTCGTCCCCGGGGGCAGAGGTTGTGTTCATCTTCTCTGCGTTGGGGAACTGGCTCATCAGCTGCATCTGGAAATCTTCTCTTCGCTCGTACTCCTTCCCTCGGTAGATGAACACTTTGTTCTGCAGAGAAATGACACCGGTCAGAGATGTCAGGGCCCAGGCTTGGGGAACGTGGTCCAAGCCAAGCTGGGAGGCTTGTGACATGAGCACAGGGCTGTGGCGACTTCCTATAGCTCTCTCCCCTCTCTGTATCCCCCCACCCAGGCGAAAGAGGAGCTCAACTTCCTGATCTTCTAGCTGGGCACACCACTTTAAAAAAATTGTTTCTAAAGGGAGAGATCACGGATGTGGAGAACTTATCTTTCAAACCATCATATGTACAGCTTCCAGAATAATTCCTTACTCAGCTCGCACTGTGTCACACCCACTCTCCCATTTACAAGACCACAAAGTTTCCCTCCTGCCTTTAATGGGCCGTGTGGGCTGAGCCTGTGGGATGGAAGAGATCAGCATCCGGGTCCTTCATCAGTGGCTCCATGGAAACACACTCTTTATCCTTCCTGGACCACGTTAGCCTCTTCGACAGCAGTAGTTTTCAAACAGGGGGTGATTTTTGCCTCCAAAGGGATGCTGGCAATGTCTGGAAACATTTTTGGCTGTCACAGCTCTGGGAAGGGGCGCTGCTGGAACCTAATGGGTGGAGGCCCAGGATGCTGCACAGGACAGCCCCATAGCCAAGAGTTACCTGGCCCAAAATGTCCACAGAGATGAAGGTGAGAAGCCCTGTTCTAGACCATATCTGTGCCATCTAACGGCCCCTAAATTCTTCTGTCCACACCCACGTCGGCCACCGCCTCTCTGTGTCAGTGCTTCCAAATCTGGCCCCTCATCACAGAAGCCTAGGAGCTTTCAGAAGTCTAGATTCCCAGGTGTCACTCCGGACCTGCTGAAATAGTCTGTGGGAGTACGGCCCAGGAGCATGGACTTTTAACAAGTTCTCCCGGGGATTCCGATGCAGGATCACGTGTGGGAAGTCACCGCTGTTCCCTGGAGGAAACCCTCACATCTGCCCCTTCTGCAGCTCGTGGTGGTCACTCCGGTAAGCCCACCCTAATTTCCACATGGGTTGGTACCAGTGAGGGGTTTAGCCCCTTGACCATACTAAATATGGCGAGGATCAGATTTCCTGTTTCTTTTGTATCTCCCTGACCTCAGTCAGGATTGAACCACAGACTCACAGACCAGAAGGAAGCCTTCAGCTGACCTAATCCAACGCTCTACAAAAGCAGACACGGTTCAGACACTATGCTCCAGGGTTCCCTGAGGGTCCCCTAGACTCCTGCAGGGCCTCACAAGATCAAAACTCTTTTCATCGTGACAGTTAAGATGCTATTTGCCTTTTTCACTCTCATTCTCTCACGAGTACAGCAGAGTTTTCCAGAGGCTACGTGATGCAGAAACATTCAGAATCTAGCTGTCTTCTCTTAATACGGACATTAAAGAGATTTGCAGAAATGTGAAACAATCTCACTGTTCACACTAATTTTTATTGGGAAATAGAGCCATAAAAATATACACAAAATGTTATGATAACTCACAGAGAAAAAAATGTGACAATGAGTGTGTATATGTCCATGAATAACTGAAAAATTGTGCTGAACACTGGAATTTGACACAACATTGTAAAATGATTATAAATCAATAAAAAATGTTAAAAAAAAAGAAATAAAGACTTGCATTTTGTTCCAAAAAAAAAAAAAGATGTAATCTATGTTAACACATGATGTGCTAATTAGTGTTTTTATTATTGTTAAATAAACGGACACAGTTGACCCTCCATATCCTCGGGTTCTGAATCCATGGATTCAATCAACTATGGGTCAAGAATATTTGAAAAAAAAATTTCAGAAAGTTCCAAAAATAAAAATTTGAGTTTGCTGCACTTCGGCCACTACTTACATGGCATTTGCACTGTGTTAGGCTTTTTAAGTCATGCAAAGCTGATTGAAAGTATTTGGGAGGTTACATGCAACTACCATGCTATTTTATATAAGGGACTTGAGTATTATCAGATTTTGGTACCTGCAGAGGGTCCTGGAACCAATTCCCAGCGGATACCAAGGGATGACCGCATTTAAACATTTCCTTAGTGTTAATTTTGAGTATCGTCAATGTAGACAGATGAAGTCTACAAATACAGTTCTTCAGGGACCTTGATATTTTTTAAGAGAAAGGGGTCCTGAGACCAAAAGGTCTGAGAACTCGTAGCAGAGCTCCTCCCGCCTCTCTGAGCATCTCACTCCGGGGATGGGGCGCTCACTACCTCACACGGCAGCTCTGGCTGCTGTGTATTTAGAGAAACACAGCAGGTGTTGAGGTGCTGATAATGGAGGGGGATCGGGGAGCACATGGGGGTGGGGACGGTGCTCAGACAGAGGAGGGTGAGGAGGAGCGCACAGGGTCTGAGCACAAGCAGAGCCTCAAACACAGAGGGGGAGCCCACATGAGATGCCAAGGCCCCGGGTGCCCTGGTCTGTGCCTGAGTCACCCAGACTCACCCGCAGGAAGGAGGGGAAACCCTGGCCGTAGTATCCGACGGCAAAGTAGTCTGGCTTGGGTCTGAGGATTTTCATGATTTTTTCATAGAATTTTGCCTGCTGGATCTGAAAGAAGAAAGCTCACAGCTTATAACACAGATGTGGATTAAAGGCACATTCAGCTCCAAGAAGCCACAGTTTAGACGTGATCATTACACCAGAACCCACGTGCCAAGGGCACGTTTGCATGTTCATGGAGATGTCTGAAACCGTAACAGCAGCGAGCTGTACTTACAATATACCAGATATCCTGTTAATCACTCCACCTGCATTAGCACGTTTACTTGCACTGCCCTCGTAACAGTTCCACAGTACTGTATTTCCGTTTTGCAGATAAAGAAATGGTATCTCATGGTGCAGCCAGTGAGCACAGAACTGAACCCAGCCAGCTGTCCAGAGCCCGGACCATCGCCACTCCACTCCCACCGGGTACGTTTGTGACGGTCTGTAGATGGATGTGTCTCTGAATACAGATGTCTTCCTATGTATGCACACCTCACATATTTCTTCAGTTCTGAGAGGTGTGTATTTTTCATATGTTAACATCTTTGAAAACAGTTTGTGTTTAACTTTATACCTGATGGCATCTTCCAATTGCTATTAAGTGGAGAGAAATCGCGATGGGGCACGTAAAACAGAATGGTGCGGCTCCCAAATGATGGCGTCTTAAATTTGACACAACATGGAAGAGAAGTGCGTGTGGTCCTGGTCGTGAGCCTGTGTGATGTGGTCTTGGTGCACAGATGTGCACGCACATCTGCGTGTGCATGAATGTATACTGGGTATGGCTGTGCGTGCATGAATGTGTGCCGTATGTGCGTGTGCAATGCACCTGTTTAGAGGGCATGTGTGCACTTCCACACCCAGAAGCATCTATGTGGATAGAATCAAGCACATATAGTGTTTCTTGGTGCAAGCAGTGTGTTCGCATCATATCTTAGAACACTATACTCCGTACCCATCCCCCCACCAAAAAAGCTTTATTTCTTCTTCCAACCTTCTGACTCTCATTTTATAGTTCCCTGGAAACAGCTGGACTGGCCTCTCGAAATGGGCTGAGATGGGGCCCTGGGGTCCTGGTTCTCAGGCCACCAGGAAATATGTGTGTGGGGATAAGCCAAAATGTTCTGCCTTTTCCCTGTAGAGGCCACCTCCCCACCAAGGCCTGGCCTCTGCAGCAGAAGCAGGATGGGCTGGCTTCCCCCTACTTTCCACTTCCTCCACCAAATCACAAGCTTCGAGGAGCTAATGAGGAATGGCCAGATGGGGAGCATTTTAATGTGATTTATCTGTTAATCAGAAAGCACAGATTTTCGTTTTTATTTCATTGGCTTAGTGATTTGTAGGAATTTTACTGTGAATGTAGCAGAGTGTTTACTGGGTGTGCAGCATCAGCCCCAGCGCCAAGCAGGTACTTAACACTCCATCCGAGAAACTGTCACTGATGAGTTTTCCAGGAAGATCTCCCTTTGGAAATATTCCCTACTGGGAGGGAGGCGCTCAGCACAGCCTTGCTCGGCTGGGACCCGACTTCCATTCCATTCCGTTCCCGGTGCCCTAACCCCATTTGGCCTCCTGCCCCTGCCACCCCTCTCCCCAGCCTCTCTGCTGAGCCGAGGCCCTGGGCACCCAGCCTCCAGGGCAGCCAGCTCCCCCCGAGGACGCCTTACCAGGTTCTGGCTCAGCAGCTCGTAGTCAAAGATTTCCATCTCATACTGTTCCGCCAGCTCCTTGCACAGACTGATGGCCTCTTCCCACATCTACGAGGAAGGTCACAGAGACAAAGGTTACGGCGACCTCCAGGCTTGCAGAAGGAAGAGACCACGGAAACTCTGCTCCTGGGACTGAGCCACAAGCCTCACTCTGGCCCAGACCTGGCCCCACACCCAGGAAGCTGGGGGCCTCCCAGGAAGCCGACCTTTCCCCTGCCTCTCATCCTAGTTTCATGACAAATAATGGAACACCTGCAGATGAGGCTAAATACCTTATTTACGTGCTCTCTGGATCTTCACAACCACTCTGAGAGGTGAATAATAGTATCTGCACTTCCCAGGTAAGAAATGGACCTTAGATGACAAAGCATGTGGCCTGGGTCGGATGCCCAACCCACAGCAGGGCCAGGATGCACACCCGAATGAGGCTCTCCACCTTGCGCTTACTTCCCTCCCTCAGGAGCGCTTAGTAAACTAACATGTGTCTCCCTGCGCGCAGGTGGGGCAGGGAGGTGTTAGCCCCATTGTCCAAAGAGAAATGGTCCACAAAGGGGTAAGCAGGCGGCCTGAGGTCAGAAAATTTCTAGACACAGAGTTGGGGCCAGATCCAGCTTTCCTAATGTTTGCTCCTGGGATCTTTCCACTCTGTCAATCCTGTCACTTTCTTTTCCCTTTTGGGCAAATGTCTTCCCTCCCTCCCTTCCTCTCTTTCTTTCACTTTAAAAAAAAATCGTGGGAAGAACATTTAACCTACGATCTGTCCTCTTAACAGATTTTTAAATGCACAATGCGTAACTGTTAACTCTAGGCCCAGCGTTGTACAGCAGACCTCTAGGATTTATTCATCTTACTTAAATGAAACTTTATACCTATCAATTCTTACTGGGGTTATTTGGGGTGAGTGGGCCGGGGGCAGCAGAGAGGTGGAGGTGGTGGTGGGACTGGAGTATTAAAAAGAATGATTAAAGCTTTTTTCTTAAATAGATCTTTTCCATCTTTTAAAAGAATTCTGAAAAACAAACTCTGGACATAGCGGGTCCTTCTCCTCTGCTCTGTCTTGGCTGAAATCAATAGATCATCTCCCCCATCTTAGACGGAAGGGGTCAGGAACCTCTGCAGAGAGGCAGGGGGAGGTGCTGGGTGGGCTGGAGATCTGGCAATCTCAAGGGACACCCATTACATTTCACATTTGGCTTAAAATGGAAGATGCACCTAAATGGAGAAGCTGGGGGAGGCGGGGGAGGAGAGAGGAGAGCTTGCCAAAATGCAGTGTGTGCTTTGTAGCAAAAGTGCTCTCTGCATCCAAGCATAAAAATAAATAAAAGCAAGTGCCGAATGGAGGAGCTGTGGCTGTAAACTCATGGACAACTTAGTGAGCAGCATAAAAATGCTTTACATGCCAGGAGGAGTCACATCCACTGGGCAGGCTGGGCTGGGGCTTTCTTTCTCCTTAGCCTGACCAAGAAGATGGTGGTAACACCCCTAGGTTGGGCCAGAGGACTGTTTGGCTCAGGTGAAGGTCTTTGCCAACTTCCCACCATAATGTGCCAGAAATATTCTCCCCACATGTTAAGAGATCACTAAGGGGCCAAGGAGGGGGACAGGCAGGGAGATCCCTGGTATTTCCTCCAGGTTTGCCTGGGACCTCTAAGTCTCATACATTAGTTACTGAGCCACCCGCTGGCTTCTAGACATCTTAAGGTATATGGTGATGGAACAGATGAAAAAATGGACAGGAGAGTCTCTGCTTTCATGAAACAGAAGTGGGTAAAGCATACATGTAAACAGATGTAACGGTTGGGTTTTGATGGATGTAGAGGAGTCCACCAGGTACTGACAGACGCACTTATGGAGCAGAAAGCCATTGTGTGTGTCTAGATCAATGTGCCTCCATGAGGGAAGATACAGGGAAAGGAAGTTAAAGGGATGCTGAAGAGTTTGGGCTTTCTTCTAGAAGCCACCATAGCAGTGGCTTTCAGAGTGTGCTCTACCCATCTGCTCCCTTCTCTCTGCCCCCAAAGTACCTTAGCACCACCCTGTTCCCTCTCCCTTCCCCAAGATGACACAGCACCAAAGGGTCATGTGCAAAAATAAAGATGATGACTGGTATGTCTGTTTTGCCAAGTAGATAATAAGCCCCTTGACATCGAGGATTATGCCTTTTTCCTCTCTGCTCAGCACAGGATGGATCGACCCGGACACTTTGCAGAGGACAAGGCTCAACACGTCCTTTTGGGGCTTTCGCACAGTGACTGACTTAATCAGCTGATGAGCCAAGAGGAAGCTCTGACTCGATGCCCAGAAGGACAGGAGGTTCTGGGGACAGCAGACTCTCTGCCCTCAAGAGGCTTATAATTACAAATTATAAAAACAGTGTTCTGTAACTGCTCAACTCCCGAGAATTTATAAGCCTGTTCACAGACATTACCTCATTTTATCTTTCCAGGGAAGGTGGGGAGATCAGACTAAGACAGATGCAATGAACTGCAGTGACAGAACGGGCCAAAATTAAGTGCTAAATTATGTCTTGATGAACTGTAAGAGGCTTTGCCATTCAGAGGAGGGGCGGGCTGGAGGTAAGCCAGAGGACTCCAGACAAGCTCGACAGAGGAAGTGGCCGGTCTACTGGCGCCTTGAAGGCAGAGCAGGTAATAATGATGACAGTTACAGTTTAACAGGCTGTTACTCTGTACCAGGTCCTATGCTGGGTGCTCTACATGCAGTGTTTTTTCCCTCACCTAATTTTCACAACGCAACTAGGAAGTGTGTACTTTTAACATCTCACTATTATGGACGGGGAATTGGAGTCTCTGAAAGGCCAAGGGGATTGTAGGTGGTAGAGGAACAAGGTCTGAAGCCTAGAGCCTGAGCACTTAGCCATGCTGCCTCGACCCCTACGGGATGAACGGTAGCATTTGGGCTGATGCCTCCTGGAAGTCTATGAACAGCAGCAGCTGGTCTGCCTAATCTCTAGACCAAACCCAACAAAGCATCCTGTTCTTGCTGTTTAGAGATCAATGATGAAACCGTGATGTCTTTCATACAATCAGTTAATTAATTTACACAACATGTATCTATTGGCACCTGTATGTCAGGCTCCAGGCTAGTTCTGGGCACTCAGCAGCGGATAAGACAAGTCTGTGCTCACGACCTTCTCAAGTGGGAGCCAGACAATGATCAAGTGAAAACAAGATGATCAAGGTGATGTCTGATAGTGACAAGTGCTTTGAAGAAGCAATACGGGTGACTCAGGGCAGGGGTGCTGCTTTATCTTGTGTGGTCTGGGAAGGCCTCCTTCAGGACATGACGATCTTTGCTTGGGCAAAACCCTGAGCCATGAGAAGGAGCCGGCCAGGGGAAGATAAGGAGGAGAAATTTCTAAGCTGGGAAAAGTAAGTGCAAAGGTCCTGGGGTAGAAAAAGAACTTGGCATAGAACATGTGAGCATGAGCCTGGCAGTGATGACATGAGAGAAGTAGTCAGGGGACAGCTGCTGTGGGGTCTCATGGGTCATGGGAAGGACTGTGCAGTTTGTTGTAAGTGGAGGGGACAGCCATCTGGGATGGCTAGAAGCAAGACAATGGCATGACCCAATACAGGTTTATGATCACCCTGTTTCCTACATGGAGGATGATCTGCTGTGGGGATAGAGGATGCAGGGAGGTTGCTTAGGATTCACTGAGTGGCCAGATGAGCAATGTTGGTACCTTGAACAGAGGTGGCAGGGATGGGGATGGAGGGAAGTAATCAGACTTGGGAGGGAGAGCTGAGCAGAGCAGAGGGACTGGGTGTAGAGTCTGGGAGGGAACAGTCCCTCCCGGTAGCTAGGGTTCCCGCAAAGAGAGGAAGGGCAAGAACCAATTACCTTTCCTTTGTCAAAGTAGCCTATGATGATCTCATACAGTGTCTCCTTCAGCTGCCGGTGGGTCTGGGGGTGCTGCTGGCCTGTCTGCATGACCTGTGACGCGCACTGCTCGTCTGACCACTGTGGAGAGAGGACGTGTGTTTAGTCTGGGGCAGGTGCCTCCCCCACTGCTGGGAGGTGGGAGGAATCCCTGCAAACACCCCCGCCGGCCTCCCCGCCGCCCTGGGTGTCAGTGGTCAGTGAGAGAGATGCTGGTCTGGAGTTTCCATTTGGGAAGCGCCCCCTCACGCTTATTTGATTCTCTCTATTGGCTCACAAGTGTGGTTTGTGGAGTTTTGCTCTGAAACCCTGCAAGCCATGGTCCCAGCTCTTCAAAAACCAAAGGAAATCCTTCAGACTTTGCCCTGCTCCAGCGGCACTTTCAAGAGAAGGAAAACAGCTCACGGGGCATGCTAATGACTTATAGCCGATGCTTGGATGTTATATAAAACAGTTTGGATGTTATGTAAAACTGCAAGACATATCTCAGGGGGTTGTTTTTGCTGCTAAATGTGAAGGTCACTTGAAACCTTATGCGACTAGACAACGCAGTGCAGAAAAGTAACCTGCTAGGTTAAGAGTTTGGGAACACAGAGCAAAACAAAATTTATTTGGCTAATTCTTTTCCTTTCCTTTCCTTTCCTTTTTTAAACTCTTCAACTCGCTGGGAGGGCTCCATGGGGACGCCAGCATGAATCCCCTTCACGGGAAGGGCAGTACCTTGAGAAGCCAGGTGTGGAGGAGGAGTGTATAGGCGGCCTCGGTGTAATTGTCACAGTCCAGGTGAAGGTCACGGAGTTTGTACAGGTACCTGTTTGGGGAAATAAGCTAAATTACCAGGTGCAATAAGGAGGCAGATGGTAGGGCCAGGAAGGAGCCAGACAGAACAGCCGAGTACTTCTTGGAGTCACGGGAGTCCTCCATCCCCCCACTATCCAGCCCCCTTGCATGGGTGACAGTGACAAAACCCAGCATGTGTGGGGCATTTTAGTGTGTGACAGGAATCATGCCAAGTATTTTAAATGCCTCCTGACAATCATGTAAAATGGGTTCATTGAGTATTACCATTTACAGATGAGAAAACTCTGGCCTGGAGAAGTTAGGTACCATTCCAGCCAGTATTCAACTTGATGCTGAAGACTCTGACCAATGCAATATGACAAGTCAGGGAAATCAAGGAAGGAAAAATAAATATCTTGTCAGAGCACGTGCTAAAGTATGGGAGAAATGGAATGTGATTGCAGTCTAACCGCCTTCAGAGCCGACATGCCGATCACTGCATGACTCCCAGGGCGTGGACAAGCCACAGCTCTGTAAAGGGCAGCTCCCAGCCTCTCTTCAGTGCTCTCTAGTGTAAAGGAAGTGCATTTTCTGATAAGAAAGGAAGTGGCCCTGGGTCGAGAGATTGGATATGCATGTGGAGGCCTGGAGCTGTCAGCAGGGAGAATCTACTATTCAACCACAATCGCATTCCCACCTCCCAACCTTCTGTAATGTGGCGATCCCGTTCTGCACCCTGGGATGGCTCTGCAGTTGGGAGATGTTAAGGACAGGACAGGAACAAAGGAAGGGAGCTGTGGTTAATTATTTGACACATAGTAAGTGTTAAGGGGCAGGGAGGTAACTTCTCTGTGCCTTCGTTTGCTATTCTGTAAAATGGTAGTGCTCACAGAATGCACCCATAGAGTTGCTGGGCATATAAAGGGCCACACAGACCACGTGTAAAGGGCTCAGTCAGGGACAGACAGCGTTGCTGCTCATACACGCCAGTAGCCACTGAAATTGATCAGCCCGCAGACCGCACTGAGCAGTGACAGCTACTATCTCTTGGCATTATAGACCAGGTTCTGCTACAAAACAGTCCCTCCTGCCACTGTTGGAGACGGAATCCGGAGCCAAAGAACCACTGCTTGGGTGACTTGCAAGTCACCGGGAGCATTTATTCAAACCCAGCTCTTAGTAATTTGGTGAAGGGAAGATGCTGTGATGCGATGCCCTTGCTCCCTCCTCCGAGAGGAAAGGTGCTGTCTGTAATCGTGCCAGGATTCCGCCTTTGTTGTCTAACTGCAGGGAACAAAGGGCTTCTCAAACATCCGCACTCAAAGCAGGTCTCAGTGCTCAGGCTTCGATTCCTGCTGGAAGAAAGCTTTCGGCAGAGAATGTCACCCAAGGAGGAGCTAGTGTTTCATGTCCCCGGCCACATTAAACATGGTCAGTGGGCCAAACGGAGGCTGCCTGAACTCGGAGTAGGGACTGCCAAAGATTTGGGGGGGGGGGGAGAAAGGTCAATAAGTGATGATTTTTGATAACTAATGAGCTAGTGACATTTTGCTCATTGATTTATTCAATCAGCAAAGCTGTGCTGAGCACACAGGCCATACCAGGAATCAGAGATAAAGGCTGGCAAAAGCAGGTGCCATTCTCAGAGTTTGGGATTTACAGTCTAGGAAAAGGGACAGGCACCACTCAAATAAGTGACGGCAAAAACACAGCTGTGATCAATGTTGTGAAGGAGAGGTCTATGTTAGTATGAGAGCAGGATTCATGCAGGTGGGGCTTCCAGAAAGGTCTCCAGGGTGTGACAGTTGGGCTGGGATCTCTAGGTTAAGAGGATGAGTGGGGTGGCGTCCCAGACAGAAAGAGTCTTCATTCATTCGTTCAACCAATGAGTGCTTTATAGATTATATCAATTCATCCTCCCAACAAGTCTTTTGCAAAAACTGAGACTTACGTTAAAGTAGATGGAGCTCGAAATAGGCAGAACAGGGTTCTGACACTGGCTATGTCTGCCTGTTCAGTCCCTCTGTCCCCTTTAACTTTCTGGTGATCAAAAGAGCTATGAGTGAAACTGCACGTGGGCTGCCCATAGGGAGTGCTGAGTCTGTGGCCGACCTTGAGAAACGCCCGTGTACATGGCCAAATCCCATCTTATCTCTACCTGCCAGTTCTTGCTCTCTTAGATCCCTGACCTTTGGGTCCAAAAAACTCTAGAAGAGAGCAGTCGGAAGGACAGCATCCCTGCTGCTTTCAACTCCTCACTTGGCCAAGGCGCCCTGTCCTATCCTTTGTCAACGCAACGGTTTGCTGCTCAACTACAGAGCTCAATGGAAGACACGCTGATGGGCCCGACTAGGGAATTAAATGCAAACAGATGCCGGAGAGGGGCAGTCTGAGTGAGGCAGACGGGATGAAGTTCAGTGGGGAATGGAGACAATGTCGTGACCACATCACTCCTGTCCCGTCTAAAGAGGTGGCCGCCACCCAGTGTAAGCCATGGCCGTCAGGACAGGATGAGGGCCCAGCATTGCCATCCCTTCTTAGTTTTTCAGAAGAGGGAAATTCTGATTTTCATGTAACTTCTCTGGATTTTTAAAATTTGGCAGCCAATTAAAAATGTTTTTAAATACTATGCCTGCCAAACAGGACAGACTGTCAGACTATATACTGTTTACAATGTCTGGTTTAGGCAAATGTGGTTTTCCTAGATTACTATAGGATTCAAATCTCCAAAGCTTATGGAAATCTGGGATTCGCCGTCTGTATTTCTAAACTAGGAAGAACAGAAAAGAGGTTGGGGGAGGGACCCAGGTGCCAGGCACTTCACCTATAGCATCTCATTTAACGCTCAGAACAGAATGGAAACATTCTCCAGGTGGAAACCTCAGCCTGGAGAGACTGAGTCATTTATCCAGGGTCATAACAAAAGGAGGTAAAGCCCCTGGGCCCTTTGTACACAAAGCTCTGTGTTACTACAGTGAGTCACATCTAGTGATGTTATAAATACTATCCAGCCTCAGGACAACCTATAAAATTGTCTTTTTTTTTTATCCCCAAATGATAGTTCCTATTCCTGGAATAATGCTAGCATACCTAAAAATATCTGCAGTAATGGCAGACTGAGTTTGGCCTTGGAGTCTCCGGCCTTTGACTGAATGTGTCAAAAGCCTTGAAAGAGCCATGGTCGTTAACCTTATGATCGATTCCACTTTGCGGCCTTCTGTCTCCTAAGGAGACGCATAAAGATACATGTCCAATAATTTTGTAATTGTGCTGTTTATGGTAGAAAAAAGTTGGAAACGACCTAAATGTTCAATAACATTGGATGATTGGCTATATAAATTATGGTATATTCTGGAAAGAAAATTTTATAGTTTCATTAAAAATTATGCTGAAATACATCTGTTGACATGGAATTCTTGACAAGCAAAGAATAACTTATGAGCAACATGATCCCATTTTTGCAAAAAATATGCATGCATAGGATTTGACCTATATATAAATATAAAAAGGTCTGGGAATATGTATAGATTATAGAAGTTTATTTTTTTGTTTGTTTGTTTTGCTTGTCTGTATTTTATGAGGATTTTTTGGTAATAAGTATGTATTATTTTCGTAATGAGTAAAAATAACAATAAAAAAAATTTGGAGTTAAAAATGAGATTCTGAGAAACACTGGCAAGGGAGTCCTTTGCTCCAGGCAAATGTTCCCCTCAAAATCCTTCAAATAAATATCTTTTAAATGTCTACAAAGAAGCGGGAATCACACATCTCCGTATGTTTTTCTCTTCTACATGCCTTCCAAACCCTGGGCCAGGGTTTCACGTGCCAGCCCTGTGACAAACGCAAGTGCCACTCGCCAGCTCAGTCCACAAGATGGGTTAGGGAACATGTGATCTGTGGACACAGCAAAACTGCATGGAAGGCCAGAGAACTCTAAATGGATTTAGGGGTGCTGACTGCAGGAGAATGGAAGGAGTTGAATCTGGGGAGATTGATAGGAATCAGAACACAGGGCGCCTGAGTGTCAACAAGATAGGCTTAGATTCTATCCTGAAGGCAGTGGGGAGCCATCAATGGATATTGAGCAGGAGAGTGGCACAGCGGGTCTGGGTTTTAGAAAACAAAAATCTTACCTTATGTACATCTCTTCCCTGTTGTTATCTTTGTAGAAATTCTAGATAAGGGGGAAAAAAAAACCAGTGATGAATGTTTTTCTTTGCAGAGCAGCAGGGGTGGAGGGGCACAGTGATGAAGATGAGAGGAAATTGCCATTTACTATCTGGGCACCCTGAGATGGGAGCAAGAAGTTTACTTCCCTGAATGCATCAAACAGGAGATTATTAGGAGATTCTGCCTTGAAAGTCACTTCCCTGAGCCTTAGACTAGAAAGAGAGAGAGGAAGTATGTCAGCCATCAAAGGTAGGGGGCGGGTGCAACTGTTTGCTGCGCTGAGAGGTGGGCTGCCAAGATTGAGGCAGTTTACTTTGACAACGTCTACTATGAAAGGCAGCCCAGCTCAATCTCTGAAAGCTCAGACTCTGTACTCAGGCAGACCCGAGCTGGAACCAGAGTAATAGCAGTGGTAATCACAACAGGTCCCCAGTGATGGTAACAGATCATAACTTCTGACAGTGCAGAACCATCAGGAGTTATTCTGAGATTCCACAGTCAAAAACATTTAAACTTAGTGGGTGCAACCTATTCTAGCTCAGGGGTCATTTAGACCAGTAGTTTTTCTGGAATCCCATGCATTTTTAAATACGTCCTTACAGGTTCTGAGCCAGGAAGTCATGATCTGATCCGTGAGCTACACTTTGAGGAAAGCCTGGTTTAGTTCAATGCACCCATGTGCACCTGCGGCTCCGAGAGGGCGAGGTGATGTGTTCCCGGTGTTCCAGGGGACAGGTGGCGGGTGGCAGAGCCCTCCTAGACCTCCAGGCACCCCCATTCCATCCCGTTCTTCTCCCTGACTTGGCGTTTAAGCCACACAGAAAGATCCAGCAGGGCCTCACTGCTTACAGACCTGCCTGTCCCAGCCTTCTCCCAGGTCAGATTCTGACAGCTGAAGGTCAGTTTCTTCAACCAACTTCTATCTCTCCAGAGAGAGAAGGTGCTATACTCCTGGGAAAACCCCTGTTCGTGCTCTGTATGTAAATTGGGCCTGGTGGAGTCATTTAGCCATGAATTCCTTGCTGCTGTAATCAGTTTTAAACTCCCCTTAGCGTTTCAGAAAATCAATGGCAATACGGAGGCTGTTTAAAAAGAGTCCACTTAGGGTAAACAGAAGACATACAACAGAGCCATGGGGACAGGATTTGTATTTCTGGAGCACTGGGGATGGCAGGGGGTTGACAGGATAGAAGCCACATGGCCTCTTGGCCGGCTTTATTCACTTAGACCACTTCAGGGTGGGCTGGCAGGGGGGGTATGAAGCCCTGTGGCTGCTACTAGCTGTGTCATGACCACATCGCAGGACATCTGAAGGGAGACTGTTTGGGAGCTGGTCCACGGCAGGTCACGCGATACAGGGGTTAAGAGTCTGGGTCTGGAATTAGCTGCACTGGTTAGCCTGTCCCATAGTACTTTTCTACAGGTCCTAGTCATCAGTACCCCTTCCTTCTCTAAGAGAAGAAAACTAACACACGGTGAGCATTTAACCGTGGCTCAGGACTGCACAACCAATGAAATAGGTACCATTATCTTCCCCATGGAACAGTTACGCCAACTAAACCTTCAAAAACTTCCTTGACCTGTGTATCCTATTAATTACCCGAGGGAGGACGAGAACCCAAGGGCTGTGTGCCTCCAAAGCTCATGCTCTGTATACTGCCACCTTCCTTTCGTGTGATACGTTAAGTGCTAAAGGAAACACTGTCATCCCTTGGCATTTGCAGGGCATTGGTTCCAGGATCCCCACGGATACCAAGATCCGAGGATGCTCAAGTCCCTTATGTAAAATGGTGTAGTATTTGCATATGACCTAAGCATATCCATATACTTTAAATCATCTCTAGATTGCTTATAATTACTAATACAATGAGTAAATACTATGTACATCGTTGTAAATAGGACTATGGAAATCCTTGTAAATACAATGTAAATGCTACATAAATAGTGTCCAGCACACCACAAATTCAAGTTTTGCTTTTCGGGGCTTTGTGAATTTCTTTTTTTTTCCTGAATATTTTCCATCGGCAATTGGTTGGATCAGCGAATGCCGAACTCTTGGATGGGGAGAGCCGCCTATGCTCATTTCCATTTCACATAGAAGGAAACTGAGGCATGGAAACGTAAAATGAGACTGGCTTCAAGACAGAGCTAGCAGAGGGCAGGGCAGGGATTCAGCCTCACGTCTGTCTGATTTCGAAAGCCCTTAGCATTGCTTCCCCATGAAAAGCAACAGCGAAACCCAAAGCCAGGCCTGCCCCACCCAGGACTCTGATCTGACTCAGACTGGGGGCCGTGGGGAGAGCCCCGCATACCAGCAGGTTCACGGTGCAGCTCATGCGGTTGTCTTTGCTCTCGTCCGTCATCACGCCCCGGTAGTCCAGCAGCTTCTCAAGGAGGCCTTTGACCAGGTTCACAAAGTTCTCCACAGACTTGGAGATGCTCGGGTGTTCTGCAGCACACTCCATCAGGCTGCGGCACAGACGGGAGGGCAGTGAGATCCCGGCCAGGGGAGGAAGAGTGGGCTGGGGGTAGGGAGCAGGGGCAGCGCAGGGCTGGGGTGGGTGGAGTTCAAGCCAAACAAACCAGTGATCCAAGCTCCCCTGGCTCATTAGCTCATTTTGTTCCTTTATTTCATAACTTATCTATGCACCTGTTTGCCCATACAGTGCAGAATGTATTTACATTTTTTTCCTCACCATCAAAATGAGAAAAAAATAAAAATACATTCCTAGTGTGGGCAATGGTGTGGAGACACAGTCACTTTTACATGCCTATGTTGGGACTAAATCAGTACAGCTTTTTTGGGTAGCAATTTTCACAAAATCTGTCAAGCTGATGTACGTATCCTTTGATCCAATAATTCTATCTTGGGGAATCTATTCTACAGAAATAATTCCAGAAGTATGCAAGGATATATTTATAAAACTTACAAATTTTGTCTAATAATTAAATAGTTGGAATCATCTTAAATATCCAATTAAAGCACATTCACACAATGTGATTCTACAAAACCATTAAAAAATATGAGATCAATATGTTTTGACACGAAAAGCTCTGTAAAATATATAGTTGAGAAAAGTGAGTCTCAGAACAATATTTGGGTTTTATTTAACCAACTCACATAGAACCTACCATATCCCAGGCATTATTCTAAACGTCTTATAAATTTTAACTCATTTAATCTCCCGTCACAGTCTTATGAAATGGGGTGTTTACAGATGGGGAAATGAATGCACAGAGAGGTCAACTAACTTGTCCAAGGTCACACAGTTGGTAAATACCAACAGTCTGGCTCCAGCATCTGCTCTCAACTACCAAATGCTATACGTGAGTGGAAGTGCATGTCTACTTTATGTGTGTCTGTGTGTTTATAAATGTGACAGACATGGTCCAGAAGGATAAACACAAAACTGTAAATAGATGTTGCTTATGACAAAAGGTCTAGAAAGAGGAATAGAGGAAGACAGTACTCATTTTCAACTTAAATGTGCAAATAGGATTTGAACAATTTACAACATGTACTGCAACATTAACAGTCTAAATTTTTTTTAATGGTGACATTCCTTAAGTACCCATTACTATGCATTGTGCAGGGTGGGGATAGGGAGAAAGATATAAAAGTTAAAAAGAAATATGAGAAGAATCATGCCTACCCTCAAGCAGCCCACAGGCTAGGTAGGGAGAGACAGATGGATTAAACTTTTGATGAATGACTACTTCTTATTAATCACTTATTCTACACCAGAATGTACTGATCACTCTTTCTCAGGAAATGATCACAGTAATTCTGATAGATAAAAATTACTCCTCTCATTTTACAGATGAGGAAATCAAGGTTTAGAGAGGTTGAATATCCTTCCCAAGATGACTGCAGTAGTGAGTGGTGACCTTGGGAATCAAGACAATCACTGTTCAATATTTCCCGCAGAGAAACACTGTGATGTGTTCTCAGGCATCTGGAGTAGACAAACATTTCCCAGGCTGTTTGCTTCTGCCTACACTTCCTGTAGCAGTTTAAGTCCCAAGAGCTCCTAGGAGGGAGAAGGGGAGGAAGGCAAGGACTCTGGAGGGTCATTTTGCCCAGAAACCAAACCAGGCTGCAAGGAGGCGACATCTCAAACTGTGGCTGTGATCAGACAAATCCATCTTTGCCGTGGGAGAAGCACCTGTTCCCTGGTCTCAAGGAGAGATGCAAATTGCCCTGTGATTTAGGCTTGTCTGGCTCAGTCGCAGCTGTGCCTAACTCCTTCTGGGATGGTCACTTCCAGCCCTGCTTTCCATCCTAATGACAATGCAAGGAAACTTTGTCCCAGTGTTTGGGGTGTGATTTCTCACAGCCTCCCAAGTAGAAGGCATCTCAGGGTCTGAGCATGGCCAGACCAGTGCTTCTCTGCCTTCTCTGCCCTGGCCACATGCTAGAATTACAAGGGGAGCTTTTTTTTTTTTTTTTTTTTTTTAACCAAAACTCAATGTCCACCCTTTGTATCTTTGGGGATGGGAGCCAGGCAGCAGTATTTCATTTTTTAAGTTTTCCAGGTGGTTCCAATGTGCAGCCAACATTAAGAACCACTGGTTTTGTCCACTGCTTTGCAGACTTCATTGTGCATGGAAATCACCGTGGGATTGTATTCATTGATTGTGATTCAGCAGGTTTGGGCTAAGGCTTGAGATTCTGCATTTTTAACAAGTTCTCAGGTGATGTTATGCTGTTGGTCCTCTGAGAAGCAAGGGTTTAGAAACACCAAGTCTTGGCTTTCTTAGTCTCTTTATTCTTTAGCCATGAGGTAAGAAAGCTGCTCACATGGTCTAGGATTGGCAAGATGGATGGGCAGATTGGTTTGAAATCACCCATCCAACCACCTTCCACCATCATCCATTGATCCATGCACTCAACATGTGCTGTTCTGGGAACCAGGGATTCAGAGATCTCAGAAATAGAGATTCACTGACCTCCAGTTCACAGTCTAGCGGTGGAAACAGATATAAAAATAAATACTAACCATAACATATGATACTACCATTTACTGAGCACTTCCTGCGTTCCAGGTGTTGTGCTAAGCCAGTTTGATTGATTATCTTGTTTGATACTCGCATAAGTCTCCTTGCGGTAGGCATCATTATCACCCTCAATTTGTAGACTAGGCTCGAAGCCTGTGGGGGTGGGTTCTCGTCTCAGCCCTGCCAAGGTCACAAAGCTGTTTCCCCTCCTTTGAGTCCAACAATGGAGTGTTAAGTGACAATGAAAAAGAGCTGTGAGTCTCGAAGTGGTGTCATAAGCCCTCATGTGGTGGAAGGAGGAGTGGCAGAGCCCTCGCCACTCCGCATCTATGCTCCGCTCCTGCCTTGGGGGTGCTGGAGGGAGCTCCCACCTCCCCGAATTGATATGCATTCAGCATGAGAGGGCTTCAGAGGGGGGAGCCCAGGCCCACACCCTCTGTCAATGCTGATGGAACTGGACTTTCATTTATTCCTTTAAAAACTATGCATGGTGAGCTTCTTATGACAGGTCCTCTTCAAGGCACTGAGCTGGATCTAAGCCCCAGAACACACATTCTCTGTCCATTTCAGGCTTTCACTTCTAGAGACATTCCTGGGAAGATGGAATACAGGAGGGTAGAAAGTGTCTCATTACTCCATTCAGTGTGGGGCCCTCACTTTTAAGACAGATATGGACGAATGGAAGTGGGCTCCAAGGAGAGCTCTAAGGATAAGGGAGGAATGGGACGCTGTGTTAGGTTGTGCACTGCACAAGAGCACATGACTACTGGAATTCAGCACCACTCCATGCCCTAACCCTTGTGCCTTGATGCAAGGCCTCAATTGCCACCAGATGGGAAGACTGCTCTATTCACAAAGGCACCATCCAATTATCAAGCCACATGCCCACAGAACTGTGCCCAGAGAGGGCCCTGTGTATCAGCGGAGACCCTGAATGATGGGCTAGGACGAAGGGCTAGAGGAACTGAGGTTGACTAATCTAGTCTGGAAGAGAAATGACAGGTAGGCTCATGGCTTCAAACAACCACATCAGAATCCACCTGATCAATGATAATAGTAGCTACTCTTTCCAGACTACCTACAAGGTGTCACAACTGTGCTGAGCACTTTTCATGACTTTTCCTGTTTATGCTCAATAAAAACTCTAAGAGCTGGACCATATTTTTATCCCTAATTTGCAGGTAAGGAAACTGAGGCTCTGAAAGTCAAAAGGAAGGAGCAGGGACTTGGCCCCTGGATGTTCTGATGGGGTCCTGACTCTTAAGGTTGGGCTTGATTAGCTTTGCAAAAATCATTCACAACTCTATTTCAGGAGAAAAATAATGAGCTGTTTTTCATTTCCTCGACCTCTAAGGACTCCTTTTTATAAATAATCATTCAGGAAGGATTTGAAAAGCCTGCTGATCGTCTGAAGACTGGCCGCAGAGCCCCATCCGCTTATAAAAATGGAAATTGCCAGCACCTTCCCTCATTTCGCTTCTGGTCAACATATAGATGTTCCTTTCTTGAGCTTTAAGAAAAACATTAACTCAGGCAAAATGCCGCTGGATAATCAGTCTCAGTACCCACCCTAGGAGCAGACAGTGGGTTCTCCTCTGGCCGAGTGGCATTTGCTCACTAAGTGTCTAGTGAGGGCTGTGTACAGTGACAGGAGGGGGCGAGGGCAGCAGGGATGGTGCTGCCCGGTGCTCAACTCTGCCTGCTGGGCAGGGCACGGAGGGTCACTGTGAGGGTTAGAACAGGACCTTCAGTCTGCCTTTGTTGTTAAAGTTAAAATATTCAGAGGATTGGGGAAAGAATCCAAGATCAGATTTGTATTACAGAATCATACAAATCAGAGAATCTACGATTAGGAGTGAATTTGGGATGTCTGAGCCACATTCCTGAACCTCAGGAGAAGTCCTCACCCTTATCGTGGTGTCGGAGATGGAAACTGGGAGTGGGGCAAGGGATCAGAGAACATTTACTGAGATTCTACTGGCTGTGTGCACGTGCTTTATAGTTATTCATGCTTCAGTATAACCACAGGAGGCTTATTATCCCCATTTTACAGATGGGGACACTGAGGCCAATGGTGTTGCATGATTGGCTTAACATTGTGCAGCTGCTAAGTGGTGGAACCAGGATGAAAATCCAATGTCTTTCTCCAAAGATATACAAATGGCCAATATGGACATGAAAAGATGTTCAATATCATTAGCCATGTAGGAAATGCAAATTGAAATGACAATGAGATATTTCATACCCACTACAATGGTTATAATCAGTAAAATAGATATTAACAAGTGTTGAGAAGGATATGGAGAAATTGCAACTCTTGTACATTGCTGGTAGGAAGGTTAAGTGGTATAGTTGCTTTGGAAAACAGTCTGACGGTTCCTCAGAAGGTTAAACTCAGAGTTGCCATATGACCCAGCAATCCTACTCTTAGGTATACACCCAAGAGGACTGTAAACATATGTCCACACAAAAACTCATATATGGAAGCTCATAGCAGCATCACTCCTAACAGCCAAAAGTGGAGACAGTCTAAATATCCATCTGATGAACGAATAAACAAAATGGGGTCTACCCAATCAGTGAAATATTAGTCAGCAAAAAAAGAAATGAAATATGGACACATGCTACAGCATGGATGAACCTTGAGAACATGCTACGTGAAAGAGGCCAGTCACAAAGGACCATGTGCTGGATGATTCTATTTACAGGAAATGCCCAGGACAGACACATCCACAGAAACCTCAAAGTAGGGGAGGGGAGGACAGCTAAGGGATACGGGCTTCCTCTTGGGAGGTAACAAAAATGTTCTAAAATTCGTTGTGGTGATGGTTGCCCAGCTCTGTGAAGATACTAAAAGCCACTGAATTGTACTCTTTAGGTGAACTGTATGGTATGTGAATTATATCTCAATAACCTGTTAAAACAAAACAGTGTCCTAACTCCACGTCCAGTGCTCTTGGGTGCTGTCCATGGTCCACTGCCTCACGAGGCCTGTGCGCTGGAGTCCAGCAGAGCCAGGTTGGGGTCCAAGCTTGTTCACCTGACTAGCTTGGCCTAGTTTCCTCAGACAAGACACTTCCCTGACCTTTAGGGGCCACCTCTGTGAAATGGGATCAAACAGCAACAACGAAACGAGGCAATACATGGAGAGCACTTCGCGTGGTTTCCCTGCATTACATGTGCTCCGTAAATGTTGGCTGTGATCAGTATCTGCCAAAGATTCACAAAGAAAAGAGGAGAAGACAGCAAGAATTATTCCACAGCTGAGCGAGAACAAAAGTGAACATTTGGGTGGATTATTCCCCTCTTCCCAATACAGCAAAGTTCCTTTTTATCTGGCCCATTCCATCAATATCAAAGAAACAGCCACTGCAGAGAGAGATGTGAGGTTTCTTCCAAAAATGGAGTATTTCCAATATCTGTGAGCCTCCAGATTGATCTCCAGGGGAAGACAGAGCCATGAGAGTTCCCTGGAGTCCTGAGCCCTCCAGCCTTAGGCCCACCTTCCCAGCTCCTCCACTCCCCTGCGCTGGGCACTGAACTTACATTGACTCCAGCAGCTGCATGTACTGCTCGTCCCCTCGGCCCCCTTCCACCTCGTGGTCCAGCTTGAGGATGATTTCGTTTTCAAACTGGAGAAGTAGGGGATAAAAATCAACAGTAATGACATTAGAAGGCGGAATGTTGAAATTGGTCAATTCATAATTTTAATCAAAGCTTTAGGGAGCATTTAGCATCTCCCAGGTTGAGTGCTGGGAACTGGGAGTGCAAAACACAACAGGATGCTACACCGGCCTTTTAGGAGCTCCCGGAGAGCGGAGAAGACAACAGATGATAAGGGCTGGAGCAGAGAGATGGACACAGGAGGCAGAGGGAAAGAGAGAAAGTCTGCAGGGAAGACTCATAGCCCATGTCATTTGAGCTTGTTCTCAAGTTTATGTTGAAATATTTCAGGAGAATGGAAAGAGAAAGGGTATTCTAAGCACATCGTAAGTAAGACATATGAAAGGCATCGAGGGGTGGGACCGAGTACTGCTCTTCAGGAAATGGCACGTTGTCATGAACAGCTATTATTTCTGCCTGCCTAACATTCCTTTCTTTATACTTTGGTAACCACATCAGCCCAAATCTCAGTCTGTGGGACTCAGTGAGCTGACCACACCTCCCTAGCTTCAGGTGTGGGTACATGACACAGGCCAAGCTCCTGATCAGTATCTTTCATTATCCAGACCCTACAATTAATAGAGGCCCAAACCAAGCCAGTGAGACTCACATGTGAGGTGGGCACTCTTGGCAAAAAGAAGTCTTTCTGCTTAATTAGAAGATTATAAGTCCAAGGCTGCTAGATATGACCACAATGAAAGAGCCTGCCAATATGGAGGAAAGCAGAGAGGAGGAGATGGAGAGAGACTGAAAGCTGATGCCATTTTTGAGCTCCTGAATACAGCCATACCTGAAGCTGTCCTATTTACATGAGCTGATGCCTCAGAGTCAAGACTGGTGACAATGGTAATGGTCAAGGATCAGACTAGCTAAGTGACCTGAAAGTAAGTATACACATCCAGCTTCACCAAATCTTGTTAATATTGAAGCCAGAGAGTATCTTGTCTTCCAATATTCAATGTCAAGAAGTAGTTCACCTAGTTGAGCTCATAGCTTAGTCAAGAAAGGGTGGGACTAAGAAGGGAGACCTAGTTGGGAACCAATCTGGCGAGGGTCTGGGCTGCCAGTCTACACATGAATCATGCCCTTACAGGATGCAATTTGTCTAAGTCAAGTATCATCCAAAGTGCAGGACTGAGGGCTATCATGGTAAGACATGTCTACTTGCCTAGCCTAAGGCAGGAGGAAATACAGCCAAAGGACTACAAGAGTGGGCTCTGATGTTAGGCTGTGGTTGGGGTAAACGAGCACCGGCTTTAAATGTCTCCTCCATCCCTTCCATCACCTTGGGAAAGTTGGTAGGTCTTTCCAGTCCTCTGTTTCATAGTGTATATCAGAGCTTAGCAAACATTTTGTATAAAAGGCCAGACAGTAAATATTTTAGGCTCTGTGGGTCAGCTCCGCTGTTGTAGGACAAATGCAGCCGTAGCCAACACATGCACAAATTGGCACGACTCTGTTCCAATAAAACTTTATTTACAAGAACAGGGGGCAGGACAGATTTGGCCTGGGGGCCATAGTTTGTTCATCCTGATCAAAATAACAGGCATGATAGTGGTACGTACTGCCTGGGGTAGTTGGGAGGGCTGGAGGAGACATGACTTACAAAGCAATGGAGGGGGTGCACAGGCCCAAGAGTGCACTGGGCTCGCTGGTCGTCTTATGATTACTGCTAATGTGATTGTTATTAGTGGCGAATGTTACTGAAAAGCAGCTCTGGGGCGGAAGGGGACAGCTTTTTTTTTCTCTTGTCTGAGTTGTTCAGTGATAAATGCTGGCACGATTCCTCCTTGTGAGATGAACTTTCCTTTGGAGCCGAGAGGTGGATGTGGTAAATAAGCACTTGTCTCAGGGTCACAAAGGAGCCCGCGGGGAGGGAAATTACAGGGCGCCAGGAATGTGCAGTGCTGATGGTACCAGCCACGCCGGAGCCCTTCGGGGCGGGTTGGAGAGAGGAGGTCCCAGTCAAGCACATCCCAGGGCAGGCTCTGGCCCTTCATAGGGCTGCTGGGTGGGTGCCGTGCTCAGAGTTGGCTAGGACCGCAGGCTTTGGCATCAAACAGACTTAGAGTCCTTGCTTTGACGGCTTTCCCCATCATGTGACCCTGGGCAAGTTAATAAGCCTTTCTGAGGCTCGGTTTTCTTGTCTATTAAATGGAGATTTAAAACAGCACCTACTTTACAGCAATGCTGGGGGAAGTTAATGGGAAAGCACGAGTGAAAGGCCTGGCCTGGGGCTTAGCACGTGGGAAGTGCTGGATATTAGCAATTGCCACCATGACATTGTTGGCACTGTTCTCATCATTACCACCGTAATCTCATTTAACCTTTACAACAGTCAATGCAGACAGTTATCATCCTTCCCATTTTATAAATGAGGAAACGGAGGCAAAGTGGGACCTTTGTCTTGGGTTTCAAAGGACGGATGGACTTGACCTAGGACAGGCCCCAGGGTCCCATTCACTCCCAAACATACACTAAGCCACGTCGGCGTGACAGGCTCTGCCCCCAGCACTGTCACTATGCAGAGCTTAGGGCGTAGGTCTAGCTCCTCCACATTAATTCCATTTCATCGCTGACTCCTCACCCCGCCCCCGCGGTGTGGATATTGGTTAAGGTTAAGGTCAAGGTTACTTTTGCAGAAGTCAGACACAGCAGATGCCCAGTTAGGAAAAGGGGAGTGAGCTCGAGTTACCCAGACCTCCCACTGGGCCCCCCTTTTGCAGCAGAACGACCCCACGTGGGCCCCACATTTGCATCGTGCCTCCCCCGCATTGCTTCCTGCTTCCACCGACTTTAGAACCTGTTGGCTATTTTCATCATTTCGACTGCCTAAGGACATTTTTTTTGATAGGAGCCCAACCCCACCAAAGTGCGAAATTTAGGGAACAAGAGGTCTTTTTCAGAGGTAAGGTGCTGGCTGTGACATGGGAGGGGCAGAGATGGTGTGACAGGCCAGGATGGCAGAGAGACAGGATGAAACTGGCAGCAGTAGGTCAGCCTGGGGCCTCCTTTGTTAACTAAATGCCTAGCGTCCTGGGGTGGGCGGAGGCTGACTTGGGAGGAAGCTGGAGAAGACAGTGTCATGTGAGGAAGGATGCCGATGGGAGTCAGTGCAGCTTCCTGATTTTCTTTGAGTTATCTCATCTCTTCCTGCTCTATTTCATCCCCCATGGAGCTTGGGTTTGGGAACCTATAATGGTATTATGATACACATTTAATGGATGAAAAACTGAGGCTGAGGAAAGTTAGATAACGTACCCAAATGTACTCAGCTTATAAGCAGCATGTCTATTTGATTCCAAAGCACAGTGTCCAGGAGACAGTAGGTGCTCAGTACATATTTATCGAATTGATTTGCTCTTTTCCACATTATGTTCTAAGACATTTGAATTGCCAATTCACTCCACGCCAAGATTCGGTCTCAGTGGAATCTGCCAAATTGATTATCTCCGTCCATGAATTCATTCAACAAGCAACTATGGAGTTCTGCTGTGTTCCAGGCACTGTTTTAGGTGCTGTTGTCAAATGCTATTGTCTCTTCCTTCTCAGAGAGGGATTCTCTCTGGACCTCCTGCCTGCCGAGGGCCCAGGCCCTCATGCTGATTAGCACATAATCCTATTCTACAATCTGCAACATAGGTAACCACTCTGCTCAGTCTCTACACCCAGGACCTCCACTCCTTCCCCACCAACATCATCTAGGAAGCCCACAGCCCCTCCCCCTGCAAAGAACTGACCAGCAAGACAACTGGTCTACCCAACCCCCAGGGGCTACTCAGGCAGTGGTCAGCCACCTCCATTACCCTACATTATACAAACATTCACAGGAAGGTTCCTCTCTGTACCAAGGCTCTTCCTCTGAAATGGGGTGGGAGGGGGGTCTAAATGCACCCCTTCATACTGAGAACATCGACATGGTTCACGTTGCATTCGTGTCAGGCACTTGACAGGTGCTGGAGTTCAGGCCTGAGAAAACCACTCTGGCCCTCAAAAGAGCTCACACTCTTGCGATGGAGAAGACCTATGAGCAGACAGTCATGCTTTCTAAGGTATTTAACCTCAAAACCCTCTTCCCTAGAGCATCTGGTGGAATCAATGCTCTATGGAACATATTTTGAGAAAACACTGCCATTCATTCTTTCATTGAATGAAGGAAATGAGCCAGCACTGAAATGCTGAGCCAGCACTAACTCCACCAGTTCGAGTGGCTGGACCACGGAGTGGGCACAGCCTGGGCTTGGGAGTCTAGTGACCTGTGTGTTGCAGCCTCTGCTCTGCCTCTTTCTTGATGTGTGACTCTGGGTAAGTGGCTTCATTTCTCTAAGCCTCAGTGTTTTCATCTTAAAAATTGGGACCGGAATGTTGCCCACCTCATAGGGTTGTAACAGAAAAGGTGACGTGAACTAACGTATGGAAAGTACTTACAGTACCTGACATGTAGTAAATGTCAGGTTAATGGTCACTGTCACCACCATCATCATCATTTCTATTAGATGAGAAAGATGCAGAAAAAATCACAGACACAAGTATAGTGCAAGGTAGTGAATAATAACCATACGTGAGACAGATAGAATGACAGAGGGCAGAGATCTCTTGAAGGATGAGCACTGAGGTGGGCTTTGCAGGATCAATAGGAGTGTAGACCGTGCTGGCAGCCAGGACCATGGACGTGGCAGAGCAGGAGAAGAGGAGGAGACGCATGAAGAAGATGCTCACCAGGGCAAAGCAATTCAGGTGAGCTGCGGGGATGCCTGCAGAGTAGGTGAGGTAGGGGAAGGAGTTGGAGAAAAAGGCTGGAAAGGTTGACCGAAGGCCAGGGCAAGGAGGACCTGGAATGCAGCCTACAGGATGTGGAGTTACTAAGTGAGGATTAAAGAACCAATGAGCAAAGGATGGGTAAGATCTGTAAGGATTTTAAGGAAAGGCAGTTTGGAATCTGCTGTCTTTTAGAGGGCAGTTAGAAGGTACTTAGGAACCTGTTTAAAGGAATATTGTTTGCCAGCAGGATGTGGTATAGAATGAGAGGCAGGGAGCGCCGAGGGAGGAAGGGGTACCACCACATGACATAGAAGAGGGGCTGAGAGCACAGGAGATCAAGATGTGAGGGCACCACCGAGGCAGCCTCCATGGAACTTCAAGACCGACCTTCCTAAAGTGGGCGTGGCTACTGAACGTTGCCAGGAATCTGTCCTGAAAACCAGGGCTTATTCCACTGGCGGCAGTGTCTGGACCCAGAAAATGGTCCTCATCCTTCAAGTCTGTCGGGATTTTCAATGAAAATACTTGGCCCGTGGCCCTTGCCTTTGACACAGGTTGCTCACTCCCTCCACGCTGGGGAAGGCCTCCGTTCCTTCCCGTGGCGGATCTCTGGGGCCCCGCTGAGCGACGGGAACTCCAGCTCTGCTGGCTGTCAACCTGGACGTGCTGCCAAGTCTGACACCTGGAGGGGTCGGCTCTTTCCTGGCAACGCAGATCTTCCAAGTGTTCCCAGAAATGGACGTGCTGGACAGAGGTGGGTGCCAGACGGGGGCGGGTGGGAGGGGAGGCCCCTTTGGACACATCTTGAAGGAACTCTTAGTTAGGGAAGTAAGGTTTTTATATTGTTGAGAAAGGGACCACGTGATCCACAGCAAAGAAAGAGCATTTTAATTTCGGCCTTGGGCAGGAAAGCCTGATAGAATACTGACCAAATCCGATCTGCCAGCTCATTCCGGGCACATGAATAAATGTCCCCGGCCTGCCGTCAAGCCTCAGAATGAAGCCCAGGCAGATGGAACGAGGATATCATTATGGGGAAATGGGCTGGGGATTAGGGATGCTGGCACGAGTTTCCAGCCTCGTTTTTTACCTTTTTGAAATCCCCACTCCTTTGATATTCGCACAGCATCATGTCGAAGAAGATTGGTATGGTGGCTTTCCGGAGCTCAGCCTCAGGGATAAGTGTCATCTCTAATATAGGTCCCACCATGCCCGGGATGAAGCAGATTTTGTTCTGGCCTGAAAGAGAAGAGGGACACGGAACCGTGAGACAGATTTCACAATGCACAGGTTCTCCTCAGACCAAGACTTGGGAAAGAAAAAAGGGAGGCAGAATAGTGAAAACAACAGTTAACACTTATATCGCTGTTCACCAGGAGCCAGGCACATTTTGGACACTTTACATATATTAACTCCTGGAAGAGACGCATGCATCGCCCAAAGCGAGCACCGCCGCTCTGGATAATAACCTAGGCGTGTGTAAAGCACGTCACAGTTCACAAGGGTTTTCACCTGCATCGTCGCCTCTGCAAATAGCGCCCTGATGGAATATGTTAGTGACAGAAAATCACAGGGATATTGGAAATCGTGTCTGTCTGCAACACGAGCCATGTTTCTGAGGTTTGGAAAACATGCTTTTACCAACGGTTTCATGAAAACATGAAAAACAAAATTTGCTGCCAAGAATGGTCAGTGTAATCGTGGGAGTCACAACAGCGCTTTCCGGTCAGATGAACTACAACGTCTTGTTTCTTCTGCCTCATTTCAAGGCCTTCCTGAGCCCCCTCCCCTGGCTCTTGGCAGTCTCGTCTCGCTGGCCTGGTTCCAGTGTCACGAGCTCACCTCGCTTCCTCACCGCCAGGCCTGTGCACACACTGCTCCTTTGTGGATAGTATTTTTCCTGCCTGTTCCCCAACACCTGCCCATTACCACCTGGCTTCCTCTGGATGGATGCGCTAAGAAAAGCCCTACCACATGCTTACCCCCTCACCCCAGCTAGGTTAGATACCCTGCACTGGCTGGGGGTCTGTCTTCTCAGCCAACTCTGCAATGATGTCTTTATGTGTGGATGCATTTGATAAACATCTGCCTCCCCTACGGAGAGCTTTGTGAGAGTAGAGACCATGTCTGTTCTCATTACTGTATCTGTAGCACTGAGCATAGAACATATTAGATCCTCAATAAATGTCTGCTGAACGAAGAAATATATTTGTCTAGCTCCCAAGTGCACCGGCTATGTGACTTGGATATGTGTCTTATAAAAAAGCAATCTCAACACCCCCCTGTTGAGAAGACCATGGGAAAATACATCTGTGTATACTCAGCACAGAGCTGGGAAGAATCACGCCCCCCTACTCAGGGAAGGGGCAGTGTGGCCCAGTAGTTAAGGGCACTGATTCTTTGTCTGAATTACGGAAATGGGATTCCGCCATCAAGTAGCTACGTGATGCTGGGCAAGCTGATCTCACCTCTTGAGGCCTCAGTGTCTTCATCTGTAACATGAGAGAGTAGCAGTGTTTATTTCATACGGTTGTTGTGAAGAGTGAATGGATTATCATTTAGCAAGTGCCCAGGACAGTGCTTGGCACAAGGCATACTTTACACAGTGTTAGCTATCACTGCTGTGATGCGTGGCCAGAACGAACCATGAAGGGCAGCCTTGTCGAGCAGAATGGAGCAGATGCCTCAGAATACACACATCAGATGTGGCAGAGAAGGGGAAAGAAGAGGGGCACTTAGGGACCACAGGGATTTCCTGGGGAGCGCAGGCAAGCCTACCCCAGCAACCCTGTCGTTGAAGCTGACCCCCGGGTGTTTCAGCAGCAGCTGCCTCTCTCTCCTCCTGAGTCTCAGAGCCCACGACGCCCATCCTGGTTTTCCCTACCCTCAGGATGAACACGGGTGGTCTTCGCCTGGGGCAGAGGGCTCCTGGGGTGCACAGACTCAGGCCATGTGGCGTATAGCCTGGCACTGTTGCTTTCGATTAAAACTGAGAAAAGGAGCCAAGAGGGAAGGCAGCAAGAAAATGAATTTTAACTCAGCCTAAATGAGGCTTAATGTTGGAGTATTTCCCCAGAATTCAGATAAAAAAGGAATATCTTCAGTTAGTGAGAATGAAATGGCGAAGTCAGGTGGAGAGTTGTGTGAAATGTAAGGACACTTTTCAAAGATATCAGCTTTGTTATATGATGCATTTGGATTCTACCTTGCTTTGGCCCAAATAGAAAACAAAAAACAAACAAAAAAACCCCTTACTTTCCATAGAATCTGCAGTTACTATGCAGATTCATAGTAACTGCTAATCTAGGTTTCTGATTTTGTCCTTCAAGATCCTTTAAACCCACAGTGGGGTTTTAAAATTCGAAGCCGAGTGCAATATTAAGTAGAAGGTAAATGGGAAACTGTCAGATAAGCCACCACGGAACGGAGAAATTGCTTATGCAACAAAGGCCTTTAGAATACTGGAGGGCACTGGGTATGAGATAAGGATAGACTTAAAATGGTTTAAAATAAAGAGCAGACATGCCACAGACCAGGGATTTCTTAGACATTTTTGACCTGCATTCTTTGCAGTCAGTTGAAGAGATGTTTGGAAGAACAGGGAAAGAGAAGACAGAGAAAGATGCTGATCTCAATGGCCCACACAACACTGCATAAAGAAATTTTATTCATTTATATTGAAAGTGCAATTTCAGCACATTGGATTTTGTGTTCACGTTATCTGAATTGTGCCTTTATATACATAGATGCGCGCGCACACACACACACACAGAATATATTTGTGGCTAATTGAATGCAAACTCATTTGAGAAAAAAATTCCTCATTCAAGAGACACACCTGCTGCTGTTTTTGAAAAAAAAGGCAAGGAACTGGGTGAGAGGGTCTTTTTCACATAATGGAAGCTGAATCTCACTGGGAACAGATACCAATTAGAAAAGGCTTTTAAAGTGCCGATAAGCCAGCGGGATAAATCCAAATGCCGAATTACACAGGCTTTGGGAAGGGATCTGGCGGTAATGAGAGCGGAGAAGAGCTTAGGTGTGCAGGGCAAGCAATCCCCTGTGCTCTCTGGCCTCGGTGTCCAGTCTGTGCAATGGCCTCATCCATCACCCCTCGCAGGGGGAGACGGTGAGATCGAACACAAAGGGTCTGAGGGCACTAAGAAGGCAGCCTGGCAAGAAAGGAAGAAAGAAAAAAAGGGAGAAGGAAGGGCGTGGGGTAGGGAAGGAGGAAGGAAGGAGATAATCCTGTGAACCAGGCCGAGAATGAAGGTGGCCCAGTCACTGACCTCAGGAGGCTGTCGTGGGACGAGGGGCACTTGAGCTGACAGTGTGAGGCCCTCTAAGGGCTGGCACAGACCCTGAAATGAACGGGATGAGGGCAAGTTATCACTCTCGGGATTTCAGAGTCCTGTAAGCCTCCTGGGGACTCGGAAATCAAGCCAGGCTGATCAGAAAAGACTACTCGCTCACTTCAGAAGAGGAGGAAAGAACACAGATCTCTGCTCTCCCATCTCAGGCGCGGAAAAGCTCCCTCCCGCCACTACCCTGTTCACTCCTCATCACTTAGAACATGCCCGGCCCTGGCTTCCCTCCAGGCCCTGTAGAATCTCCAAGCCCCCAAAACCTGAGTCAGATCCCTCCACTGCCACTCCAGGCCATGTGGCTTTGTGACTGTCACTTCATGTCCCTGAGCCCCTACTTTCTCATCTGTTAAATACACGGAGATATTAATAATAATCCCTGCCTGGGAGAACTGTTGAGAAGCTTAAGACAAAGGGCTTCGCACAGGGTCTGGCTCCCTAGAAAGGCTCAGGAAGTGCTGATGTGCACTGTGACAGTGACGATGGGGAGAAGTGTAAGCTCAGTCTACGCTGGGCTCTGGAAAAAGCAACGTGAGAAGACATGGTCCAACCTCATGGATCCCCCCAGGAGCTTTTCATGGAACTTTCCAGGCCAGTCAGTTTGTCTGCTGACCTCTAGAGTAAAGAGCTGGCGTGGGAAGAGGTAGGATGGATTTATCTTACCTCCCATGCCTGACATCCACCACCCTCCAGACCCTTCTCTGTCCCATCCAAGCATGTTATAATCTGTCCTCAAACATGTTTGAAAAGCCCCAGTCTTTGGCCCAATCATGTTGGTCCACAGCTTACAGTCCTCACATGGGTTCCATTGCTCTGCAAGTCCATTTGGTCTGAGGCTCCCTCTCCGTACCCTGTCTCACCCTCTGGTCCACTTGCCTGCCTTCCTCCCCTGGCCTGCCTCCCGCTCCTCCAACACACCCTGCATCCCCCCCTTCTCAAGCCTGCACACGGTCCTCCTCTGCCCACCATGCTCCTCCCTCCTGCTCCCTGACCCCATTAGCACTCTGAATCCTATTGCCACCACAACTTGCCCTGATAACTTGCCTTCACTCTGTTCATTTCAGGGTCTGTGCCAGCCCTTAGAGGGCCTCACACTCTCAGCTCAAGTGCCCCTTGTCCCACGACAGCCTCCGGAGGTCAGGAGGCAATATATCTTACTCATTCTCTAATATCATTCTATCCATTGTGGAAGCCACAGGTGTCCTTGAGCACTTGACAGATGTCTAGTCCAAGCTGAGATGTGCTGTTAAGTGTAAAAAGCCCACTAGATTTCAAAGAATGAGTTCTGGAAAACAAATTTTTAAAAAAGGCAACGTATCTCAATAATGTTTTGTATTGGTTACATGTTCTTCTGTAAAGAAACCACATATTTTATTTAACCCTATATTCCAAAGTGTTATCATTTCCCACAGGGAACTCTATTCATTATCTTGTAACCTATAATGAAAAAGAATGTGAAAATGAACATACATATGTATGTATACATACGACTGAAACATTTTACTGTACATGAGAAATTGACACCTTGTAAACTGACAATACTTCTCTCTCTCTATATATATATAGTTAACATTAATTTCATTGCTTTTGGTACTCTTTTAAAAAATGTGGGCACTAGAGCATTTAGTTCCTTAGGACAGCACTGCTCGGGAGCTCAGGGCTCCCCACGTTCCTTGTCAAGGCCACCTTCAGCTTCCTCACTAGGCAGGAGTCCTTTACACGCTCTCTGGGTGCCCCCAACTCCTGCTCTACAGCCCTTCCCCTTTGCAACCATGATTAAATAGCCCTGCAATTAGCATGTTACAGGGCAGAGTCCATGAGGTCGGGGGTTAAGGCTCTAACTACGACTGTTTTCAGTTGTAGCTCTGGCCACTGGCATAGTGCCTGGTGTTTACAGGGTATGCCTATCCGTTTCCTGTCGCTGCTGTTATAAATCACCCCAGACTTAGTGGCTTAATGCAACACATATTAATCTTATACCTCCGGAGGTCAGAAGTCTGAAATGGGTTTCACTGGGCTAGAGTCACATGTGAGGAGGGCTGAGTTCCTTCAGGAGGGTCTAAGGAAGAAACTGTTCCCTTCCCTTCTCCAGCTTCCAGAGGTCACCCACACCCCTTGGCTCACGGCCCCTTCCTCCATCTTCCAAGCCAGCAGTGCTGCTTTTTCTAATCTCTCTCTGACTCCCCTTCCTCCTTTCTTCACTTATGAGGATCCCGTAATTGCACTGGGTCCACCTGGACAGTCCAGAATACTGTCGTCTTCTTTAAGATGCTTAATCACCCCTGGAAAGTCCACTTTGCCGTGTAAGGTGTCACATGCACAGGTTCAGAGGATAAGGACTTGGACACCTTTGGGGAGCTATTATTCTGCCTAATACAGTGCTCGATATTTGCTGTTAAATCAGTAAATGAACGGATGCATGCCTCTCTAATCCCATGTTCTATTTCTTCCCAGCAGCTTCTCCCCAGCTCTAAGAAGCCATGCTTGCTTGGGCTGGTTGCTCTCCTGGAATCCTGCCCTTCCTCATGCCCCTTTTCAGTTTTGACATGAACCACCCTGGGGTCTAATTTGAGAGTCATTTACTCAGCAGAGCCAGCCTCCTTGTCCTCACGTATCCCCCGTTTTGCCTGAGCTCCTGAGTCTCCGCCACACATTTCATGTTAAAGAACAAGCTCTTCGTTTGTTCTTTAAACTTTCTTAGAACTGGATGGCGGGCTCTTCCAGGCAGGGTAGGAACTCTTACACCTTACGCTTGTAACTTACACTTCCCCAGCGCTCCCGCCCCTCCCTGGAGCTCAGCACCGAGCTGGGCACTCCAGAGACGCTTAAAAAGCAGTGGCTCACTTGCTCTCACAGCTCTGCCGGGAGCGACCTCCCTGCATGTGAGGCCATGATGCCAGCCGCTGGAATTTGTCTTTCTTTCCCACGAAGACTGTTAACACAGCAGACCAGCACTAACCCGAGTGAATGTGAGATGGTTAAGTACAAAGTTATTTTGGCAAAATGTGCATTGCTTCACTCCAAGCAGAAATCAAATGTTATGGTGCTACACTATCAGGAAAAAGTACGTTATCTTCGGCATCATCCCAGGATCCAAAGGCACAAATGGCCTTAACACTTTAGTGGCTGGGCCCTGGCACCAACACATGGTCCTTCTCTCTACTGACCTCCCTGCATGTACCCTCTCTCTCAAATGCACGTGTATGCACACGCGAGCATGCACACACACACACATACACATTTGTCTAGACTTTTCCCTGAATAATCTTCCTGCCTGAGATTATGTTTGCAATTAGCTGTCTTATCATCACAGGGTTGCTCGTATCTTTCCTGATGAGAAGCAAATGATGACACCGATGATCACGGTGATCACACCCTGATTGCTTTGGGCATTAAAACAAAATTTTAAAACATCACGTGCATTATGATTATTTACACATTATCAGCAGTCTTTGAAAAACACAGTTAGCTGGCTATTTCATACCCTTTGAAAATATTTTGCATATTCTGGAAGAGTTATCAGTTAGAACATGGGACTCTGGGTTAAGAGTCTGGCTCATTCGCCTCAGCTGAGTCACTGACTGGCTGTTGACCTTGGGGATGTCCTTGTGTCCCTCTGGGCCTCAGTGACCTCACCTATAAAATCAGGGAGTTGAATCAGATGATGTATCGGGTAGGGATGTAACAGGAGTCTGATTACCACGGCGACACCGAGGAAGCTCTGCTTTCGTTTCCTTCCTTACCAAGAAGTCACGGATGGTCAGTCCGGAGCTGCTCCTCCATCCTTCACCTGTGACTTTGTTCTTCAGGGCTTCAAGGTGGCTCTGCACCCCCAGGCATCTTATTGTTTTCCAGAAAGGAAGAGGTGGAAGGAGTAGGGGCAAACAATGTGTTGTACTCATTGAACTTGTCCTCCTCCCTTTTATTTTAATTAGGAAAAAATGTTTTCCTGAAGCCCCAAGAAGTTTGTTTCTGCTGATTCTCATCAGACAGAGCTAGGTCACATGGCCATCGCTTGCTACAAGACGTTAACTGAGCAAATTGTGATCGTGAAAAAAAAAAAATCAGGGTTCAGTTAGCCAGGAAGAAGGACAGAATGGTTACTGTGTGGGCGCTCAGCCTCATCTGCCACAGATAGCTTCTAAGTTTCACTCTGTCTTGGTTATTCTGTGAATCGCACTTTAAAACCCATCATTACCCAGTGCAGTGTTCTCACTGCATTGGTCCCTCATATGTGCAGGGCTTAGTCCTGGTTTGGATTAGCAGATCAACCTCATTAGCACACCTGAGAAAGCATGCTCATACCAGCATCTGGCAGAATGCAGAGTGAGGTGGGGACGGGGAACCGTCCATTCACTCTGCTTCCTCCTTCTGTTCTCTCATCCCTGAAGGAGTCAGGCAAGGAGAAGGCAGCCATGTAACTAAATGAGCAGCAGGAATACCCTTTCAGGCTGATACACCTTCCTCTTCCTTGGAGTCCAGGCCAAGAGGTGAGGGCGTGGCCACCGTTGCAAAAACATGTTTCATTTCTTGTTTTCTGCAGTGGACATCTGTGGCTTCGTCTGACCTCTCCATAACTCCATAAACATTTTATTTTAGGAAACTCTGCCTCCCTCGACGGCTGTAGGCTTTGCGGGGACATTGATGGAGAGGTCATCCAAGGAAGGCTGAAAGAATGGTGTCTTCTGAAGTCTGGGCCTTTGGCAGAGTGATGCAGGGGTGGACCATCCTGAAGGCAACATCATACTACCTTCCCTGGAGCCGAGAGTGGCTCTGGCCCTGCCTTTCGTAGCCTGGTTCTCCTTTGCCCTTCCACTAAGTACCTTCTCCAACGAAGGCAGCCACAGTCAGCAACTCTTTCTTGCCACCCCAAAGCCCTAACAAGTATATCTCTAATTGCATTAATTCATCCTACAGGTACTTGCATATAACAAGGAGTCCGTAATGCTTCTGGACAAACACTCACGCCAGGGTGCCTGTCCTCAGTCTCCCTCTAATTCACTATATGATCCTGAACACACCTCTCTGCCTCTCTGTGTCTCATTATCCTCACTGGTAAAATGGTGGGTTGGACCAGACCTGTAGCTTCAAACTATTCTCTGAAGTGCTTCAGGATTTCTCCCCTGAAAATCCTCAGGGGGTCTACATGGGAGCTCAGAAGCAGCCCATTATAATGGGCTCCGGGCCCCCCGCCTCACTTCAATTAGAATAGCCCAGCTTTCATCCAGTTTCTGTATTGAGCATGAGTTTTTTTTTTTTTTTTTATTGGCCCTCAGCTAAAAAGAAACGTTTGAAAAATGCTGGACAATATGATCTCTAAAGGGTCCTTCCAGCTCTGATGCTCTGTGATTCTAAGCAGGTAGATTGTGTGGTACCATCTTTTCATTCATCAGCATAATTGGGAGTGGGGGAACGCCTGCCAAAACATAATCTATATCTAAATAAAATCTTCTGTGTGCAAAACAACGGCAGAGAAGGACATCCAGAAAAGAGCAGGCGGTGTGGTAGAACTGGAAACAAACAAAGCACGAACAGATATCCCTGTTTTGAAGTTCTGGCAATGCCTGGGGTGTAGAGCTGGGGAAGGAAGCCCACCATGGCTTTGTCTAGTCTTTGCTATTGTAAAGCAAAGAACGCAAACACACAAACTCATATGCAAACTGAATCTAGGCCCCCTGTTTCACTGGACACGTTCTATGTTTTTGAAACTTTCAATGAGTTATCACCAATAGTCATAAATTGGAAAATGCATTTCAAAATTATGTTTCCTGGCTTCTTTTGAAAACTGGGAAGATGTGACATCAGCCTTGCATTCTAATAGGACGGCAGTTACCCGGAGCAGGACAGCAACTGTCCCTTTTAGCTGGGGCACATCTGCTTCACTTCGCTGCAAGCTCTGCTCCTCCTTCCCGTATCCCTGACCCCAGGGCCAGATGCTGGCTTCTAGGAAGGCCTTCACTCGCACTGTATTTTTTTTTTTTCCTATTGTAGAGTAATGGTGAATGAAAATAAAATATTTCTTATATCCCTGTCCTTATCCAAAGTGGAGAAACAAAAGATAGATTGATAAAGGCATGGGCTTCTACAAAAACAGGGCAGAGGTGGTATTTCTTTATGATAGTGGCTTGCAAATGGGGGTAGTTTTGTACACACACGTACGTACACACATACATAGGACGTTTGGCAATGCCTAGAGAGTTTTTTGTTTGTCACAACTAGAGAGGATGCTGTTGGCCCCTGGTGGGTAGAAGCCAGGGATGTTACTAAATACCCCACAAAGCACAGGGCAGCCTCCACAACAAAGAATTATCTGACCCCGAATGTTGACAGCACCTGCTCTATGGATTTCTGTGGGTTTAACACGCATCGGCCCCTTCAGGCTGCCTGGGCCCTACCCTTTAGGTCTTAGCTGACAGGCCTGGCTTTCATGATTCACCAGCCAGAACAGGAAAATTAGGTTCCATCCAGATGCGGCAAATGTGAAAATGATAGAAGCTCTGACGTGGGGGTGGCCTCCCTGGCTTCGCTCGCCCAGTTTTTGCTCTTCTGCTCCTGTGATCACAGGCACCCTGCGAGAAGGCGCTATTTCCCCAGGTTAGGCCCAGCACGCTCAGCTCCCTTTTCTTCGGGTCTCAGCATGTAATTCATAGGGCGAGTCCCCAGGCAGAGATGCGGCAGTCTGTTCTGGGCCTGGGACCCCACCTCTCTGATTTTGTGAGCCAGTCCACAACCCTCCTGTTACTAGTGTGGGCTCTTGGCCTGAGCGTGTTGCTAACAGCAAATGCTGAACCCAGACTGATTGTCTATCCAATTTGCTCCCCCTACAGTGAGTGGTCCTTGCTGCAAAGGGCAAGGAACTGCTGTCTAGCAAACCAGATGGGGACTGAGAGACACTAAGAGATCTGGGGAGGTAAGAAGCAAAGTCAGAGGAGGTAATTTGGGTTGAATCCAAGAGATGGGCACAGTCCTGCAGTGCCTCAGGTGGAGAGGGTCCACATCCAAGCCCAGGGCAGAACAATTCGGCAGCGGAGAGTCAAGGAGGGTGCACAAAAATCGGAGATGAAAATACCTCATTACTCTTTACTGTTTTTTCATCCATCCATCCATCTATTCATTCTTTCTACACCTACTTATGGAGTAGGGTTCAAGCCTTGGGTAGAGATATGTGACCTCAATCTTCGTGGAATCAAAGCCAGACTCTGGGACTTGCTGCTGTTTCATCTCAAGCAAGTTACTTCCCGTTTTGAGTCTCCTGATCAATAAAAGGAGGGGGAAATTTTTCCATCTTGCAGGAGGTGATGTGAAGATTAAATAAGATCTCCTTAGCACAGGTCTGAGTCAGACTTTCTGTAAATGTCTTCCCAATCCCATCTCCCCTTCCTCCCACGGGTACCACTCGGCACACATGATTCCTGTAGCTCAGTGAAGCAGGGAGAGCTTCTGGGGTCACCTTCCAGCTCAAGTAACATCACAGAAGACCCTTGTCTCCCACAGAATCAGTTCTCCCCCATGAGGCTGGAGGGTCTTTTGTAGATCATAACATCACATATGAAGTAGGATGTGGACCGGCTTACCAAGCAGCAGGAAGCACGCGTGTGACGTGCGAGGATGTCCATTCCCACAGCAGTTGTGCTCCTTCTCCTCTGGATAAGTTCCAATTTCACTTCTTAACCCCTCAGGGGCATCAAGAGGAAGCAGAGCCACAGCTATTTTTGGGGGGTGGGAGGTGGGGATGGGCACCTTCTCTCACCAGGCACTTGTTAAGGACCCGGAGCGTGTACAGTGATAAACTATTACTTCAAGCTCCCACTGCTGACACCTCCCTGGCCCTTTAACAGATGGCCTTCAGGAAGGAGCCGGGCATGTGCAGATGTGTCTGTCTGGATGCATGTGCCTACTCACCCAGCTTGTACCACATATCACGGATGGAGAAGCCAATTAGCCGTCTCATGTCCCCATACCTAGGAGGAACAAAAGATGTCTGCTTCAGGCACCAGCCCAGAGACTCTCACCAGCCTCCCCCCACCCAGGAGATCCAAATGCAACCTACTTATTCAGGATTTTGTTGTATTTGGCGTGCGAGAACTGCTCCAGCTGCAGAGAATCCTGAGTGATAAAAGCCACTGCCAGATGAAAATAGTTGTTCCACAGCTGTAAATGAAAGAGTAGAGAACAGTCATGGAGCGGGTCTGAAGTGGGAAAGCGTATTAAATGCTGGGTAATGTGAATAATTTACGAAGATGGCAGAAGACAGAGGCAGAACCAGTTTCATTCTGTGCACTGCAATTTTCTAACTGGCACTGACTTGGAAACGAACATCCCGGCCAAAGCGAGGACAATGGACGGATTTCTCTGGGCTCTGACCACGTCCTCTCTCTGACAACGGGATTTAGGCAAGGAGGAAGATTTTAGGGCTGCTTTTTTTTTTTTTTTATTGTTGTTGTTTTGCTTCATTTTGGGTTTTTTTTTGAAAGACAAATAACTCGCCCCAGCTGGGTGCCCCGATGAGCTGGTTCTCTGCCCTAGAATTACGGGGTGATGAGGAGTAAGTATTGAAGAGACGCTCAGCCTCTCTGGAAGTCCTCCCTAATTCACCCGACAGCTCCGAGGACCAGCCTGCAACCTGTTCAGTCCTAGAATATTTTGCTTCCTTCTTCCCTTTAGTTCGATGGTTTCGAAGTGTGGCCCTGGATGAGAAGCATCAGCATCTCCTGGGCACTTGTTGGAAAAGCAACATCTCCGGCCCCACCCCTGACTTACTGAATCAAAGCCAAGAAGTCTGTGTGTTCACAAGCACTCTGGGTGATTCTGGTGCTCAGTTCAGTTTATGGGTAGGCTTGTCATAATTTTAACATTTACATGATCTCTTGGTGCTAAATGCGGAGACTGATACCAGAACCCACTGGACCTGCTCCTGGTGAACAGATCCAGCAAAGTGTGCAGTGCAGGGCTAGTGCCCCCCAAATTAGCAGCAGTGACAGTGATCCTGACACAGGCTACAGAACCTGAGAGATGGAGACCCAAGCCAAGGTATTGTTGAGCCTCAGTGAAGCCGTCTGCAAAAGGGGCACCCTCTGTATCCACTGCAGAGGGCTGCAGTAAAGGTGATGTGTTTAAAGGGCATGAATCTCAGAGCCCCAGAGCACTGGTCAACCTCATTATTCTTTTCATTATTGACTCCTTTGGCACTAAAGCAAACAGTACATACAACCTGGCACCTCTAGTGCTCAAGGGCTGTTATTACAAGATGCCGTGGCCCTACCAGGAGCAAGAGGAGGACAGCTTTGCTGGACAAAGCCCATCCACTTGCGGCCCCCTCTCAACACTGAATAGCAAGAGGAGGGGTAACGCTGGCTAGACAAATCACTTGTCGAGAGACTTTCATCCTTCACTCAGAGATGTTCATGGGAGGTTTCAGATGGACAAGTAAAAGGCCGCCCTGCCCCCAATAATGTCTTTACTGCTGCCCAGAGTATTACTTTCCAACGGGCTTGTGGTTCCAGTTTCAGAAAGAAGCAGAACAAGCCCTTCGTTTTACCACGGGCCAGGCACTTTCCCATACATTCCTCCTTTCATCTCTCAAAACTTGGCAGCTATTATTAGCCCCATTTTACAGATGAGGAGACTGAGGCTTGGAGGAGTTAAGTATTTCACTCAGCTTGTTATACCCACAGCAGAGCTGGGATTTTAAACCCATGCCTACTGATTGACATTCGGGGCTCTTTCTACACACCAAGGTCAGTCTTTAGCTGAGGATGCATTAACATGTATTTACTGAACATCATCTATGGGCCAGGCATTGTCATCATGTGGGGACAGGGCAGTGGTTACACAGACAGCAGTCCCTGCCCTCATGCAGCCCATGTTCTGTTGAGGGAGAATGCGTGTTCCTTCTTTACTTGAAACTTCATCTCCCAGCATACAAAAGACCAAGTCTCTCCCAGGGTGCAGTGAAGTGGCCTCCTGGCTTGTGGTCCCCATAAAGTCAACACAGCACACAGAGCCCAAAAGGATCGGATCCTATCACTCCCTTCCTCAAAGTCCTCCGAAGGCTTCCCATCACCCTTAGAATCAGATCTCAAGCTCTTCTGTTTCCATAGTAACCTCGCTTATCCAAACACACAGTGCAGGTCGTCTCCTGGCCATTCTGACTGTCCTTCCTCCTGGAGACCCCATGACCTGCAGGTCCTGGAAATGTGCTGCTTTGGTCTGTGTAAGCCCAGAGCCCACACCTCCTCCTCTTTGAGACCAGGATAGAAACAAGCAGCCAAGTAAAGGGAAAACCTGGTCAAAGGACATGGAAAGGGTTATTTTTAGGGTAAAAAACATTCCTGAATTTAGGGAATGAAATAAGATTAATCAGGATACAACAGGGAATAGACATATGACAAAGTAAGTTGAATTACTGTCACTTTTGAGAATAACTCTAGAAATATCCCCCAAACATGTTTGCAAACACATAGACATGTCAGATCGAGCTCAGCTTCTTGCCAGCCTCTATTCCATCTGACTTAGTCCTTCGAAGATGTTTTCTGTTACCCCATTCCTGATTTTCTTTTTTAAAAAATGAGATATAATTCACATAACATTAACTTTTTAAAGTATATAGTTTAGTGGGTTTTAGTATATTCACAAGGTAGTAACTAATCCACTACTATCTAATTCTAGAACATTTTTATCACCCTAAAAGGAACCTGCCTATTAGCAGTCTCTCGCATTCTTCCCGCCCTCAGCCCCTGGCAGTCACAAAGCTACTTCTGTCTCTGCGGATTTGCCTCTTCTGACATTTCGTAGAAATGGAATCGTAAAAGATGTGACCTTTCATGTCTGGCTCCTTTCACCAAGCATGATGTTTTCAAGGTTCATCCATATTGTCACAGGTGTCAGTGCTTCCTCCTGTTTATTCATGAATACTGTTCTGGATATAAACATTTATGGATAAACCACATTGTGTTTATCCATGATGGACATCTGAGTTGCTTCCACCTTTTGGCTACTACAGATAATGCTGCTCTGAACATCTACATACACCTTTTTGTGTGGACGTATGTTTACAACTCTCTTGGGTATGTACTTAAAGAGCAGACCTAATTTTCTTTTGACTTCCCTGCTTGAAGATCTTTGTGGACCATGAGACCACAGATGTAGTGCTCCTTGTTCTCAGTGGACCAGAAATGGTGCCCCTAAGCATCTCACCCACAGCCCCTGCCCAGCTCTGCCCTCGGGGCTCTGCGGGGCCGACTTTGGAACCGAGGGAAGGCCCTCAAGGTTAGCGGCTCCGTGCAAGGCCAGCGAGCTGAGCAGTGGCCACGACTAGACCCCGCTGGGCACTCACGATGCCTCCGCCTCTTGCTTCTGAAGAATCAGAACCAAATGAACTAACCTGGCTTTTCAGGCAATTTCTAGCGTTCTCTCCCTCAGCGAGCTGCCTATTCCAGGGGAGGGGGCGGGGTGGTCTGCTCAGACTCAGAGACAGAACATGAGCATCTTGACCTCCTCGGCTTTGCTCCCAGGGCTTCTCACACCTGCAGCATTTAAGCCCCATCATTCCATCAGAGCCCAGTTCAAGACTCACTTCCTTCACGAGGCCTTCCCAGAAGGCAGAGCACATCAGGACTGCTCCACCCTTCCAGATCTGAGTAGCACCTGCTAGGTGCAGCCACAGGTGCGGGTCCACTGTCCTGCACCTGACCTTGTCACTCACTTCTTCCCATGACACTACCATCCTGGGGTTAAAAGCACAGGCACCAGCATCTCACAGACTAGGGTCTGGACACCAGTTCTCTCTGGCTAGCTGGGCTGCCTTTGGCTGCTTGTTTGACTTTTCTGAGCCTCATTTTCCCTACTTGTGACATAACGGTAACCACCACAGAGGACTGTTGTCAGTGCTGGATGAAATAACACGAGCATGAAGGCATCCGCCTGCCAAGCGCTCAGTAGAAGGAGCGATGATGCTGGTCACAGTGCTGGTTGCAGAGTATTTGCAGGCTTTTCCAGTTGTAAGTTTCATGAGTAACAAGGCTCCTGTCTTCCATTTATTTGTGTCCTTAATGGCAAATCAAGCACAATGGCTTGAATATAGCTGGGCTCCAGAAAATATCTGTTTATCGATCACCGTTTTGTTATAGAAATTCCCCAGTTGTTTCCAAAGGCCCCCAGATTTTTCTTTCCTCTCTGCCCCAAGCTGCCTGGTGGCAAATTACTAAGAGCCCAGCTTAGCTGCTCAGAGAAGCCACAGGGTCTTGAGCAAAACACACGGGTCCCTTTTCCCCAGGGAGGAGAGGTGATTTCTGATTGGGAATTTAATATTTTGGAATCACAAGACAATAGAAGGTGAAAGCTGCAATCAATTTAAGGTTCATCTGGCCTAACTATTACTTCACAGATGTAAACAGCGAGGTTCAGATAAATTAAATGACCGCTCAGTCACACTGCTGGTGGGTGTAACTAGAATTCAGCTATTTTTAATTAAGGCGCAAAAATCATAAACGTCATACACACACAGTAAAGAACTAAATGGTAGGAAAGATTAAATAATGAAAAAAAGTTACTTTCCAGCCTACCTTGGACCTTAGTCTAATTTCCCAGAAGAAGATGTTGCTAAGAATTTCCTGAATATCCTTCCAAAAATTTTTATGTGTAAACAAACATACATATGGGCATCTTTTTTTTTAATAGTCTGCTGTACTCTGTTTCTTTCTCTCATCATTATTTATTGCAGATGTCTCCACATTAGCGTATACAAGTCCGCTTCATTCTCTTTTATGGCTGCATGGTCTTCTGCTCTAAGAATGTACTTTAATTTGAACCAATTCCCTATTTATAGTCATTAAGCTTGACTCCAACTTTTTTCTTCTCTAGCTTCGGTGCTGTAATCAACATCTTGTTTACCCATCTTCATGCATGAGAGACTGTCATGCCGTACACGTTCCTAGAGGTGGCACGGCTAAGGCACGGGGCCCAAGCAGATTTGGTTATTGTTTGTTTGTTTGTTATCTTTGTTGATTGTTTTGATAGATGCTGTCAGGTTGCCTTCCAGGATTCCAAACCAATTACCAGCTGCACTGTTGCAGGCAAGTGACCCTACCTCTCTGATTCTTTAGGTAGTATCGAAAGGGAGTAGTTATAAGGACTAACTGAGGAAATTGCTACCTAGTAAATTCCTGCTCAGTCTTGTGATCTCAGCTCAAAACTTATTTCCTGGGGAAGCCTTCCCAGCTTGCCTGGGCTAAAGTCGATCTGTCCATTATTCACCCTCATTATGCCCTGTTTACGGGATTCATGACACGTTTTAAGCAGAGCTAATTTATTTTCTGTCTCCTTTACTGGATGCAAGCATCATGCAGGCAAGAACCTCATCTTTTTATTCACTGTTGTATGTCCCGTGTCTAGCATCGTGTCTAGCCCAGCATGTGCTCAGGAAACATTTGTTGAATGAGTTCATTAATGAGCCCAGTACTCCACAGGTTTTCTTGTTAAATCCTCCCCAGAAACTATGAGATTTGTATTATGATTCTCCCCATTTTAGAGATCAGGAAACTGAGGCCCAGAGAGGTTGAACAACTTGCCTGTGTCACACAGCTACAAAATGGTGAAGCTGGCGTTTGAACCCAAGCGTCTCTCTCCCTCCAGAACTTGTATTCTTTACCCCACTCTGCTCTTCTGCCAAGATCACTCCTCTACTCCTTTTTTGGTTTCTGTTAGCCTTTGCTGTTAGTTGAGGTTTCCATTGGTTCACCAGATGTCCTGACAGCACAGACATCAAGAATGTTTGATCCTATAAGATTCTTTCTCAATGGCCTTGAATTATCATTTACCCCAAATTCTGATTTAAAAAAAAAAAAAAACATCCAACACCCAGGGTTGCTGAAATGCAGTCAGTGTACCCTCCTCTGTGGGGCAGACCCAGCTGTCATGGCCATTCTGACAATGCCATTGATTCTAGGAGTGAAAGTTCCAATTATGGGTTCAGTTTGGGACCATCAGGCCAGAGGCTGGCTGGGGCCCTGAGGCTGAAGCAGGCAGGGCTGCAGAAGCTCCCTGCAAGCACATGACCATCTTTTTGCCTGGTGGCGGTGTCCCACCACGAGCCTCCCTGCGGGCAGTGCTCTGGCCTCTTTAGGGCTTCAGTGAGTGCTCTACTCTCTCTCTGTCTGTACTCCCTCACTCACCTTTTCTTTATTTTTTGCCATCACTGGTTATATTTCCCATTATAAAGACCGAGCCTGCCCTCATTCCTCCACCACTGGCTGGGAATATTCTGGAAGATTTACATTTCACAGGGTCTCTGGTACAGGTTCAAAAGTGATCCCAAAGCGGCTGGTACCCAGAAGCTGATCCAGAAATGCCTCAAGGCCAAGGCTGGAATACCAAAGGCACAGCCAACTAGAGCTTCCCAAGTTGAGAGAATGAGCTTAGTAGCAACAGGCGCCTAAGATGGAAACAATTTACCCAGTGCCAAAGAGCACACATGAAGTGCAACCACTGATTCCTGGACCAATCAGAGATTCCAGCGTGGAGAGTCCAGTGCCACAGCCAATCATTGTAGAGCTCTCTAGCACAGGGCCAGTGAGAGCTAACGAGGGCAGACAGTGTTTCTGGGGCTACATAGAGTTGTCTCCTACATCCGAAAGGAACCTTGTTTCTAAGAGACAGTGCAGAAGTGTGGAAAGAGCCTGGGCTTTGCACAGTCCTGAGGTTGAATCCCAGCAGCTCTACCTAGTCATTAGATGACCTTTAACAAGAAAGTCAACCACTTCTCTGAAGCTCAGTTTACTCACCAGTAAAATGGGTATACCCCAACCTACCAGGGTTATTGATGGTAAGGACCAAAATGCCCTAAGTAGACATCTAATAAAGGTTAGTTACCTTCTTCAAAAGCATAGATTCTAGAAGATGGATTTACGGCCTACTACTGAGACTGCAAGATCCCTGAGGGGAGGGCGGTGCTCTGCTTTGCATCTGAATTTCCCGAGACACGCTGCAATAGCCTGGACTGGTGAGAACTGCTCTAAAACAAACATTCCCGCTGAGTTAAATTCGAAATCTTCTCTTGGTCTTCCCTGACCATGCAAACGGAGGTGAGTGTCAAGGCCCAGCATCCCGAATAGGGCCTGAGAATGCAAATTATTTTGGCCCCAAGCAGGAAACATCATTTTTGTAATTCCCAGGTCTTGCCCTCTACAGAGAGGCACCCACGGAGCTTCTTGCTTTTTGCCCTTTGAATCGGTTCTGGAAAAGATATTAGGGCTAATCTCATTGCAGCTGCCCCTGCTCTGGACAGCAGCTGCCACGGCCAGCCACGCTTAGTGATGGATGCTGTTCCCGCTGGTATTAAATGCATAATTAATGGCACCGTAAGAAGGAAACAAGGCGTGTTCCGGGCAGGGTACAGAGAACAAATCCATTCTCATACAAGTGAGGAGAAGGTAGGAGAACAAAGAGAAGGCTGAAAAATGACTGTGTTCTTGAGTACTTCCCAATAAATATCTATAGAAGTTTCATTAGCAAAAGAGACTTATTGCATTTTGTAATGTTGGCCACTTTCCCATTTTACAAAATCTCATGGGTGTGGACAGCCTTAGGCAATGTTCAGTGACCATAAAGATGCCTCTTTACTGTCCTGTTGGCTGAGGACTGACATACGAGTTCCCAGACCTGACACATTTAGAACCATCATCATCATCAAAATGATAATTATTATAATTATAATGAGCTAACATTTATTAAATAGCTACCATGTTCCTGGCACTGTTCTGTATGTCTTACATGAATTAATTGACTTTATCCTCTCAACAATCCAATGAGGTAGCTACTATTAATGTCATAATTTGATGTTAAGGAAACTGAGGCACAGAGAGGTAAAGTAATTTGCCTAAACTCACACAGCCCTCCTTCCATGTATGAAGCCCCCACTTCTCTGGGCAGCTCTCAGATGCAGATTTTCTTTCAGGAAAACTGTGTAAAACCTAAAAGAATGGCATGAAGGATGGAAGCTGAGCTTCTCTAGGAAAGTACCCCTCTAAGACCATGAGGAGAGCCAGAGTCAGGAAAGCAGATTCCAGGGTATAACTGCCTACGCCCACGGAAAGAGATGAACAAACCAGCCAACAGTTTTATGGCCCAAACACTGCCCTGTCGCCAGCCTCTAGGTGTGCTGTTCCAAGCTGCCCCTCCAGAAAAGCAATGGCCTTAATAACTCCCTGATTGTACTCGCAACAGGAGCCTGCAGGCATCTGGGCTGCATTTGGAAGGGGATCAAACACTTCCGATTCAAACAGCCAGAGTGACATGTTTTGTTTCCATGTCAAAGATTTATAACTCTCACCCAGACCCTGCCAAATGGTCAACCCAGTGCAGTGGTGAAGCTCCATCTCCAGCTTGTGGCCGCGGGGGTCTGCGGGGTTTGGTGCCAGAAACTGCTCTGCTTTCGTCCCACCTCTGCCCTGACCTGCTGTGTGACTGCAGGCTGCCTGATCAGCGCCTTAAGAGTCCTGGAGCCCGCCTCCCACCAGCAGCGAAAACAGTAGTCATAATAACTAACTGGCAGAGAAGCTGTAAGGACTGGGAAAGAGAAGGCATGAGGAGCTTCTCGCGAGATCTGCACGTGTAACGCCGTCAGAAAGGGGCAGCCATTCCTTTTATCATCGTTATCGCTATGGTTCAGCTGCCTGATTTAAATGCAAGGTAGTGGGAGAGAATCTTATTCAAAGATAACGTTCATTAAGGACTTAGAGGCTGCTGCTGTCCAGCAGAGAGGACCTCACAGACCTCAGCCCAGGCATGACCTCCCCAGGGAGACCCACTATGTCCGGGCACAGGGCACACCCCTGCGAGAAAAAGATCTTCGCACTCCCCGAGCTCACCTTCTACCAGAGGAAAGAGAGAGAGTTGCACACAGACAAACGGGAGAGACGGCACAGGACAAACGGGAGAGACGGCACAGGACGCAACGAAGAGGCCAGGGCAGGCTACGTGGTGGTACGTAGTGAGCCTGGGGCTGCAGGGGGCCCTTCAGAGAGGAGTCAGGCAGGGGGGCCTCTTGGTGGAGGAAGTATTTGAATGGAAACCATTGGGACCTTACAAGTGAATTCCCCCAGCAAGTGCCTTGGCACATTCCGGCTCTGGAAAAATCCTACAAAGTAGCAACAGGAGGTGTTGTGAGCATTTTACAGCAGAGTCAGCTGAGGCACGGGTTCAGTCCAGCCCTCATCTAGGGGTGCTTGCCTGATCAGAGGCCAAAGCCCAGACAGGGATCGAACACCCCGGGCATTGCCCCAGTTCACTGGCTGCGCCCTAAGCTTGTGCTGCCAGAGATCCTGGGGTCAGGGGCTTCCCTGGAGCGGGGGATCCCCTTTTAGGGGTCTTCTCTCTTATACCCCCTGCCAGAGGTAGCAACCTGAGCTTGTCCACAAGGCTCTGAAGTGTTGGTTCTTCTTGCCTGGACCTTGAGCACATGCATCTCTCTGTTTGCCCCAGGAACATGCTTTGGTGCCCCTGAATCTCACAGAGGTCCCAGGTCTTGTCTGCCTTCTGGAGGAATCATAAAGTCACAGAAATGTACTAGTGAGCTTTCTCTCTCAGTACCTAAGAATGGCTACTTTTCTAGGTTCCAGTGAATAGATAAGTAAAAAAAATGTGACATATTTTTAAAAGGCGGCACCCATTCTGACAAGGAATGAACACGTATCCTCTTCAGTACAAGATACATTATACAGTCATATTTGCATATGCTGCTCAGTTGATGACTATCTAATCAAGGGCCTGGTTCCAAACTCTGAGTACTTCCCTCCCCGCTGCCACTGCTCTGTGCAAACCCCCAGAGACACAGGCACACCTTCCGAGTGCTTTGGGATGTGTCTGCTGGAGCAATCAGCCCAGGATGCCGGCGCAGCCCTGCCAGGGCACTCCAAGGGCAACTCTGCTGTCTCCCACTCACCTGAAACTCAAAGTTCGTGTTTTCCAGGAACTTCTGGTTCATGGTTTCTGCAAACTTGTTGATAGCTCTCAGGAAGACCCTGGAAGAGAAGAGGGGAGAAGGTCAGCAGGCCATCTGAGCACTCTGCCCCAGACAGCCCTCCCCCATGCTCCAGATCCAGGTTCCCGCAGGCAGCGGCCCAAAGACCCAAGGGAGGTGTCGGCTGACCCACATTAACACCTGCTCACATTGTAGACCTGGGGCCACATTTGCCCTGCTCTGCCTGTTTGACTTCCTTTAGGAAAATGGTATTCTGTTTTGTTTAAACTATGACAAGCTTAGGGCAGAAAATTCATGCCATGTGGAAAGACAGAACGAAAAATTGCCTCCTCTCAAATCAAACGAAAAAACAAACAAACAAACAGACCACCAATCCTACCATCTAGGGAAAACCATATTGACATTCTGATGAACATCATTTCAAATGTCTCCCCAGATGTACATACACGAACAATATTTTTAAAGTATCATTTTGATAAATGGGGGTTAAATGATAAATTCTGCTTCACAGCCTGTCTTTTTCACTCAATAATAAATTGTGTTCCTTTCATGCCAATGAACTCAGATATATATCATCCCTTTTAATCACAGGGCATTCCACTGAATACCCGTCTCACAGTTTATTTAATTAGTCTTTTATTGATGGACCTTTATGTTGTTTCTCAGCATTTTCTGTTATAAACAGTGGTTTAATGATCCCTTTTCCATGCACCTCCCATAGACACCGCTTCCCCGGTCTTCTCCTCGAAGCGGTGATGCTGATCAAATGCTATGCAGATTGAACAGTTCGGTATCTGATGTCAAATTACGTTTCTTCCTTCTCCACCTCCTCCTCTCCTTCCTCCCTGCTGACTGGTCCTGCAGCCCCCTCTCTCTTGCCCTCTCAACCTCCAGAGTGCCTTGTCCTATGGGACAGTTCCAATCATGCCCATCGCTCACTTCAGGGGCCCCCCACTGCCCATAGGATGAGTCCAAACTCTTTCTCTTGACAGTCAATGGCCCCTGTGATTGGACCCCACCTTCGTTGCCAGACTCACTTCTCACTATTGCTCTGTGCTTCTGGTTGTTTTCTGAGTGCTTAGCTGTGTTCTTCCCTTGTGTAGAATGCGCCCTCCTTCTAATCTCTTTAGGACAGGATCTGCTGCATCTTTGTGTCTCCCAGAGGATGGTCAGTGCAATTGCCTTTCTCAGAGTTCATCATGGTCTACGGTGATTTATTTGTGTGACTCATTAATGACTGTCTCCCGCACTAGACTGTCCTTTCCTGAATTCAGAGACTCCCTCCATGATCTCATCTACTCTCCAATCGACACGCCTTTGACTCCCAAATTTTATATCTTCCTCCTGGCCTCTCCTCTGAGCTCCAGCTTGCATTCCAGCTCTCTGCTCTGTACCCGCGCTTGGATAACTAACAGGCACCTCAAACATACATGTCAAAAAGTCTGCTCCTATTATCTGCCCTCTTTCCATCGTCTTCCCGTCTAAATTAAGAACAACTCCATTCTTCCCATTGCTTAGGGGTGGGGAGACTGGCAGCATCCGTGACTATCCTCTTTCTCTCTTATCCTACACATGACCCGTCGGCAAAACCTCTTAGCATTACTTTCAGAAGATATCCAAATTCAACTACTTCTCATCTTTCACTGCCACTGACCCGCAACAAGCCATCATGATTTCTCTCCTGGATTTTTGCTATCACCTCCTGACAGCTATATGCCCAACTGTGGCCAAGTCTCCAGTGTGCGTGTGTGTGTGTGCGGTGTGTGTGCACACGCCTGCTTGTAAAATCTGAGAGAGCAAAGGCCAGATCTTACCTGTACTACTGTCTACAATTTGTAATTAACAGCAGACAATCAATAATTCCTCTATTGAGTGACTGGTCCAGGGAAAATGTCTATTTGGCTACCAATGGGAAGCCAGTAAAAGGAAGTGTTTATTAGGAGGTTATTTTTATTGCTTTGGGTGATAACTAGGACTCCACTTTGCTTGGCAACTTCTGAGAGACTGTCTCGAACATACTTGAGCATCAGAAGTGTCCCGGGCTATTTACCCAATAATGCCAGCTCCTCACAGGCTGAAAGTTGCTCCTGTGGACAGTAAGTCCCTAGCACCTCTGGCCAGCCCTGCAGGTAGGCTGAGCGCTCTCCTGCAGCCAGAGAAAGCCCAGAGAGTGAAAGAAGCAGGAAGCTCTCAGGACGCATCGGAAATGTCCCCCAAAGCTGCAGGTATATTTCGGGTGGGCCGCGAGTGTGAGAAGGACAAACACACGTGTGCTACATCGGGCATCGCTTGTAAGGAACCTGGGCTGGTGTTCAGTAAACATTTAAATGTTAACAAAGAAGGCAGTGCATTCTGGTATTGGGATCACAAGATTTGTTGCACACACACAACTGGATATGACTTCTGGCTTTGCCACGTCCCAGGTGTGTGGGTTTCAGACATGTTAATATGCTTGACATCTACGTTTCCTTGCTTGTGAAACAGCAGCAATGCCACTCCTCTCGCAGGGTGGCTGCAGGGTTTAATGCCACCTTTAAATGCACGGTAAGTGCTGAGCACAGTGCTTGACGCACAGTGACAACAGTGACACGGTATCCATGGCCGCTCAGACTCCTTTGGGTTGCTTCATTCTTCTTCCAAAGCGGGAACCAACAGCAAAATAGGACAGTCAGAGGACAAGTTCCAGTCATCAACCAGTTCCAAGGGAAGCAGGACCATGTAAAGACGGGCAATAAAAACCCCACAAAACCCTCCACCCCATCAGGCTGCCAAAAAAGTGAGATTCCTCCGGTTTTGTTATTCTGTCATTTGTTAATATGTCTTTGGAAAAAAAAATCGATATTTTCTCCTTGAAGAGGAGTGTCTGATTCCCCAGATGGAAATGCACTGAGTGGCTGTCACATTATGTACAAACATCTCAGACTGTCTAATACGATATGAAAATGAGGGGTCTTACACGTTTTCTCAGCAGCGACAAAGCTATCAGAAGATTCAGTGACAGTCATTATTTTGATTGTCAACCAAAGCCTGTCTCTGGTTCACAAAGGCCGGTCCAAGAACCAGAAATTAAGTAATGAGCCCCCTGTGCTGATGCTGGGGGCTGGTGGCAGATGAGGGCTGGGAGACAGTGAGTCAAAGTCCCTCCCCTTCTCTCTGGATTCCCCTGCAGCCACCCTCTGAGAAGCAGAATGCCACTTAAATTTGGTTTCCCATGTATGGATTTGGAAAAGTATGTCTTTTGTATTCTCTCAAAGAAAATAATTGTACTTAAAGCTTAAGTACTAGTATGGTGAAGTGGGTTGGAACGAAAACACACTCAACTCTTTGTTACTCTCAGAAACGAACTTGGAAACAAGTTCAGGATCAAATCTCAACCTAACATTTCCTGCATTTCATCCATGATGTTCAGCAGACTCAAAAAAATCAATTAATAACCACAGACACAGTTAGCAGTGACATGCCAGGCTCTGTGCTCAGTACTCTGCATGGATTCTTTGTTTTTTTTTTTTTCTTTTCTTAATTCTCACATTAACCCTTTGAGTTAGATACTGTTTTCATTTTAGAGATGTGAGTTTGGGTAACTTCCCCCAAGAACCCAGCCAATACATATGGAGCCAGGATTAAACAAAGCTATGCTGCCTTCAGGACCTTGGAATTTAACCACCATACTCTTCTGCCCACAAGGAAGTCTCCGTAATGCTGTTCAATCCAAGCGGTGAGCTCGCCTTATTAATAATAAGGCAACAGTGGAAGTCTCACAGTTTTCATTCATATGTCCTGTGCAAAGCGCTGCACAGACACTGTTTCATTTAACCCTACAAACCGAGGTGGGTGCTACTGGTACACGCACTTAACAGGAGAGGAAACTGAGCACTGGAAAGACCAAAAAGCTTCCCCACCTTCACACAGCTAATAAGCAGCAGAGTCCAGACCCAGCCTCAGGTTTGTCTTTCTCTAAAGCCTTTGCAATTAACCAGAAAGATACACGGGCTCCCTTGAAGGCCAGCCTGCACGGTCTTCTGGCACTGGGCATGCTCCTGCTCACGCCCCCCACCAGGCACGCAGCCCCTTCCCGCCTAGTCCCCATCATCCTGCTGCCCTGCACACAGCTGACTGGGCCCAGGACCAAAGCTTGACTCAGGCAGTCTTCTATGGGCTGGCCAGCAGCCTGGGGGTGATCGTATGGGTACCAGCCAGGGGCCCCAAGCCGGATAGTAGTAGATCAAATCCTTTTAGGCAGTTCAAAAGCAAGACATCCAGGGAGTCCAGGAATGCAATGAACCTGGGCCGTGAGCAGATAATTCTGTGAGGAAGCAGAAGCCATATGTAAGAGAAGTCAGCCGCTGCAGGTAGGAAGAAGCTGGCAGAAAGAGGAGCCAAACCCGAGGCTGGCATCCTGAAAACTGCTCCACATGAAACCTCACCGCAGCCGCTGGACCAGGTAACAGCTCCCTCCTTCCCCTCACGTAACAGAACAAATTCTCGTTACTAGAGGCAACCGAGAGTCCCTGTGTTTTGTCTCCCGAATAAGCCTAAACGCACCACAGGCATTAGTGCTGGGACCAGATGCAGACATGGAAGGTGCGCACAGACTCCTGCAGGTGCTGGAGCAGCCTGACTGGGGGCAGATCCCCACCCCACTCCTCCTCCATGCTGTGGCTTCGGGCTGGCTGCTTCACCTCTGGGAACCTCAGCTGCCTTGTCTGTAAGAGGAGCCGTGTGCGAGGAAGAAATGGCATGCAGTGCAGGAAGTCGGTGGCCCAGGGCCTCAGTACGCAGGGGTCTGTAATAAATGGCAGTCGTGTTGTTACCATTATCCTTAACTGCCCAGCCACCCTGCAGCTCTGAGGCAGGAGGACCCCACAGTGAGGACTCCAGTGTACCAGCAACCCACGCGGACAGGCTGCACAAGGTGAATAAAAGAGAAGGGCTGGAGGTGAGCACGCCCTTTGCGGTGAGAATGCCCAAGGCAGGGGGAGGCCTCCCTGAATCCCATGCCCCTTCCTGCTGTGGTTCATGGGATATAGTTGAGTCTACTGGTCAAAACTTGAACATGGAAATAAAAGAACTGGCCAGAGAAGGGGTTCCTTATTCCTCCCCCAGGAGCAGTGAGAGAACCATTCTCCCAGAGCCTTTAACTGTGTTTTAACTCCCTCACAGCCCACAGTCACTCCAAGCACCAAGAGGCTAGAGTGAATCAGAGGATTCCAGCTCAGGGTCAGGGCTCAGTACCACCCCCCGACCCCAGGTGCCCCTGACACATCCCCAGTGATTTGGGATTCCATTCAGGGATGCAGCAGGCCCGGGATTGGAATCCTGTGGCCAGGGGGACATCAGGATTACATGTGCTGTGCTGGCTAAAAAAAAAACCCATGGAGAGGCCTCCTTGTAGGTGACGTTTTGGAGGAAGGGGGCGTCTACAGAAAGGAAGCCATCAGGACAAATTAGTGCAGGTAGGAGGAGGGGGGAGAGGGCCTCTACGATTGCCAGCACACTGATGGAGCCGCCAGCGGAATGCTGAGCACCGCCCTGCTCGACGTCCTGGGGTCAACTCTTGTGACCCTACTGTGGGCCCAGGATGTGCTGGAGGCAACGTCAGACCTTGAAATACGTCGCTGATAAGGTAGACAAGATCCAGCCCGCATGCGCCTCTTCTGCGACATATTCTGAATATTCCCAGATCATAGGAACGTGAAAGCAAAAATAATAGCTAACATTTACGGAATGCCTGCTGCGCGCCACACGCAATTCTAAAGCTACTTCAGACACGTGATTTCATTTTGGTCCTCACAAAAATCCATTGTGATAGGTACTATTATCAGCTTGATTTGACAGTGAGAAAAACAGAGTCCAGAGTGGTTAAGTAGCTTTGCCTGAGGTCACGTAAGTATTAAAGGGTGGAGGCTGGATTTGAACAGAGACAGTTGTAAATCCTAACTTCTCTGGGCCTACTCTGTGCTCTGAACTCACCCGGTGACTGCAGCACTCAGTCCTATTTCGATGGGCATATTTACTGTCTCACCAACGAGACTGTAAGCCCCCTGCCCTCTGGGACCAGGTTGTAGATGGGCCTGTCCACTCTCTAGAGCCAGGGATGCCCAGGACACTCAGTAAGTATGTGCTGATTGATTCCATTCAGAGAAGCTTTAGAGATGTGTGTAAATCCCCAACCGCCACCCGCCCCCGCCCCCACCCACAATGTTGGATTTCCAGACCAAGGTGCAGATAGAGGAGGGGAAAAGAGGTTCCTAGGCATACGCTGTTCATTCAAAATATTACAAAGAACTTGATCATTAACCATGTCCTATAAATCAGATCTTACTGAATGTTGCAAAAAGAAAAATGCTCTAACAGGAGGTGTTTCTTGCAGTAGACGTGTCACTATGTCTGCATACACAAACAGCACACAGCTGAGGAGACATTCAAAATCTGGCAAGCTCCATTCCGTCCTCCAACAAGGAGATAAATAAATTATACATGACAAATCCAGCCATACATATGTGCAGAAATCATAATGATAACAGGGCAGTTATAAAAACAGAAACATCATACTAATATATAAACAATAGGGAAGGAAGGAAGGAAAGAAAAGAGAAAAGAAAAAAGAAAAAGGAAGAAAGATGTTGCAATGTACAGACTAGCCAACATATGAAGTTTGCCTTGGTCACATGAATGAATGGAGCTTAGGCTGCATATTTTTAGAGAAAAGGAAATGAAATTCATGGATATACTGATCTGGGCTAAACCGTGGTGTATGTTCCGTTTCTCCAGTTTATGTTGAAATCTATCACTAACTAGCTGTATGACTTCGGGCCTCTTTAAGTTACCTGAGCCAATAAATGTGCAGTTTGTGCATCCTTACAACGCACTTAATAATACAAGCCTCACTATTTTACAGGATGAAGCAGTAGAGAGTAAGAACACGGTCTCTGATTGCCTGGCTTACGTGTTCTTTATTCACAGTGCCACACTAAGTGACTTATCTGCTCTGCACTTCAGTTTCCTCATGTATGAAAGGTGGATTACACCAGTTCTACATCATAAAGTTGCAAAGATTAAATGGGCTAATACTCTGCAACAGTGGTGGGTGTCTGTGCATTTGTTTGCCTGTCCATCATCCACTTCTCCTTCTGGTAGTGAGTCCCAGATTTCCCTTTGAAGAATTACTCCTCTAGCCTCCCACTTAGCGTTCAGACCTTGTGGTTTGAGTAGAACGAACCACAGCCTCCCCAGTTCCAAAGGAGGGTCATATGACTCAAGCCTGATGAAACAGCATATTTCATTCTCCTGGTCACAGAGGTTTATGGATGGGCATGTGGCTCAAGTCAGACCTTTGAAGATCAATCTGGGGAATCTTGCTGTAACTATTGAAGAAGAGGCTTTTTCTTTCTGTGGGGGTTGCTAATCCAACAAGACATGTATCTGGAACTTCCACAGCCGATCTTCCATTGCAAAGAGAGCATCTACCTAAGAATGAAGCCAACAGAGAAAAGAGCGAAGGCAGAGATACAGATTCCCGACAACACAGTTTGAGCACCTAGATACATCCATGTCTAAAGCCATAACTCTGGGCTCTTCCGGTTGTCTGAATCAGTAAGTTCTCTTTTTGTTTAGGCAAATTTGAATTGAATTTCTTTAAAAATCCTAATTAATAAGTGCCCACTGGATATACAGAGTTCATTACACATGTTTATGAATGTGAGGCTCTGTGCCAGGAATTAGAAACACAGAGATAAATTGGACACAGTGTTTGCCTTCAAGAAGCCCATCCTCTTGTGGCAGAAACAGTCATATGAAGAGATGATTATAGTCCATGGGGTAAGTGTTATATTATAGCATGTCTGTAAACAAAGAGGAGGGAATGTATTCTCCTACCATAAAAGAGTCCTAGAAGGATCCACAAAGGAGAAATCACATGGTCAAGAATTTGAAGGATGCTTTTGTGTCGAGTTTTGTCTAGAAAGGAGGCGAGCCATAGTTTACACAGCCATAGAAGTCTGAAACGGTAGGTAGCAGTGGATAGTTGAGTGTATCTGAAATGTAGGGTGAGTCGAAGATGACTCATCTGGGTGCTTCATGTGATTTGGCAAAACCCCAAGACATTATTGACCAGCTGGCAAACAGTGAAAGGATTCACATGCAGTTTGGCTTCTTCCAAACACAAGATGACTGGACATTGACGTGAGGTACAGCCAGCTACATAATTTGTTGAGCTCAGCGTACAATGAAAATGTAAAAATTGTCCAAAAATTATTAAGAATTTCACGATTGTGACAGCAGAGTCCTTTAGAGTGTCGGGTCCCCTGCAATCACATAGGTTGTACGCCCAGGAAGAGACCTGCCTCTCGTCCATAATGTGGCCTGGGTCTAATTCCCACCAATGCCTTAAGCACTGCAAAAGCAGCCACCCCCCTGTGTGATGTGAACAGGGGGAATCGGGGCAAAGTCAGCGCAGGCTAAGAATTCTGATGTTCTGTTGCTGGGCTGATTTTCCTCTCCCCACCCTGAGCCTTGATGCACAGATCTCTCTGTCTTGACAAACCTCTCCTCCCCTTCACCAGCCCCTAAAGCTGGCCCCAAGAGCAAGTATGTCTGTAAAGTCACTTGGCTAGGCACTTAGAGAACAGAAGAGTAAGGGATGGAGGCCACCTGGGACTGGAGTCAGCTTTCAGGCATACATGAGAGAGGAATTCCCAGAATGCATCCAGTGACAGAAGTGTTAATGTGTAAATGTTTACAGCCTTCCTTCTTTGCACTAAAGAGAATTCTGCCTTTGTGTCTTTAATTTCTCCTCTTCTTCTACCCTCTAGGGATATTTCTATCTTTGCCAGTCAATTCTTGGCTTCTGCGATCTAGAACAAGGGACATTAGTAGAGAGAGAGAAAACTTCTAGCCAGTGTAGAGTGAAGGGCTTTCCATGGGAAGGACCTAAAACAAACATACAAAGCCAAAGGAAAGTGAGAGAGAAAGAAAAGAGAGGATCTGGAAGATCCGGTTTTAAAGGAATCTGTGGGTAGGAATTGAAAATAAGGTTCTGAGAGAGTCTTGGGTAAACCATAGGATGTGAGAGATACTGAGAGATTAAAGAACGGAGAAAGGGAATATTGGATAGCATTACTGCATGTTATGACTTGAATTTCATTTTGATGAAATAACATTATTTCAGAGAAAGTATGAAAGCCTGAGATTGCTCACAATTATTCTTACCTATTGTTGTGCTGGGCCATGTGGGATCTGAGTTACACTTGGGTTACATTGGTATTGTATGAGATGTTAATAAGTATTATATATATACACATAAATATATGCGTACCAAATGGTTCAATGAGCAAGGAAATCTGTGACATGTAATATCTAAATCTTCCTCTTAGACACTCTCATTAGCATTTTAAAGGCTCTGAGAAGTCCTGCAGCACAGAAAGCTGTTCAATTATATGCAATCCCAGGCTCCCTAAACTTATCCTACCATACGTCACAGAATATATTTTATTTTTTTGAATATATTTAAAATAATACAATTTTTATATTATATTTTTATAATATAATTTTTTATATTTTATTTTTTATAATATAATTAATTTTTATATTGTACTTTATTTTATACAAGGCTGACCTTAAGCTTTCCTGTCTCAAGACTTTAGAGAAGGCTTCATGGACAAAGTATGTTTTAACTAGTATTTGAAGAATGGAGAAGGTAGGGAGTCGCCAGTTCAGTAGAACGCATGAAGAATAATAAATTAGTAGTTCAAGATTGGTGAGCAGTTCTCTGGGGTTTAAATGTAGAAAGAAAGGACCGTTTGCACTTCAGTTTGTTTTCACCAGGGAGAAAGTAGCCCCACCTTACATCCCTACCAGTGTGCTGGGAAGTGAGCGTTGAGATGACGGGGCTGTTGGGAAGCAGGTGGCAGCTCACCTGTTCTGAACCATACTCATGGCCATCCAGTCTACAGGATACACATTTTTCCCAATGAGGTCCTTGAACATGATGAATGTCTCCATCAAGAAGTCCTGCAATAGTAAAACAAAACACACCTGTCACCTTGCTTTATAGGAAATAACAGGAAGGGCCCAGATCTTGCTGGCTGTTCAAGTTTCTTCTTTAGTACTTTTTGGAGGGGTGGTATAGGAAAGGGCACAGTCTTTCATTAAGTGAATCCAATGAAACCAATGGCAATGAATCTGTAAATGGAAGCTTACAATTGGTTACCAGGAGACTGTTTCACAAACCTAAGTGGAACATGAATACGGAATGTGAAAACACTCTCAAAATAAAGCGCTATTAATTCTGTCTTTGGGAGTAAAGAAGTAAATGCATTCATTGATGTGGCAATTTTATAATCATCTTTCCAAATATGTATTTGAGCAGGAAATAATCTACACTACATGAATGCATCTCAGGTCACTGAGCAAACAAACTATTATTAAAAATGAACATCTAATTACTGTACTGTAAACACAGCTAATTCATCTGTCACAGGCAAGTGCTTGGGCAGCTATGAGGAAACACGATAGGGACTCTCTCCTTCTCCTCTGAAGAGGTTCAAAGTGGACCTCAACACACCCCATCAGATTTTGCAGTGGGTCATATTTGTTCTCTACTTTTGGAGAACACAAATGCAAGACAAATCCAGATAGCAAAGGCCAGAACCACTGGCACCGGGACCCTCCTGAGCTGGAGGAAATGAAGTCATACCAACTGTGTGCTTTAGGTAAAATATAAAATCCATGGGAAACCTGTGCAGAGTTCTTTCCTGAAGCCAGCGGTTTTCAAATTATTTTAACAGTAGAATTCTTTGTTCAGAGAAAATCTTACCTGGAACCTAATATATAAAATAGAAAAAAGCAGCACAGTTCTGGTGGAAGTGCACACGTGTGTGTGTGTGCGCGCGCGCGTGGTGTGTGTGTGTGTGTGTGTTTATGGTAGAAGATACTGAGGCTGGGAGAAATATAATTTGAAAATCACTGCTTTAAGCTAAACTGAAAAATTCTGGAAATGAGATTGGTTCCTTTCCAGAAATCACTGCTTCTAGGGAAAATTACCTCAATGGTTTAAGTCCCGGTTTCCAAATCAGCAGAATGGGGATAACATCTACCCAAAGGGTTACTGTGAGGATTAAGTGCACACAGTCTGTAAGATGCTGCACACAGAGCCTGGCCCATTGTAAGTGTTCATTAAGTGAGCATAATCATACATCCTTGATGTCACCTGGGGAGGTGTGGCTAATGTCACGGGCACATTCCCTTCCTGCGGGAATGGAGAAAGCTTCTTCCTCATAGATGGAAAACCTGGCTTCTGAATGAGAAGATGTCACATGGCGTCAGGGCTGGAGCAGAGGTTCAAATCCTCCCTCTCCCACATACTGCCATGTGGCCTTGAGCAAACAGATTGTCCAATGTGACTGCTAACACCTGCGTCACAGTGCTAGAGGGTTACATAAGAAGTGTATACATTCAATAAAAAGGAATTCCCTTTCCTACCATCCTTCTCTCCTTTCCTTCCAATGAGGATCAAAAATGAGGAATCCAGTCTTTCTATTTCCGTGTCTCAGGACACAGAGAACCGAGGGGGAAAATCTTGGGTTATTTAGCTTTCCTTTTGTTTCAATTACTTATTTTTCTTTTGTATAGCCAGAAAGAGGTTCCATTTCTTGCCAATCCTACTCCAATGAAGAGACCTTCTCTCTGCTAAATGGATGAAGGTTTAGGACACTGGCTTCCTACTGATTCTCTTTCTGTGGGCCACTCTTTGAGGTTGGTCCAATAATGGTAACTCTGGTTCCTTCAAGGAGAGTTAAAAGTGAGCCCTCGGCAGCAGAACCCCTGAATCTGGCAGTAGTAAGGAGACAATGACAACGGTGACCATGCTGAGGGCAAAGGGACTGCTACACCCCTAGGCCAGCCCAAGCTGGGCTTTATGCTGAGGCCATCATGTGCTGCAGAGGTATGGGCTCTCAGGCGACAGGCACGCAGTCCTGAAGCAAATGGGTTCTGAGAGGCTAGATGAAGAAAGGGGCTCAGGGGCCAACCTTCTGTCTGCATTTGTTATTACAATGTCAGAACAGCCACCTCTTACCGGACACTTACAACGTGAGAGCTACTGTGCTCTCATGTAATCCCTTCTCAACCCTGGGACATAAATGATATTATTCCCACTTTACAGATGGGTAAGCTGAGGCTTAAGAAAAGTTAACTTGCCCACAGTCACACAGGTAGCTGGTGACAAATCCTAGATTCAAACCCAAGACTGTGTGTCTCCAACGCTTATGCTCTTAAGCCTCAAAATGTCCAAGGTCATCAACAAATATTTGTTAAGGCATATGCAGACTAGACATTCAGGGCTCCTGTCTGACATGGGCTGACGCTGCATCCTAGAAGTGATATACACAAGCCTAAATGGGAGTGAGAAATCAGGATTCACACGAACATGCCTGCAAACTTAGACCCACAGGTACTCAAGGCTCATGGGAAGATCTTCTTGCCCTAAACTCTCAAGAATCCTTAGTGCAAAATATCTCCCCAACACTCCCCCGACCCAGCACCCTACAGACTCACCACAAGTTCCGAGCTGGTCTGGAAGGTCTCAATATAGAAGGAATAGTGCTGGTCACCCATCTGGTGCAGGATGGCTGTCATACATGCCACAAAGTGACTCTGCAAGAAGTAAGGAAAAGTGCCATGAAACAGCGGAGAGAGGACCACGAGATTCCTCTTCTCCATTCACTTGACTTCGGTCTGGAAAACACCTCTCCATCCCAGGCCAGTATGAAAGGGCCCCCGAGGGATGGAGAATTTTTCCTCAGCAGATCAGCGTGTGAAACTTCCCTGAGAGTAAATGTCTCCTTATGGCTTATTCATCAGCTCATTCATCCAAAAAGCATTGACTGAACACCTATTATGTGCCTGGGACTGCATAGAAGCTCCAGATATAGACAATAAGGGCTCGATCCATTACCTCTCCGGGGGCTTGTTTGCTGGGAAAAGAGCACTGTATTGATGTCAGGGGATCCAGCCTGTACCAAGAGTCTGGAGACAGTCTGATTTTCTGGTAAACAATTTTACACGTCTAATTGCTAACTGTTTCATCTGTAAAGTGGGACAATAATCCATCCATATCTACCCCTGGAGATGTATCAAAGGATCAGATGGATCCCATAGTGCCTTGAATACACTGAAGCTGTCAACAGATGCATCAACTGTACCACCACGAACCAGCCAGTGAGACGCCGGCAGCAACCAGGGATCGGCACTTGCTAAGGGCCATGGAGGGAAAAAGAAAAGAGAAGAGGTGGTGCTTGCTCTTCAGGAATTCATGATCTAGTTGGGAAAGCAAGATAAACACCCACAAGAGAAAAACTACAAGACCTTTGCCTGCGAAGCCAACCAAGTGCCAGAGGGACTCAGACAAGAAGGGAGCCAACGCGAGGAGTCGGAGAGGAAGTGGGTCTGGAAGGATCCGCGGGATCAGAGAAGCGAGAACCCCCTCCTGTCATGCATCAGAATATATCACCTCACCCCCTTCTGCTTTCTCCCTCCCGGATTTTATGAGTCTGCACCAGGGTGGCGCTGTCAGTCAGGGCTGGCATCCGCAAGTGGAATGTAGGGAGCTCTGCTCTGGGAACCTGGTTAAAGGAAGTACTGCCCATAAATCTACCAGCTGGGAGAAGCCACTCAAGAGTGTCTCCTGCAACATTCCCCTGGGCTGCCATCTTAACCCCAGGAAGGCCCCCCCAAGGCCCTGTCAAGGGCAGGCTTGTGAAAGATGGCCCGTTTGGTGGGATGCAGGCATCTCCAGGGAACCCCGCTGCTAAAGGGTATCAGACATAATGCAGACCAGACAGGCGGGTCTGGAAGTACTATGTTTGAACCAAGTATTATATTTGTATCACAAACTGCTGTCTTTGTTTTAAAAAAAAAAAAAAAACTTTTCTTGGTCATTAAAATATAATGTGAAAAAAAAAATCCTCCCAGATGACAGGTTTACAGTTCAGCGATGGTGGTGGCAGGAGCAGCCTTGAGGTCCCCAGGAAGCTCCTTCCACACTCCCCCACAGGAAGCCTTCAAGCTCGCACTCCCAAAAGGAACCCCCAAAGATATGGACTCTCATTTGCTTCCACGTTCTTTCCGATTAGGACGTGAGGGAGAGTGTGCTCGCCCAGCCAGCAGGACCAGCTATGTCATTCGTGGGGCTCAGGACAAAATGAAAATTGAAGAGTCCTTGTAAAAATTCTTCAGAACTTCAAGTCAGCCTCAGAGCCCTTCTGAGCACTGGGCCAGGGCACACGCACGGGAAGCCAGCACTGCCTGTCAGTGACCGCCACACACACGCGCCATAAATGCTCAGAAACACGCAGAGGGGGCAGAGTGTGCCAGATGGGGACGCTCGGGAGCAACGGTGATGACACCATGTTGCTGGGGACCTGGCGCCTCTACACTGGGGCCAACCACCTTGGCCATCCAGGGAGTCAAGTCCTCTCTCGGGCTCAGGCCCCCGGAGGGGGGTGGTGAGTTTGTGAAATTATCCATCCCTTTCAAACCAGACAGAACGTCACCATCGCTGCTAACTTAACCAGGTGCTCCCGAAACCAAGAAACAAGTGTATTACTGTTTATGCCTTTGGCAGGCTGGATGCAAAAAGAGAGAAATTTTCCGAGTTTGGGGGGGGGGGTGCATGTGTGAGAGTGTGTGTGTGTGTGTGACACACATGCCTGTGTCTCCTCTTCTCCCTCCATCTCTTCTGTGAGGAGCTTCCTCAAAGAATACAGCCAGTGGCCACTAGAGGTCTTTCCTTTTCACATGGTAGCTGCCGTGCAGTTTTTCCGGCTTTTTATTTATTCCTACGTGAGCAGACCCACTACACTTCTTGCATATAAACAGTGAAAATTACAATATAAAGGACTTATTATTTCTTCTTTTGGAGTAATTCTGCTGCTGGCCAAAGCCTGGCTCATTTTGCAAAGAAGGGAAGGACATCCTCTGCAGGTAATTCCACGGCTTCAAGGTAAGAGATCTGGGAAGGTTTTATTTTTTTGTGATCCACCATCCTCTCGGAGAAAATGCTATCATCTCTTGGACAATAGTTTACTTTTAAAGCTTTGGCTTAAATGAGTCCTGCGATTGTGAGCGTGTGTGTGTGTATGTGTGTGTGTGTGTGTGTGTTGGAAAATCCACCATTGTCAGAACTGCAGGCTGCCCCAAATGCACAGATACAGATACGGAATGCTTGTTATTTCCAAAGGCTTGATTTGAATTTGAAGGGGAAAAAAAAAAAGCAAACAACGAACCTCAGAGCTCAAGTTGCCTGGAATTACCTTGAAAAGGCTGCATTGTCTTTTAAGCCTTGTTTAGAGAAACTTCCATGCTTCATTTGAAAGGAAAATAAAAGGGGAAGGGGTCCCCGTACCCATCTAAAAGAGTGACTGTTTTATGAAAGAAATTATTATCTTTTTATAAGGACTTGCTCAGGGTATGCAGCTCACCGATCAATCAAAATTACTTTTACCAGCTTGTCCGTTTCTCCGTTCTAACTACCACATAGAAAAACCCAGCCGAGTGCCTTCCAGTACGATCTGTGGTGCGATGTGACTGAAGTTTGGACAAGTTACCTGCATTTGGCTGTTAATGAGAAATGACAGTGCTTTACTTCCGACTGGAAGCATCCCCTTTTTTTCCTGCTAAGGTGTCTAGCCCACTTCAATGTCAGATCTGTCAGAAATCACACCAATGTGATGGATTGATTTCTGAAATGGAGACACCGGCAGCAGGTTCGAATACAGAAAAGGCTCCTCTTTGTTATTTAAATTAAAAACCAGAAAGAAAAAAAAACCACTCTTGGTCACGCAGTGGTAGAATGATGGAATCACGTTATGTTCCTCTGATGTTCATCCCTTTTTCAGTTGTGTCCTCAGCGCGGCAACCCACCTCTGTCCTTCCGGCCCCCTTCCCTTTTTTCACAAGTTTGAGACCTTCTACATCCACCATGTTTTAAGTGTTTAGAAAGAGATACAGGGACTGGGGGTGGGGGTGATGATCAGGCTGCATCTGCCGTAGCAACTCAGAATACTCCCAATGTTGACATGGCTCAAACTTTACAGTGTCAGAGCCCAAACTCCCAGCCCTGTCAGCAGCATGGAAAAGCCTGACCACCGCATGGGGGACAGGGGGGTGGAGGGACCCCCTGCAGTCCAGGCTAGTGACAAAGCCCCTCATTTCATCCCTGGTGGAGATTTTGTGGTCAACATATATTTACTACCAAGGCATGAGGCAGCCACTCATCCGTACCCAAGCAGCATTCCAGGTGCCTGGATAGGAAATTGCTTCTTGAAACAGAATACCAGGGGACCTGCAGATTAAATTCCGGAGAGAAATTGTATCTGAGACGCTGGCACAAACCAGGCAGAGTCACCTCTGCTCCATTCGGGATGGTTTAAAATGTAGCTAATGAATCACAGCATGAAGAGACACGGTTTGAAACTAGGTCAAACGTGTAAAAATAAATGCAATCATCGCAGGCACTTGGCTGATGAGGGGCTACTTAACGCCTTGAGTGGCAGAGCTTATGTGCCATATAGAACGCTCTTCAGTGATCCGCGACAATCAATCCTCTTAATTAATTCAGCCTATCAGTGTGTAGGGAGGTCTTGTACACCTGGGAGAGAGCTGAAGCTCCGAAGGAAGACACTCAGGGTCTCTTCACCGTGTCACGGCAAGAGAGAAAAAGAGAAACCCAATATTGTATCATTAGCATTAATTAGCTGGGGTACTAGGTGATCGCGATCAGGAGAACAGCCGTCTCCAAATTAACCCACCCCTTTGCATGAAAAATCACCATCATCATCATCATCATGTTATTGACAAGGCCAACAGTTTTGGTGCACAACACACAAGCCTATCTATTTAACCACCTCTAAAGCAAACACACCTACACACACACACACACACACACACACACACACACACACACACACACGTCAGGACCCCTGCAGTGCTGAGTGAACGAGGAAGAGGCTCTCAGTTTGCCTTGTCTTGAAGAACTAACGAAACAGGGGAGAGGGGCATGGTTGCTGCAGATGCGACCCCCGCTCACCTGAGATTGGTGGGAGTGATGAGACCGCAGAGGGAGGGAAAGAGCCAACTTCGGGAGCTTGCTACCTAAATGCCAGCATTACTATGCGATGCCAGCTGGTGACACGTTGCCATAGTAACTTCAAATAATGTGCTCGACCAAAATAAAATAAAATACAGAGAGCGCCAAGGAGAGGAGATGAAGGAGGAAAGTTTGCACGCCGAGGGAGGCTCACAGGGAGATGAAAAGTTTTATGGATGGGACCATCCATTTCCTTTGGAGAGACTAAGAGTAGCCACATGCCACTCTAAGGTTGCTTCTCCATTCACTCCCATGCCTGCCACGTGGTTATATAACAGGTTTTATTCTTGGATGGAATTGGCGCTGTCTGTGTGGTGGATCCAGGACTGGAGGTGGGAAGCTATGGTGTCAGGAAAAGCAGGGACCCTAAAATCCCTTCATCTTAGAGCTCGGTCAGGAAGCTCAGAGTTGTCGTTTGCAGCGATCTTCGGGGAAACTAGTGTGGGTGATCTGTCTTAGCAACCATCAAGGTCTGGGCACTGTGCTGAGTGCCCGGGTGCAGCAGCGAGCCGGAGGGGTAAGGCTGTGCTCCCAACAGCCTGCATCTGATTCTGCCACGATGTCAAACATCCGAGTGGGGAACCTAGAAGCCAGACAGCCTGAATTCAAATCTCAGCTCTACCGCTTACTAGTGGTGTGACCTTGGGCAGAGTCTTGGGTCAGTGTAAAAGGGGATAGAAATATGCCTTACTTCATACAGTTTGGGTGAAAATTAAATCAGTTGTTTGGGTAAAGCACTTAGAACACAGAAAGCCCCCCAGATACTTATCCATTAGTATTATTATTGTCATTGTTGCTGACTCTGGGCCAGAGAAACCATGCAGATGGGCTAAAGGAAATCCTGAGCAGAGAAAATGATGACTCCATGTACCCATGATGGTCTGTGGACACACAGCGCCCCTGACACAGCTTGGGACAAACAGCCAAGTGTCCTTTGACTCTGGACATGCCTGTGCTTAACAACAGGCCCCAAGCAAAGCTCTTTAGTAAATCAAGCGTGTGCCTCTTGGAGCAGAGCACGCTGGGAGGTCTCTTTTATTTGGGGACTGTTGCTGGCAGGTAGGAAGAGTGACAACGGGGCCCCAATTGTTCAAAAGCCTGGAGTGTAACTGTTCTTTGCAGTAAACTTAGTCCCGCAGCTGTTTGGCTTTGGGAAGCGCCTGCCGTTGTGTGCAGTGACATTCTTTGGCTGCCCAGGGATCCTGCTGTGTGACAGAGTAAACCAAGTCACCTTCCTCCAGGGAGAAGCTTCTTGATGGGCACAGATCCAGGGGTCCCGTGGAGCCTGCTCCATATCAAAGGCACAACATCGCAAGAAAACAGGACGGTGCCGCTCAGATGCTGTGTTCCCTGGATGCACCCTGACACATCCCATCTGTACAACACAGCAGCTCTTTAGAGTCCGCTGTGTGCATCCCTGCCTGGCCCTGTGGGCAATAATGATCACTCTCCAGCATCACCAGGGCCAGAAATGCAAACACGGTGTCTCCTCAGAGAGCTATCCTCACGGATAAGGAGCAGGAGGGGAGGGGTAACAGGGCCGCTTTGAATCAAGGCTGGAAAAGGAGCCGGAATTGGTCACACATTCTTCCTTTGAAACGAACATTCTCTGATCTTGGCTGGAGCCTTTGCATGTGGCTCTGCAGTGTGGGGTCACTTTAAATCTTCCAAAGGCTACAATGGGACGTTTAATCCAAAGGGAGGTGGAAGGCAAGCAAATTCTGTTCATTCATTACTTGTGCTCAGGACTCTAACTTTATCATCTCACTGAGTCATCTCAACACCCTCCTGAGGTCAGCCTCATGCCCATTTTACAGATGAGGAAAGTGAGATGCATGCAGGTCACGCAGCTTGCCTAGACAGACATTTAGTATATGGTGGGGCAGGAATAAGAATCTGGGTCTTTCTGGCTTTAAAATCTATGTTCTTTTTGTAAATCCATGATGTCTCCCATGTCATCACTGTCAGTTCCATCTGGGCAGAGATTTTTGTCCCTCTATTCGCTGCTGTATCACCAGAATCTAGACTTGAACTTGCACACAGTATGGGCTCAATAAATATTTGTTAGATAAGAGGTTGAACTTATTATCACATTCTCCACTTCCAAAAGAATGTTACAGGGACCGCGAGACTTCACAGACTCTGAAAAGTTAGGGTCACCAAAGGTAGAACCCCTTTGCCTTAGGAGAGGACAGAAATGAATTTCTATTCTATTTCAGACCTTACTCCATCTTAAGTCATATTGACTGAGCCAGAGTAAGATCATTCTTTCACACATTCCTTAACAAATATTTCTTGAGCACCTACTATGTTCCGGGCATGGTTCTAGGTGCTGTGGACACAGTCATGGATAAGATTAACAAGCAATTTGTTCCTAAGGAGCTCGCATCCCCACTGGGTAGAGGGCCAGGGATGGGGAGACACATCACAATGAAGTGAATACATAAGGAAGATCATTTTAGGCAGTGGTATCTGCTCCTAACGAAATATTATAGAGCAATGAGATAGAGATGGCGCGGGAAGGGACCTCTGTTCAATAGGGGAGATAAGGGTGGCCTCTTAGAGAGCCATTATTTGAGTGGAGATCTGAATGATGATGGTTGGTCCTGCAAAAGCTGGCAGAATAGCATCCGCGACAACTGAGCAGCAGATGTAAAGATCCTGAGGTAGGCTGTGCCTAGAGTTCTGGAGAAGGCCAGCACGGCTGGAAGGAACAAAACGAGGGAAGGCACACATGAGAAGAGGTCAGAGACACAGGCTGGGACCAGATCCTGAAAGCCTTTGAAAGTCAGGGGCAGGAGTTTGGGTCTTCTTCTAAGTGCAAAGGGAGGATTTGGGTTTTAGGAAGCTTGCTCTGGCTGCTGTGTGTTTCAAGAACCCCTCTTTAAAGAGGTAGTTTCCGAGTCTTAGCCACATCTCCAAGACGCCACCCTGGAGTTGTTCCCGGGGTCACGGGTGTGTGAAAAGCGCAGACCATGCTCTCAGTGTTGACTCTCCCTGTCCGTGGCAGCACCACCACCCTTCAGCCAGCGTTTCTCACCACATGACTATTCATAGCAGGCTCTGGCCCTCCTTCGGCAGGCATGCAGGTGAACTCTAGTTTTACGTGGATCCCATATGCCTTCAAGTTCAGTGGTTTGCCTCCCTGTCGCTAGCGCCAAGTGAAGGGGAGGGAGCCTGCTACGGTGGCTCCCAGACTCTGTTTAAAGCCACGCCAGCCCGTGGGACTTGAGAAGGCTGCTTGCCAGGACAGGGGCTATCATTCAGGACACCCCAGTTTTTAACTAAACAGAAGATGATTTGTCTAAATGTTTCTAATTACGTCTGTGGAGGTGTGCGTGGAGAAGTTCACAAATGTGATTGCAAAAGGAGTAGTTTGAGAAACAGGGATTTATTCTCAGCACATACGCCAATGATGATCTTCTATGCTTTGCACCAAATGCCTCAGGAAGGGCTGTGTGCAAAAGTCTGTTTTGAGTCCTGGACAGTATGGTTTTGTCCTCGGCTCACATATTCCAGAGAAAAATCAAAGTCAGGAGCACTGCTTGCACGTGGGCTCTGGATCAGTCTTAAGCAGCCCCTCACCTTCTCCTGCAAATACGTGCATCCAGGTTGTATAAGACACCAGTGTCAACCTTCAACAGGGAAAAGTGTCACAAAAGGATATTATGACTCAGGAAGGAGGCACTGTGGGCTAAAGGAAAACAATAATAATTACTATTTTTTTAAATATTACTTTTGTTTGGGGGGGGGCAGTAATTAGGTTTATTTATTTATTTATTTTTAGAGGAGGTACTAGGGACTGAGCCCAGGACCTTGCACACTTATCACTTGAGCTATATCCTCTCCCTCAATAATTACCATTTAAAAGGCTAAGTGTGTGTCGGGCAGTGTGCTAAGCCCGCTGTTCATCCATTGGTAAGGACATTTTATAGGGTTTTGGCAAAGGAAGGAAAGCACTGGAAGATGGAGAAGCTAATATCAGTTGGACGTTTATGTATCAGACACTGAAAAAGTACACATGGTCATAATACAGCTACCAGTTACTGAGCGCTTACCGCGGGCCAAGGGCTGCGCACGCTTTATCTCAGTTAATCCTCTCAGCGTTCAGTCAATGTTGGTAAAACCACGTGAACTTTACAGATGAGGAAACCAAGGAGCAGAGAGGTGACATGACCTGCCTAGCTCAGCTTGATTCCAGACTATTGTTTTGTAAACATGACATTACCTTATTAATACGAAAATTAAGCAATACCTCAAAGTACAATGAAGAAAGGAAAAGTGCATTGTATTTCACTCCACCATGCCTCCTGCCCAACCTTGAATGTGGAGAATATTCAATATTCATTCAATTCAATAAACCTCTAGAATGGTTGAGGACAGTCTAGACATCTCTTGTGCCTATACAGAGAGGGAGGGAAGGATGGAGAGATGGAGATACGGATGGATGGATGGATGGATGGGTGGATGGAGCTAGGGTGGCAGATTACATAAGCAGACAGAATAACTGGTAAGGGTTGCCACACAGCTACATAGACAAGACCAGCCCTCTTAATGACTACGCCCTATGGCTTATGAGTCTCCATGATTTTAGGCTCAGCTGAGGATAACCCCTCCATTTTCTGCATTGTCTGGGGTTTTGAAGGCCAAGAACAGTTCAATGAGGGACACCAACACCACATATTAGGAAATATATCTGGTTTCCCACAGAAGCAGCTTTCCTGGAAGGCACCGGACAGGGCTCTCTAAGTACTGGGATAAAAATCCCAGCTCTCTTCGACATGCTCTGGATCTTTGGACAAGTTGCTTACATCTCAGAGCCTTAGTTCTCTGGTCTCTGAAATGGGGATAACAGTGCTGCCAGGGTGCAGAGGGTCCCGGGAGAGCCCGGCAACACCAGAGGCACTCAAAAAGCCTTCTGGCCATGCTCAGCCTCAGCCCCCTTTCTGGTTCACAGGGAGCAGTTCGTTGATCGGCTGGCAAAGTGTGGAGTTAGCTTTCGGTGCCTCGTGGAGGATGACTTACACCTCCCTGTGGCCCTGGAGAGCTGCACTGCGGGTGATGATCTACACCAGCTCTCGCTGCCCTTTGTTTCCATTCACAGAGCATCCGCGTTTCAAGCAGGGGAGGGGCAGGCAGACAAATCTGCTTACAGACAAACCAGGCAGCCAGGCAAGAGAGTTTTCAGGAGGGATGATTACTTTGTGGATAAAAGGATGTCTTTAGTTTGCCCCTCCTGTTTCCTCCACGAGGAATGAAGATGAGAGAAGAGTGAAGAAGGTCTTGTACATCGTGTTCTAAGCCCAGCTTTTCAACCAGACCTTTCCTGGCACTTTCCCCTACCTCCCCCAGAGAGGTCTAGTTTGTCCCTGCAGCAAGTGGTCGGCTAGTCCCGGCACACTCAGGTGCAGCTTATCCAGTGTGTGTGCAGGTGGCCTCTTTGCAAGCTCTCTGCATCGCTCAACCCAGCAGTGCTTAACCGAAGCAAAGGCACACTGACCATGTAACTCTTAATCCACACTAGGATTTCCCCCTTCCCAGATGATTCCTCACTCCCGGTAAATCAGTCAATTAGCCAATTATTCACTCAGCACCTATTATGTGTAAGGAGCTGTATCAGGTATGATCATGGTCCATACCCTGAAAGTCTCAGACTAGTAGGACAGATTCCTTCTTTTCCTTCCTTCCCCCTTCCTTCCTTCCTCCCTCCCTCCTTTCCTTCCTTCCTTCTTTCTTCCTTCTTCCCGCACTCCCTCCCTCTCTAATACAGTAGTTCTAACTAGGAGGCAACTTTTTCCCCCAGAGGGAATTTAACGATATCTGGAAACATTTTTGTCCACCGTAACAGAGGGAGAGGGGGAGGTTGCTACTGACACCTATCGGGTAAAGGCTAGGGAAGCTGCTAAGCAGCCTAGGATTCACAGGTCAGCCCTAATAACAAAGAGCGATCCAGCCCCAAATGTCACTGGTGCTGAAGTGAGAAATTCTGCTCTGTAGAGAGATACATATTATAATGCTGAATGACAGGTGCAAAATGAATGGGTAAAGTTTTCCCTAGGCTCTTAAGAAGTGAAAATGACCTTTGTAGTTAGGAATGTGCAGGGAAAAATTCACAGAGCATGTGGGACTCGAGGAGCTACAAGAGAGAAAGAGATTAAGCTAAGAGTGGGAAAGGACATCAGTAATAGAAAAAATACTTCATTTTATAATTTGATTAATTTGATTGATTGGTATTAACTGCCTAAAGAGCTGTGTGAGGAGTGATTCTAATGCCAGGCCCTAGCTCAGCAGGAAAGAGTGTGGCGATCGATTAGTGATGTCTGCTGTAGACAAGGGATGGGGAGGGATAGTACATGTGCTGAGAAATTGCTGTTCCACTTTTATACATGGTACATGGCGAGGAAAGAGGCAGAGGTGAAAATGAGCAAAGTGTTTTGGTACAGCAGAGGTTCACAGAGGGAGATCACAAGAGATATTTGGGGGGGCAGACTGGAAGGACCTTGAATGCCAGGCTTGAGGGCTTTGAATCTCAATCTGCCAGTAATGGGATGCCATGCAGGCACCTGCCCACTGGGTTGCCTTCAGGCCAGCTCTGCTGACAAGGTCTTGAGGACCAAAGAGAGCTACCCAAAGTCCTTGTTCTTCATTTCTATAAAGGGAGTACTATTTCATCTGTTAACAGTTCAAACTGGCAGAATCATCACGCTCTGGCTTTTATGAAGCTGATCCCCATGATGAAAAAAATCCTATGAAGCTGAACTCAGAGATAACTGTTTGAAAAGCTGACTCCAAGGGGTCACATTAATGAGCTCCTGTAAGCCCTTTTGGATAGAGCATTTCTTCTGATGTCATTCATGCAAAAACAAAAAGGCTCCAAGGAGGCGGAGACAGAAGGGAGTGGAAGTCCACTCCTGGGTCGTCTGTTCCAGCTGACCCCCTGGTGAGGACGCTGCATTGCCTGCTGAGCTAGTGCTTCCTGTCAGCTCCCCGCTCCCCGGCTGGCTGGCTCCTGCCTGGGCAGTTTCCTCCCTGTCCTGGGAATGATACCTCATTGATTTATTGGGTTGCAATTTTCCAAATGACATCATACTCCTTTTTTTCCTCTCATCCTTTCCCTCTGCTCACCTCCCTCCTCTTAAATTCCCATTTGTCCCACTTCCACTTCCCTGTCCTTTGGAATGGTAACAACAACTTCCAATTACCATCCTCCGCAGTCCGCATTAGCTGCCTGCTGACTCCCTCTCCCCGTCATCATTAATAAAAGGTGACACTGCAGCTTGGCATGAATGCAGGTCCTCCCCCACCTGCCCCAACCTCCCGTCTCTGGGAGCAGAAGGCTTCCTGGCCACACAGTCCCGGCCTTTGATGCTTTCCTCCGGCACTCCACTCCTATCCCTGTGTTCTGATCCACACTCAGTTAAAGAAAAATCAAGTGATACAATGAAAAATGCCACCCAGAGAGCCGGCCTGGTGGCACCCAGATATCAGATCAACCTACCACACAGCCCCGTATTTGCTAATTCCGTCTAGAAAAGAAAACAGATGTCACAGTCATCTGGACTGACTTGCTCTTTAAAACCCCTGCTGACTCTTTCAACCCTGGCAGACCTGGAGAAATCCTAACACAAGTCTAATCGAAGTTAAAGCTTAGAATTAGACTTGATGGGGAGAGTGACCCCTGGGAGTCCTTGCAGGCCAGCCTCCGTGCAGCACAAATGGGGAAGCCATGGACCAGAGAGGGCGAGGTGGTTCCCCATGGTCACACAGCCTCTGGAAGTGGCGGGGCTGGTACTAGAACCCAGCCGTTCTGACCACAGTGCTGAAGAAACTGTATCATTATCTACCAGCTCCAAACACTGGCCCCTGAGCCTCCAAATTCCTCACGAACAAAACGATTGTTCTTTCCCACTTCCTGTCTCAGCCAGGGTGTTGTCCTGATACCCAGAATAAATGGACCTCAACTGAGGCTGGTGTTTGAGATGCACATTCTTCTTTAACTTCCTCACCACATAGGTTTCAAGACTGGGGGAAGAACAAGCCATTGAGCACTAATTCCATCTTTCAGAAAAACTGAATGGGTGTCTCTGTCACCACGATTCATCCCTGCTTTAATCTATCACATTCTGTGCCCAGCATCCAAATATAGTTAAGAACATGAGATTAAAAACCAAACAGTTGATCACTGAAGTCACTCTGTGTAATGAAAATCCATCTGAATGTGTGTTTAAGGGGCCTCAGCGCAGGAACAGGGTGGGACGTGGGGGCTTTGCTTACATCCCTTTGCCCGGACATCCTCAAACCAGCAGCCCGCAGGCCTCACGCAGCTCCCAGAAATGATTTGTTTGGCCAAAACAGTGTTTTTAAAACAATTGACTCTTCTGTCAACATTTTAAAACTAGAAGCTATTGCATGAATTTTAGATTTTCGGCTTCTCTTGGATGTCTGGCAGATTCGGAGATACCATTCTGCTTTCTCATATGGCTGCACTGGTTGCTGCCCCCTGAAACCGGTAGGGGCTGGGGCAGGAGGTGAGCAAACACGTTCCAGGTAGCCAGCGCCTGGCCTCATTCAGTAACAACCATCTCATCCTGGTCTGCCCAGGACTTTCCAAGTTTTAGCACAGAAAATCCTATGTCTCAGGGAACCCCTCGATCCCTGGCAAATGGGGACAGTTGGTCACCCGACCTAGTTCCTCTTTTATGTACCTGCCTGGTTCCGGTGGGCACTTGCATGAAAGGCCTCTTCCCCACTGCTGCCTTCATGCCCACATGCCTCCACAGAATAACACTCAAGGCTGCCCACAATCTAAGTCCTATTTCTCTCCCTGCCTCCTCTTCCCACCTACATGCCATCTACTCTAAACTTCTCTTCACTCCCTGGACATTTGCACAAGACAAGGATGCCTTCTTTTATACACCATGAAGTCTAATTCATTTTTTTAAAACTCATGCAAATACCACCCACTCCTCCAGGAAGCCTTCTCTGATTCCACCTGAGGCTCTTCTGTCCAGACACAGTTAGACGCTCCCTCCCTCTACTCCAATAACATGCAAATCTTTCTCCTTTCATTGTCCTCATCAAGTGGGTAAGCTCTGGAGGTGGCCGTCCTAAGGATTCAGAGGGAATCAGAATTGTGACAAAATTGAAATATGTGAGGACTGTGAAACTTAGTTTGAAGTCTCAGTGTCTCTGTTGTTGTGAGTTTTGCACAAGACACCAACATGAAAACTGAAAACCATCCCATAAGTATCTGTACCTACCCCATGGTGACATTTAGCTTTCTAAAGTCTAAGAACAGCTGGGTCTCCTGAACGCTGACATCTAACTCTCCTTCTGCCTGTAACAGAATCATAGTCATATGTCCAGGTGTCTGTGTTCTCCAGTAGGCTTGGAGACACTCAAGGGCAGGGACCTTCTCCCAGAGCCTGTGTCCTCCATGCCTGACACCTGGAAAGTGCTCAGTTGAAGTCTTTCTAAATGAGCGAGTATATGAGTGAGTGAACTCCTGTCGAGGAGACCAGGAAGACTGTCCCACCTGCTGTGATTTTAAAGGAAAAAAAAGTCTTCTTAGCTACGCCAGTGGCCACGGGGCCTCTGTTGCATTAGCTCATTGCCCTGAGCCATACACCGTCTAGAACAACCAGTCTAGGATGGGGGTCAAGATGTCATTCTTCTGGTCACTTCTCATAAGATTACAAAGTGTTGACAGCTTTAGGGTCTTTTTTGATAAGTAAAGAGAATTCTAGCAGTCCGGCTTCATACTGAACATTTTCCCCAGGACACCCCGCAGGCAGTTCGTAATAAACATGTCAACACCAACCCTTTCCTCCCAGAAGCCCCTTCCTCCTCCCCGTGTGCTCCTTCTCAGAATCACCCACTAACTCAAGACAGCAATCCAGCCCTGGTCCTTCATTCTGATTCTACCCCTCCCCCGTTCCATAAATCACCAAGCCCTGGAGATGCAGGAATTTGTCTTGAATGTGTTCGTCTCTCTGTCCCCAGTCTCACTGCCCCGATTAAAGCTGCCATCATTGTCGCCTGGATTATTGCAGCAGCCTCCCAAGTGGTCCCCTGCCTCCAAATCTGTCCCCTCTAATCTCCGTGTTACAGTCAGAAGTGTGATCTCACTGCAACGGAAATGAGACCAACTCTCACTCTTGCTTAAAATCTTCAATAGATCCTACCGGCTGTTAAGATAAAAATTCAAACCTCAAATTAGCCCAGGGTGCAGTTCCCTGTGTGACTGGCCCTTTTCAGCTTCATTTCTTCCCCTCTTCCTACCCACCCTTTTGAACTCTACCATCAGGCCACACAGAATTTGCCCTGATTCCCCTCCAGCTCACCTGTCCAGATCATATTTGATCACCTCCGACAGCCTGTCCACGCGCTGTTTCCAGCCTCAGCGTGCACGCATGCACGCACGCACACACACACACACCCCTCTAAACAATCTGCCTCATCACCTCTTCAGGTCTCATATTTGAAAGCATCTCCTCCAGAAAGGCTGTTGAGATTCTCTCCACCCTCAGCTGGGTTGGAGGTCCTTCTCTGAGCTCTCATGCCCCTGCAATCATCGCTCCGATGGCCTTGATCAGAGTTTTGGGGAGCCCTCTCCTTATCTGTCTATCTCTGCCACAGGGCTGTGAAAGCAGAGACTGGGTTAGGGGCCCACTTTCTTCTTATGTCTTCATCTGCAATATACGCCTGGTGCATACAGGTACCCAACAAGTATCTGCTCAATGAACAGATACACAGTCTCAAAGGGAAGTGTGCATGGGACACAGATTGGGAAGGTGACTAAGTGGCATGTGCTGATTTAGGTCTGCTTTGAGGGGACACACAGATTGGTATATGGCTCCTTTCCAATCAAACAGGTCCCTCAAGGGAATGGGACTGAAGTCTTATCTGTCTTGGAGAATAGCTTCCTCACCCTTTGATGGCTTGAGCCTGAGTGGGAAGGGGACAGATTTTGGAGTCCTCGCTATGCTTTCAGGCTCATGTCCATGAACACAGTAGGAAGCAACACCGGACCCAGAGTTAGGAGACTCTGGTCCCAGCTCCAGCCCTGCCCCTTGCTTCCTGTGTGCCCCAGGGCAAGTTGCGCTCCCCTCTCTGGTCTTTATCTACAAAACAAGGCTAGGGAATCAGCTCCTTCTACTCTGAGTGTGATGACTTAGAGTCTCCCACAGCTGAGTTTGCATCTTAGGCCCCTAGTTCCTCGCTGTGCAGGCCTCTGTAGGTACCTTGACTTCCCAGGGTGCGTGTAGACTAAATGTGATTACATTCCTTAAGTGGTTAACGCATTACTGCTCACAGCTTAAGTGCTCTATAAATGATTACAATTAAGCGTGCAGGCATGTCATATAGCTAAGTTATCAATGGTTGTAAGATAAAGCTACACAGAAACAGCTAAGATTTAGGCTCTTCAACTTTGAGTCATGTAACCACTGCCCTCTCCTCCCCCGCCAAAAAAAGGGCTGATTGTACAAATTTGCAGCAGCTATAGCTTTCAAATGAAGCATCCAACAAAACTGACATTATGTCACAATGAACATAATAAATGCTTATTATACTGAATCAAGCCACAATTATGCTCCTTCCATGATGGGATTATATATCTCATTTAGGAATTTTAAATCCCTTACAACTTCCGAGCATGATCTGTCACATGCTATCATTTAAAGACTGGTGGGGCGTTGTAGAAGAAAACTCCCCTGCCTCTGCGATGTCAGGTGATGCTTCCCTGAGAGCCCCCAGGTCTCATGTGAGTCTCTCCAAGCTTCCAGCTGGTAGAGGGGCATGAAGATGCCTTTCCAATGGATAAACCTGTGTTCCTGGAATCCTCCTCTGGCACAGGAACTGTGTGGGTTGTCACCTTTGTAGCTGGTTACAACCAAGGGACACCTGGAAAGTGGGAGCCAAGAGGCCCGCATTCTAGTCCTTCGCGATCAATGAGCTGGGTGATCTTGGATGAATAATTTACAGAGGTTAAGAGATTATAGGCCTCCATTTTCTCATCTGCAAAATAAAAAAAGAGGCCTATAGCTCTAAATTGTGGAAGTCTATGATTGGTACCTGAAATTAGACAGACTGCAGAATTAGGCCCCTTCTTTTCTTATTCCTTGGGTGAGATTTGGGCTTAGAAGTTGTGGTTCCCAAACTTTGCTGCACATTAGAATTACCTGCTCTCCACTTCCCCACAAATGGGGATTTTTAATGTTCCTTGGGCGATTCTAAATGTGCAGTAAACTTGGGGAACCACTGCTCTTAGGAGGCCAGTGTAGCTCAATAGGCAAAAATAGGGCAGGCCACCCTGACTGCAGACTGGCCGGCTGTCTTAAACAACTTCTCAGTTCCTGTGAACATACTTCTCCTCATTTCTAAACTCATAAAGGTTTTACAAGCAATGATTGAGATAACGCGCAGGTACCCAGTGCCTTGCAAAGTGCAGTCCACAGACCAGCAGCATCGGGGTCACCTGGGAACTTGTTAGACATGAAGAACCTCAGGTCCCAGTCCGGTCTTGATGATGCAGAACCCGATTCTAAGAAGATTCCCAGGTGGGTAGAAGGCCCATTGAAGTTTGAGAAGCACTGCTCTAGCACTTGGGGCTGTTCAGTACAAAGTATCTTTTGTAACCTCATCCATCCTCCCCTTTCATTCATTAGCCACTCATCAACACTGGCACACCACGCGTAGGGCCAAATGCTGGGCCCTTAGCCTAGTGACTAGTACGTAGTAGGGCTTCAGCAGATGTTTGGTGATTCAGTGAATGGATACAAAAAGGAATCAGACCTGGCTCCTGCTCTCAGGAGGGAGCTCATGGTCCAAAAGGAAAATTAAGACCGGAACTCAGGACAGAGTAATAGTCATGAATGACGAAGGCTCCCTTTTATTCACACACTAGCTATGTGGCAGGTGTATGCTAAGCGATTTACCTGCATAATCTCTCTGAATCCTCACAACAACTTTAGGGGTAAGGCTATTATTCTCTGCTTTAGACGAATGAGGAGACTGGCACAGAGAGGAAAAGTGGCTTGTCCAAAACCACACTCAGCTAGTACGTGGCACCGACAAGATCTGAAGGCAGGGCAGCCCCCGCCTGACCACTCTGCACTTCTGTCACTGCAAGATGAAGCACCGGGGCAATTTCTGCCTTACAGCTTTGACTAGCCCCTTTCAAAGGCAGCCCCGTCCCCAGGTGCCGTGGCGAGAGGCAGCAGGAGGCCCTGCTGGCAGGGACACTGCAGGGTTGCTGTTCCAAGCAGAAGAACTGGCCGGAGGGCTGAGAGCTCCTGCCGGCTGCTTGTCTGACACAGTCCACCACATCCAGCTGCCCCTCTCCCCGGCCTCTCTCCTACCACTTGGGCATTTTACTTGCAAATACATTCTGCGGAGGACACCAGGCTTCTCAATGACAAGTCTAGGCAACAGAAAGAAAAATCATTGTCTGAGCTTGCGGGTAGGAGGCAGCAACTTTCCGGAAATCTCCTGATGAGGAAGGAAGAGAGGCTGGGAATTCCAGACCAGGGGTCTTGAGCTCTGGGCTAAGGAGGAGCTGTGAACAAGGACAGGTCTTTGTTCACCAGGGACTCAAGATAATAATGTAATTCCCCTTGATCTTCCTCATCAAACAGAAGAGTTCCCGAAAATCTGCATCTGAATCATGTTTTGGTCAATATAATTTTATCATTCAACATAAGATGGTGGATGGCATGGTAATTAACTGAAATATTTATTTGTGCTTCAGCTCTCCTGTAATTTTCCTTCCCTTCTCCCTCCCCTATCCCTGCCATTTCCATAGGGGAGCCAGGAATTTTGCTCTCTGCCCTTGGAGCAGTGTTCTCACAATGTTGACCAGCCTCGTGGGCATCACTTAGGACCTTGTTTGAAATGCACATTCTCAGGCCCCACCCCAGACCTGATGAATCAGAACCTTGGGAGTAGGACTTCCAGGGGGCTCTAACAGGAGAGCTGCAGGCTTAGAGAGCTTTGGGGCAGAGCATCTACAGTGAGCAACTGAGGTCAGGAAAAGGGAAGAGGGACACATGCTGCTGAGAAGGAGGAGAAAGCAGCTAAGGAGGGGAAAGGGTGAAAAAAAGACTGCCAGGACTAGGAGGGGGTGGGGAATTGAGGTTCTGAGTAGCAAAGGTCAGTAACCCCTGCCCTCAGCTGTGCCCTCAGGGTGAGTGGACTCCTGGCCCCAGCAGTACTGAACCAGAAAAGCTTCCTCCCTTAGGGACAGGCATGACCATTGGTACATCAGCAGTGAGCAGGGTGCACCCAGGACCAGTGGGGGTCTCCAGGAGTGCTCAGCTAGGCACAAGACCCCAGGGGCTTTTCTCTGGGTGGGGAGGGCGGAAGTTGAGTCTGAGTCCTTGCCAATGCCGAGAGAGACAGGTCAGGGCTGCTCGGGGTGAGATCGGAGTCGATGGAGAGAAAACCACGGGTTGGTTGTCTTCTATCTCACAACAGTTCATGGGTGTAAATTTATACCCGCCTCACCTGGACAGCTTGAAAGAGGCACTTCTTTGAAAAACATTCTCAGCTTCTCCCAAACTCTCTTTAGACAGAGGCAGCAGTGTCTTACAAGCACAGAGCGAAGTGGTGGGATGTTTTATTTCCTAACACAGATGTTGCAGAAGCACCCAGTGGAAATCCAGGGGCAGAGGCTGGGACAACCCAAAGCCCCGCTCCTCTTCTCCTTGCTTCCAGGGAAGCAGTTTTTCTAGAGCAAACCTGGCCAGTATCCCTCCCATTACTTGGCTTCTTCATGGTGGGAAGGTCCCCTCCAGACCCTCATTTTCACCATCAAAATGTCAATTCTCACACCCTTGGGTTTAACCCAGTCGGAGCTCAGAATCTAGTACCTCCTCCCAGCCCACACCTGGCCAGGTGATGGTTGCAGAGAGCACCGCCCAGGCAGGTGCTAACACTTTCTCTGTTCTGGGCAGTGAGTTCTCTGCTTCATCTTGAGCCTGGCCTCCAGGCCCTCTCTCTGACTTCTACCTTGATATCCACCACCCACCATCTCAGCAGGAAGCTCTCTCCTTCTTCTTTCAACTCATACTTTCTTTCTCTAATTTAGAAAAAAAAATCATATCTGACCTTTTATTGCAATATTTTCTAATATGTCATCTTGAGCTGTTGGTATGTAGTTCCCAGAGGTCAGGGGTCATGACCCACATACATCTTTCTATCACACCCACCCCAGTGCCTGACACAGATTCAGTTTTCAGTAAATATTTACAGAGTGACTCTCTCTACACAACTATATATTTGACAACTCCAGGCAAATATTTTATAAGCAACGTAAAATCAAAATGCTTAGTTGGAATGCACGATCTTAACCTCTTCGCTTACCTGAAATTTGATCCTCTTATTTATCTTAGGAAATAGTCCCCCATCTTCCCAGCTGCCCACATGGAAAGCTTCATACATCTCTGACACCTTCTCTTCCTGGCCACATCCAACTGTTGGCCAAGTTCTTTCCAATTTCTACCTAAGAAATATGGCTAAACTCGCTCCATTTCCCTCTACCCCAGTCCAGTCCACCACCGTACCTCGCTGGCACTATAGCAATAGCCTCCCCAGTGGTACCTGCTTCCAATCTTGCTTCCTCCCCTCCGGGGAGCAACCAGAGTTGATTCTGAAAAATCCAGGTCTCATTACTCATGTCTCTACTTAGACACAATAAAACCAGAGTTTTTCCTTTGGGTTCATCTCCCACTGCTCTGCTCAGACACACTGGCTTTCTCTAAGTTGGACGAATTAGCGTGTTCTAATAGGTTCTTTATTTTATTCTTCTTGCAAATCTTTCCATTGTTCCTTCTCAGCACTTGTCACAATTCTTAATTAGATATTTATTTATGCATTTGATTTGTTTTATGCTTGTTTCCTTTCCTAGGTGGAGCTTCTGGAAGGCAGGGACAATGTCTGCCTAGTTCACCATTGTCTTTCCATTACCCAGCACAGAACCTGAATATAAGATATGCACAGTAAATACTGTTTCAATAAACACATGTTCAAATTGTAAACATCATGCTCAGCACGCTATGCTTACTCTTGCTCTGTTGTTAGAGTTGATTAGCTAGCAAAGGTGAGACATTCCCCTGATGCAAAGCAAGACTAGGCAATTCAATTTAATCCTGTTCAGTGCAGTTCAAGACATTTTGATTATATTCAGTTCATTTTAACTGAATTCAACAAACCTTCACAGACACCGGAAATCCGACAGCCTTTAGGCTAGGATAGAGAAATGAGTGATGAAAATTAGCCATTGTCTGCCCTCAGGGGGCTTCCCATTTATTGTTCCTCATCTTATAGCCAGTGACAATTACAGGATATGTGACTGAACTCACCTACCATCTTGAAATTGCAAACAGACTACTGGTTGACTTAAACTGACTCTCACTGCCGTCACTCCCAAGTTAATGTATTGGGGTATCAGATAACAGTTAAAGAGGTTTAAATATTGCATAAGACTAGTGGAAGTGAATAATGAGATGATGACCAAGAATGCTGAGTACAATGACTCACCCTCCATCACCAGTGACAGAAATTCTCCAATCCATATTGAAAGCCTAACCTAGGACCTCGTGTTCCTTTCCAATGGATAATGTCTCCCTTTTATTTTATTTCATCTTGAATATATGAGATTTTAGCCTACTCACTTCCCAAAAGATGTAAGATGAATGACAGATTAAAACACAAGACATATTATCAATGCCGTGAAGTGAATTCATCTATTACGAGAAACAGAAATAGTGACTTTTAAGGCACCATCACTAAGCGGCTGTAAACCCGAGGCCCTGGTTCTGAGTCCTCCGGCAGCTAAAGCAGAAAAAAAGGAAATACATCAATTTACAAGGTTTTAATTTTCTGACATGGAAGACAAATACAGCTTTCTGCAGGGACCACGTTATTTTTTTCCTCTAACTATACACTGGCAGGAATTTATCAGGGGTCCTTACAAAAGGACTTAGAGAAGCAGAGAAGACCTTACCTTAATCAGTTTCACTAAAGCAGCAAACGCAGCTCAACCTGGTCATTCTCACACACACGTTCAATAAAGGCATTTCCTTCAGAGACTGATAGCATGGGATCCAACACTCTGCCTTCTGATGATCTAGCTTTATACTGGCTTAATTCCGCTGAACCTCATTTACTCTTATCTGGACCTTAGTAGAAACCAAACAACTGTTCCGCCCTCCTTCCAAGCATTAGCGGACTCAGCTCCCTGGGATGTTTGTTTCCTCTTTTCCAGGGCAGACCTTTTTCACCCTGTCATTCTACTCCCTATTTTTCCCCCTGAGTCCTCTATACTCTCCCTAATCTCCACACAACTCTTTCTTGACCTTTCTGCATCTCTGATGACTCTTAAGATGTGGGAGACATGTCTAGGATAGTGTTTGTTGATAAATGTCTGGCCAAGAATAAGAAATATAAAGTCAGAGGATCTCAGAACTGAAAGGACTCAAAGGTTACTTAGTTCAGCCCTCACCTTCATGCATCATTCCCTCTGTAGCATCCCCAATAAGGGAGCCGATGACCTCTGCATGAATAACTTCAGAAAGACAGAAATGTCCACCTAACCAGCTGTGGACTGCAAGAATTGTTAGAAGGCTCTTTCTATGTTGGGTTGTAAGCTTCTTTCTTATAACATCAAGACATTGAACCAATTCTGGCTTCTGGAGAATGATCTTCTGGTTCCCCTTAAAATAGTCTGAGAAGTTACTCTTTTTTTAATACAGACCCACCCCTGCTCACTGGAACATTCTGTGATGCCACCTAAATTTTCACGTGTTGTTTCTGCCCAGTCCTAGGCTTATCTACTTTGAAAGCCAGTGTTTTATTAATGGAATCTATTTGACCTGGATTCTAGGAACCTGTGCCATTCCTTACCAAACCTCCCATGAGCTGTTCATGCTGACACAACACAATCATTTGAGAGACACAAGGCATACTATATATTTTCCCCACTGTCCTAAGTATTTCTGGCAAAATAAGAGGAGTGTGAAAGGGCACAAGCCCTCTACCCCGAGTCAATTATGAGGGTGACTGGGTGGCTGATAAATGACAGCCCCTTCTCCGTGAATGGCCTCTCTACAGCTGGGCGTTGCTGGCACACCAGCTTTCTTCCTGGCCTTAGTACTTATGTAACAGTCTTTAAGAGAGCCCAGTGCCTAACACTGAATCCTAAAATGTGACATTGTTCTTATGAAATGAATATTTAAACGACATGCTGCAAATTCGTACAAAAAAGGGAAAAATACCCCCTTTGTCCTCTATTTTAATAATAAAAAGGAAGGGGTGAGGGACAGAGATGAAGAGAACAGCCACCCTGTAAGTGCATGGAAAGCTACAATTTAAATACGCACACCAGGATTTCAACAGAGAACATTCTGAGCCCTCAGCTCTGTTATTCGGATGATGGGTTTTTCAGGCTTTCGGTCTGCCCTGCTCTTGTTTGCCCACCTCTGCGGCTCTCGTTGTCCCAGAAATCCAAGCTTAGACTGGGGAAGGAAGGCAAAGATGGTACCCAACGGTTTCATAACTCCTCATTATCAACAGCACAGTGAGGTATGAACGGGGCAGGTTCCTTTTCCTGCCAAGTGAAGATACCAGATTATTGGTGTCTTCTAAGTTAGGACTCCGTCTTCCCCACTTGAGGGCAGATAAGCAAGCTGACCGTGCTTTGTCCACCTATGTGTGTGTGGACATCATGTTTTCCACGTGCAAACCCTTCCCGCCCATCCAGGGAGCGTATCCACCAAGAGGATTTTAAATGTGCCCGCACTGCTTTAATTTTCAAGAGCGACTCGGTTGAGGTGAGCTGGCAGGGCATCTCCGGGCACCGGTGCTCAGGGTGGACGTTGCAGTGGAATGAATGGCCGTGCGCAGAGGGGAGGCCAGGGGGTGAGAGGACAGCAGGACCGACAGGAGCCCAACCAGACACTCTGGAAGCCTGGAAGACCAGGAGGATGGCCGTACGCTCCCGAGACTTCCTAGGGCACTGTTTCTGCTGTTCCATGAGCAGCACGGAGAGCTTGGGCAGGCACCTGACACTTCCTGACCTCAGTTCTCCCATCTGCTCAGTGAAGAATAATAGCTAACAGGGGTTAAGTACTCACTACATGTCAGGCAATGTGTTAAGTGCCTTCTATATTTTGTCTCATTTCATCCTCATAACAGTCTACAAGGTAACAACTCTGACTATCCTCATGATATGGATGTGGAAACTGAGGCTCAGAGCAGTTAAGTCCCTGGCCAAAGGGCACACAGCTAACAAGTACTGATGGTATCTGTTTTCTCTCGTTCCTTCATTCACCACTGTTGACGAGTACTTGCTCCAAACCAGGCACTGAGAAGCAAAACCACAGGCAGTCCCTGCCCTCACGGCTCTCAGTCTCATTGCTGGAATTCACACACTTCAGAGTAAGTGGAAGTGGCCTAGGACTCCAAATTCTCACGCTCCCGTGGGCTCTGGGACAAGCCCTGCCTGGTGCTGATGACTGAGACATGCTCAGGGAGACAGTGCTGGTTCCGCCTAAACTTCAGGGACAGAAACCAGGCGTATTGGCCGAGGCAGGAAGGTCTTGTATGTTTTCCTTACATTTGACGTCAGCCCAGACTTACAGGTCTGAAAGGTACCTTGAAAATGAATTGAATCCACTTCTCTGCCTCTGAGAAAGACTGCATTTGTACCGTTCTTTGCCAGAGAGAGTCCAGCAAGGAACCTCGCTTTAAAAACCTGGTTTAAACAAAGTCTGTATTTACAAACAGGTGAATTTAAGGGCATTCCAGTGCCTTTAAATAGTGAGCACTCCCAGTGCATTTTAAATAGGATTCATTCAATGCATTTTCTTAACCACACAGCTTTTCAGGAATGCAAAGTACACCTGTGCCCAGCATCCTAAGGCTTCTAAAAGGTAGATGATGCCTTTCTCCCTGTTTGGGTACGGGCTTATACCTCTAAAAGCATTTGTACAAAAGTCCTTCCTTAAATCTAACCCGAATCCTACCTGAGATGATTAAGGTCACTTGAGTGATCTTTAAAATACAACCCAAGAGAGAGGGACTTGAGGGAAGAGGGCGGATCCGGAGTGGAGCGCAGACTCGCGCTGAGGACTCCCAGGAGATCTGGGGCAGCCTCTTGGATTAACAACGTCATTTGTGGCTACATCTTGGCATCATTTTCCTAATTTTGTTCTAGCTGCTCCCAGACACTCAGTCCTGAAAATCCTTTTCTTGGAGACACTTAAAGCAGCGTCTGTAATGTGTGCCACACAGCTTAGCACTTGGTCAACCAGCACGGCTCTTGAAGATCATCAAGTCCTGCCCTCCCAGGACAGAGGAGTAAGTTGAGGCTCCAGGAACCAGTGACTGGACCCAGGGCATATGCAGCAAATGTGCAGCAAAACCGTGCAGCTCATCCAGACTGCAGACCCCAGGCATGGTGCTCTTCCCTCTAGAAATCTGAGTCTCCTCCCCTCATGTGACTCTTTGTTTCCCTGAGGCCCAGAGACACGTCCCGGCACATTTTCTAGGACCCGGCAGCCTGGGTTTGACCACAGTAGTTGCCTGAAGCACGTGTGTCTTGCTTTGACTTGAGTGGGTTCAGACAAAATCTGTCTGGGAGCCATGAAGGGGAACTGAACCTATGGATCCTCTGTACCTGTTTGTAAATACAGACTTTGTTCAGCTAAGTTTTAAAAGTGAAGTTCCCTGACTGAATCTCTCTAGAGAAGAGGACAAATGTGATCTCCCTCCATTCTTTCTTTTCACACTTATTAAATACGCTCAGGAGGTGTCTGAGCCCAGAACCTTCCTATGGGAAAGAACAGCCCATCACTCTCTGAGCTCTCCCTGGCACTGCCAGATGACCTTCGGCCCTTAGTGGTCCTGGGCAGGGGACTCCCCCTTCCTCTCCTCCAGGACCACCCTGAGCTCTAATTAGACGGCAGAAGCCTGGTGTCCCCCCCACCTCCTCCGGGAACAGCCGTACAGCTCCCGAGCTTTCCATCATCCCTGAATCTCGGCACGGTTACAAGCTGTCTGGCTCAGGACGGCACCAAAGTGCTCAGCTCTGCCCGGGGTTGGCTCTTGGAGGGTGAGGTCCTGTGACTCTTCTTCCACTCTCTGGAACTCTCCGTTTGGCGGTTTGCCAAGTCACTGTCTGTGATCAATTCCTAACGCGCCTGCTGAGTTCGCACAACTGTTGAAAGTACCTGCTCATGTTTCCCCTGGCAGCGGTTCAAGCTGATACGGACTTAGTCACTGGGCTGCACACACGTGCAGCCCGGGTGGCCCGTCTCAGCCTTCTCAGGCGTCTCAGGCGAACATGACCGCTCATGAAGTCGTCCCCCTCAACTTCAGGAGCTGCCCTTGAAGACGTATTAAAAAAAAAAAAAAAAAAAAAAAAAAACAAGCTCAGGAAGGCCCAGGACTCTGCATTTGGGCAAGTCACTCCCCTCCTTGGATGGCTTCCCCATTCTCAAAATGGGAGAACAGGCATAGATGGGTTCACGAGTTCCTTCTGCATCCAAGTCCCACCTGACTGCTGGGCCACAGCCCTGCGTGAGGAGGCGAGAGGGGTCTTTCTGGCCACGAGCTGACAGCCTGCCATAATCACCTGAGGCCTAAAAAACATTATTTTTTGATTCAAAATACAAAAATAGAAAACTGCAAAATCAAAACGAGCAAATATTTAATTAAATGTCTACAAGGTAACATTATACAAATGCCATTAATTATTAAATTTGATACCATAAACATTTCATTGCATTTAAAAAATTTATTTTTTATTTTTTATTTTTTCATTGCATTTTAAAACAACGCGTTTCTTAGAATTTCTTCCTTTGAAAGAATTCTCCAATACTACCTGGCGATTGCTGAGGGTTTACAGTCATGAGTTACTAGCAGCCAAATGTTTTCAACAGCCAAATTACTTTTTAAAAAATCATTTTAAACATGTTACAGCAAAAAAAATTAATGCACAATGTGGGTAATTTTCAATGCGTTTGATAGGAGGTGGAGTGAAATCTCCAAAAGTAAGAATGCCTAGGCCTTTGAAAATCTTAACATTGTCCTAGAACCAGCATATATAATACTAAGAACTAATATTTGTTAAGTGCTTGCTCTGTGCCAGGGTCTCTTTCTAGACTTTTGCATGCGTTAGCTCACCTGACCCCTGAGACCATCTTTGAGGTCGAAACTATTCCCATTTTACAGGTGAGGAAACGGACACCGAGGTAAGGACACAGGTTAGTTACCAGCACAGATAGGAGGGGAAACCAGCATCTTCAGGGCTCATGCTCTTAGTCACTCTACCGCCCCATATGCCAGGCATCCCTGGGCTTTTCCAGAGGAGAAGACAAGTGCTGGCGGGGCAAGAAGGGAAGGAGGCACATCTCCACGAGTTAGAAGTACAACTCATGCTGCATCAAACAGAGTCTTTCCCCTGCTTGGCCCTGCTTCTACGGCTGCCTCCTCTGTGGTTCTCTCCTGCCTGCAAAAGCCTTCTTTTTAGCTGACTCTCAGCCCCATCACATGCAATTAATAATACAAAAAAAAGTTTTTTAAAAAAGAGCTAATAGCCACTGACAAGCTCAGTCAGTCTTTTCTACAGCACTTAATCTCATTCAATCCACACAGCAAACCCCATCTTATAAACAAGGGATTTGGGGGTTAGAGACTTGAATTACTTTGTCGATGGTCACATGGCTTTCAGAAGTGGAGAAAGCCAGGACTTACACTCTGGTCTTCTTCTAAAGCCTAAACTCTCTTTTATGCTAGGAATATACATGTATTGTTTAAGCCATTTGGTTAATAAGAAGTATACTGAATAAAAAGCGAAGCCCTCCCTTTGCCACAAACAACCTACTCCTCTTCCCCTAACTGATCCCCTCTCCCTCTGTGTTCTCCATTAATACCTTGGTGGACACTCTTTCAGATTTTTGCTGTATACTTTCGTATCTATCCAGGTATCTATGCATCCGTCCCTTTCTTCCTCACTTATTTATTCCCATGGCTTCACTCTCTACATGCGGCAGCTCCCAGGGTGGAAAAGGCAATGATGACCCCTCATCAGAGATGCTGAGGTTCCAAGGGCAAGGCTGACCAGAGCCCTGACAGATAAGCCATGGGATCAGGAGAGACAGCTGGGGTGCTTCGTACCCCTTCCACCTCCCTCCCCCTTGGCACGGTTTCTCTGGCTCACGTGCCAGTTTTATCTACTCCTGCACGTCTCATGTGCTGAAGTCATACTCCAGTCTCATCCTGGGAGGTCTCTGGGCTCAGCTGGCTCAGACCCCACGTGCGGGAAGCTTCGAGAAGAACAGGGCATCTCTGCATAAGACTAGCAGCAAAAATCTGACTCACTGCTGCTTCTCTGTCCTTTGCTTAAAGGGGAATCTTAATTAGAATTATCCAGAAGAGAGAAGCAGGTGATGGACTGAACTACTTGGGGACAGGACCATGCTGCACTGATTTTTGCATCCCCAATGCCAGCAGTGCCTCTGGTGCACAGGAGGTGCTCGCTAAATTGTCAAACGAGTAAGTCGTTCTTACTCAAAAGGGTAAGAACAGGGAGTCCCCCCATTGCTGCACGTGGAAAAGCTCTGTTACAATGAATTTTTTTATTTGCAAAGATGAGCAATTTTTAGTCCTCTGGTGGATTTTACCCCTTCTATTTTCATAGTTATAGTTCAGGGGCAAAGAAAAGCGTTAATCTCTCTGAAAGAGTAGGAGAAACCCATGGGGTTTGGGCAACAAACCATAAGGCTCTCTCTTTCTCATGGTGCAAAGACGGAAATAGTTAACAATTGCACTGACAATGTCATCTGTGTAAAAGCAGTGACATCCCGGCTGGGAGATGGCCAAGATAACATTGTGCACAGGAGTGGAGGCTGGGCAGTCTGTGAGCTCAGGGCTCTGGTTCTGGCACTCATTTCTTAGCTGTGTGACCTTGGGCAAGTTACTTAACTTCTCTGTTTCTCAGTTTCATCATCTGTAAAATGATGATAATAATAGCACCTACCTTCATGCAGTGTGTGGAAGAGGATTAGGCAAGAGGATAGAAGTAAACTACTGAATGCAGTGCTTGGTATATATATATATATATATATGTGTGTGTGTGTGTATAATAGGAGCTCAAAATTATACCATTATTATTAATAATAAACTCTGGACCTTCATCTCTGCTATTCTAAATATCTAAGAACTTGATTTCTATTGACAATTACTTGTTGAATAAATGAGTGAATGAATGCACTATACTGACCCAAGGTGAGATGCTGGAACAGGTGTTCCACCTAATCCATCTCTGAAACCCCAGAGTTGAGCAGGTGCCATATAGCAGTGTTTCTGGGTGAGTCAGCCGAATGTTCCCAATTCAGAAGACTAAGTGGTGAAGAGGGCAAGAGCTCTGAGTTTTCACCTAGAAGATCTGGGTTCAAGTCCCAAGTCCGCCATTTGTCATCTTATGTGGAAGTATTAAGAACTCCTCTCTCTGTCTGGGGCCAAATACGCAGCTTCACAAGGAAAGTCCATTAGGTAAACACAGGATTCAAAGAATGTAAGCCAGAATGGCCTCTAATACTGTCCATAACAGGTGTGGCAAGACCCAAAGTCGTCCCATTTTTGATGAGGAAATGGATATAACAGACAATCTACTCTTCTCTTAATTCTACTCTATCCCTGCAAGAATGACGATAAATGAGAGCAGTTGGGGAGGCAAGAGGGACTGGTGGGGACTGTGCCCCCCTAAAGCAGGAAGCTCCCATCAGTTTTAGCCAGTCATCATCACGTACAAAGGCAGGTCCACCCAAGCCAGCTAGTCTGACATCTAAGCAGCTGGAAATCTGGACAATCACGTGAAATCTCCCAAATTTTCTTTGTTCCCATCTAACTCAAAATTAATTTTATAACTTTGAGTGGGCCGGCACCATGAGAGACACTGTAGGCCACAGTTACCCCAGGGACTGTCAGCGTTTGACCTGTAATCTAGTCCAACAGGCTTAGCCTATGTAGTGTGACCCTGAAGCCCAAATCACGTAAGGACCTGGTCTAATTACTGGTGGTTAGTCATACAGAGTCAGGGATGGGAGCTGGTCCCAGTCCTCCAGCCAACCCTAAGAGATCAAGTCATGCCGAGGCAGAATGTGGCTGTTGTAAGAAATAACGACAAAATGCACAGAGAAAACTCGACACCAGACAAAATACTTCATAGGTGAGAACAGTGCACCCGAGGCTTCCTGTCGTAGAAAATCCACAGCAGACTCCAGGTGCGTGAACCAAAATCAAAATAGAAACTTACGTAACCTTCAGCGGACAATTCCTCTGCTCCAAGACAGGGCCACTTGGCCTGCCCCCAAACTCAGGCCTCTCAATCCTGGTCACACAGTGATCTCCACTCCTGATTACTCAGATCCGTCTTCTGAAAGCTTCTGTTGTGTGACTGTCTGAAAAGGCTGCTGTGCTGAGATAATACTAATATTTATTGAGCTCTTGGTACGTGCCAGACGCCGTCTAAGCTCTTTGCATGTATCAGTGCACCTAATCCTCAAAAAACCCTATGAGGAAGGCTTATGAGTTCCCCTGTGAGGATACTGAAGCCCAGAAAGGTTAATGACATCCCTAAGGGCTCACAGCTAGAAAACAGCAGCTCTGGGTTTAGCCCCAGACAGGCTGACTCCAGCGTCCAAGCATTTAGTCATCGCCCATGATGGTTCTTGCCTAATCTTCTGATAGCAGAAGAGAGAGAGAGAGGGAGGGAGGGAGGGAGGCGAGGGCACCAGCACCTACTGAGAACCTTGCAAAATAGGCTCCAGGATTCAATTTGGCTCCAGCTCGAACCTTCTTCGTAACAGAGGGCACCAGATCCCCACAGTGTCTGTGATCCCCAAAGGGACAGACCTTTTTCCTCCGTGACTTTTATTTCCCTTTGTGAACGTGTGTTCTGCTAGAGGATAATCTAAACCACTGTTTGCTCTAAAAGAAACTTGAGAAAGGAGGGTAGCTGGCTCACTGACGTGAGGGTGGATGGATGTTCAAGAGTCTATTTGCCTTTCCCACTTCAAAAGTGAGACCTCTAGCTCTTTTATCAAGAAGTCTTAAATGACAGGGTGATCTCCTCCTCCGTCCGCTCCTTTAATTAGATGAACTCTGAAATGTTACACCTCTGTGTACACTCAGAAGCTCTCCTACTCTGTTCCCTTTTGAGCTCTGTAATTTATTTTAAAGAGCACATTGAACATGTTATTTGCTCTGTGAGCCACGGCCCAAAGAAATCAAATTCTAACCTGATCACAGCATTACGTTCCCCAGTCATTAAAAAGCTGCCAGGCTCTCCCACCCTCACTTACCACTGCCTCCAAATTAAGTGTAAATTCAGTCTGCCCTTCCAGGCTCCAGCCACCTTTCCAAGCTTTTTTTTTTTTTTTTTTTTTTTTTTCCTTTCTACTTTTCATTGACTAATTCTATTCTCCTTTAAGCTAGCCTGGGCTTACTGGTTGTTATCTCCTTTCAAAGACCAACATTTCATGCAGCCCTCCGGGGAATGGGAGTGGGTCTCCCTCAGGCTCCCAGGCACCTGACTTTAGAATTCTGCACTGTCACTGTCACAATCTCCCTCCTGGGAAGCATAAGGGCAAGGACTGTATCATCCATGATTTGCTATCACATTTCACACATAGTAGGTGTTCAGCAAATGTTTCCAAAGTTGAATTTGTCATCTGGGGAACTGATTCATGAATAGGACAGTCCTGGACTCGATGTAAAAAGACTCCTAGAAAATGACCACAGGGCTATACACCTTCATCTGCATGCTCTGATTTTCCCTGAGTGACCATCTTCTGCTAGGAAACTCTGTGATGCTGAGGTAGGGAGGGCACTGAGTGGCTTCCGTCACTCCTCTGGGACTGGATGCATACAAAAACAGTATGGGGACATTCTTTTAATTTGGTGACTGAACAAACACTTGTCATGTCTGCCTGATGCTGAACAGTGTGTTCGGTCCGGGGGAGGAACAGCCAGGTGCCAGTCATGGCGGGGAGCTCCTCGGCAGCAAAGGAGTCAGGCAAAGCACCCTGAGGACCTGGCCCTGAGTGGGTGGCCAAAATCATCTGCAGAAGGAAGGAATAAGGTGGGGGAGAAGGGAAGAAGGAGGGAGGGAGAACAGCCTAGAAAGAATATATAAACCTGTGGTTGCCTGTATGTGTGCGTAGGTAGAGGATCGATGATGTAGCTGATGGATGGATGGAGATGAAAAACGGAGAAAGTTGCAAATCATCATCCCCCCCAACCCTAAGTCTCTCTCTATAACATTATCCTATTTTACCTTTTTTATGGCACTAATCACAGTCTGAAATTATTTGCATATTTGTTTAACCTTTATTGAAAAAATTCTGAATCCCCCTACGAAAATGTAAGCTCTGTGAGACCAGGGATCTCATCTGTGCTGTTCCCCACAGTCCCCCCAGAGCCCAGGCCATAACAGACAAATGGCTATTTGTTAAGTGAATGAATAAAAGAAGTTGTCAGATGGAATTCTCACCCCCCAAATTTAGACCAGCAAGTAAGGAGGGTGAGTATTGAACGGCGGCCTGGTTCCGCTCCTGGTGCCTCTCAAGGGGAACCCTCCCTGAGTCTCTGGGAGAGTGGGGTCAGCCCCAGGGGGAGAAACCTGAGGGAGCAATCTCGGCAGACCCTGCTTCTAGCAACTGCAAGGACTCCTCAGTCCCTCCGACACCTGGCGCAGCTTTTCAGAATGCTGCGCGGTGTGGCATTTATTTTTTATTTATGGAATTGCCTGTGTGCTCACGCCAACCCAGCAGGCACTACAGCACAGGAGGACCCGTTCCTGTCCCTCTCCTGCAGATAACAGGCAATCTGCAGGGTGATGCACACATGCTGATGGCCTGTCACTCCCTCCCCGCAAAACAAATACACTTCTTGTTAAGGTTTTTATCAGAGTTGGGGATTTTCAGCTCCATTTTAGAGGGTGAGAATAACAAATAATGAAACAGAAGGAGGCAGTTTATGTGGAGGGTTGGAAAAGCCCGGGTTCCAGGGCAGACAGATCAGGACAAGCTCACGTTAGCTGAGTGGCCCTCGGCAGGACGAGCCCCGCTTTTCCATCTGTAAGAAGCGGGTAACGAGGTCTGCCTCAGAGGGCTGCAGGGGGGACCACAGATGAGGCAGCCGGAGCCTAGTGCCTGGCATTCCGCCTGGGCCCCGTCCGTGAACGCCAGTTCCCTCCTCATTCCTGGGTTCAAATCATGCCTCTGTCACTAGTTTGGTATGTGACTTTGGAGGGCCGTCTCATGTCTCTGAACTTCCGTTTCTGCAGCTCTAAATAGGAACCGTAGCAGGGACGCAGAGTCGTGTGAGGATTAAGAGGGTGGTGCAGAGGAGACCTTTAGGACTGTGCCAGGTACATCATAAGCGCCCTCCAGTGTGACCACGCTCAATGCTCCCTTGCAACTCCTCTGGCCTTCATTCCGTCCCAGCAACGTGACAAAACTCCTCCTTGCCTCAGGGCCTTTGCCCGTGCTGTTCCCTCTGCCTGGAACACCGTGCCCCCAGATCTCTGCACACTGGCTCCATCTCAATGTTCGGGGCTTGGCCTAAAGGCCTCCTCCTGAGTGAGGTCTTTGCTGCCCACTCAGTCTTAGTTAGCCTCCCTCAGTCCTGACATTCTCTGTGACAAACTCCCATTGTGAGACTGTCAGAGCCCTTATCACCATGGGACATCATTTGTCTCATTTGGTTTGCTGCTTTATTGTCTCTCCTCACCCAGCTAGCATGGGGCCCCACGGGAGCAGAAACCAGCCGGTCTTATTTCTTAAAACAGTGTCTGATGCTAACGAGTCCTCAATAGATTTGCGGGATGAAGAAGTGAGTGATTGGGTGACAATGAATGAATGAATGAATGAATGACCGGGTGCCCAGGAGAGGAAGTGAGCTGGAGCAATGAGTCTTTGCCGCATTCTGCTGGGGTTCCACCCACCTGATGCCCAACAGAGGCGCGGCGCTGAAGGCCAGTTTCCAAGGCTCCCCTGCGCTTTCCTCCAAATATGAAAACCAGCTAATGATACACTTGATAGAGCCTAAAATAGCTCCTGGGAGAGCCCTCTGGGACTTCCTGTGACTAATCACCCTCAAGTCACCCAGTGAGAGCGGCTAACACATCTCACCCCTCAGATTCTGCCCCCTGACGCACCGGGCCGGGCTGCGTGGGGGGCTGGAGCCCGACTTCCCCCACTGCCGCCTTCCAGGACGGCTCCACAGGGCTGGAGATTGCTCTTCTCTTCCAGTGACAAGAGCTTGGGTCCCTTTGTCCCTCCAAGGCAGGAAGACTGCAACATGATGCCTTCCTCACATTTACTGCTGCCTGTGCCTGCCTGTGGAATGAGCCAGGTCCTCTTGGGGAAACACTGCTTTGGCTCTGAAGAGCCTCACGCAGCCGACGGCTTGTGAATGGATGGCGGGCAGCAGGGAGCAGGGGCGGGCGTCGGTGTTGCACCAGGGCGGGAGCCAGCCTGCCTGCCTGGCCCCAGGCGGCTTCCTGGAGCTGGCAATGGGGGGAATGATCACTTTTCTGGAGAAGAATCACATCAATATTCTGGGTGACTCTTACGCAAATAAGGACAAATCTTGGAGCCGGAAGCCAGGGTAAAACTAGGCCACACCAAGGACCAAGGCCATGGACACAGCAAAAGAATAAGCAAAAACCAGAGGTGCTGGCTGCTGGAGAAAAGGTGTGGGGCTAACACTTCCAGAAGGAAGTTTTCTGTAGGCCGGAGGGAGGAGTGATTTTCAGGTGGCAGGAACACATCCCATGTCCTTTCTACTCCCTCTTACTGTCCCTGTAAAAGGGGCTACTGTCGACCTGCTGACACAACCCAGCCAGTTATTTACTGAGGACCCTGGGCAACCTACTTCACTCCTCTGAGCCTCGATTTTCTCACCTGTGAAATGGAGAAATAATACCTCCCTAACTGAATAAGAACTCTTGGGAAGATTAAATGAGACAATACATACAAGATGCTCAGCACCATGCTGGGCACAGAGTAACAGCTCAAGTAACTGTCCTGATTAGTATCATTTCAGTTGAGTTTATCCCCGCTAACTTTTCACACTAAGATGCAAAGGAGTTCAGATGTGTCCCACCCTATCCTCCTGGTCTTTCTGCACAAAATGACACATCTCCTCTAACTGGAGGAGGAAAGGGACCTGTCACTCCTTGTGCACCCACTACAGCATTACTAGAGGATTACTGACTCATTGTATGGATGATAACACAGGCCCAGAGAGGTGAAGTGACTCTCCCAAGGTCACACAGCTTGTAAGTAGTAGAGAAAGAGTTGTTTGGTTTGAAACCCACGGTCTTTGAACCATTCCACAGGGTGCTTCCTGGGTCAGGAGACAGAGACGGGAACTACACTGTGTTCCCTAATCTGGAAATGGAGGGTTTCCACAGAGGTGAATGTCTTTTGTCCTGGTTATGCCAAGAAGATAACCCTGAAGCTGTAATAAGGATCCAAATCCTCCTAGAGTCATTTGCCAGACATTTTTCGGGAAGACAGACCCCAGAGAGGAGGTCTGAAAGGAAAAAAATATTGGAATATTTCACCGATGGAGACAGGGTGACAAGACAAGGTATCTGGGAAATGGAGTGCTCCGAGTGACTGGAGCCCACTGGGCTTACAGAGGAGGGAGACTTCTTCCTACGGTCAGAGATTTCTCAGCTTCCTCCTCATCACAGCCAACACCAGAAGGTGCCCTTCCAAAGCTGCCCAGAAAGGGCAAGGGTGCTAGTATTGGTAATAGCCACCCGGTGCTTTTTATAAACCTATTTGCTCATTTAATCCTCCCAACCATTGTGAAATGGGTACATTGTCCCCATTTCACAGACAAGAAGACTGAGGATCAGGGCGGCAAAATGCTCCCCCAGGGCCACACTTTGTCGGGATTCCACTGAGGATGGGGAGGGGGGTCCTAAACCTGGCTAGCACCCACTCCACAGGGTTGTTTGCACTCCCTCCTCCAAAACTCCTTACAAGGAGTGGTCCCTCCAGCATCTCTCCTAGTGTCACTGTCTGCTCCTTTAATTGGGGCAGGGGAAGGTCACTGCTGCCATGCTCTATTTTTGATAATCCTCCTTGCTCGGCAGAAAATGCCTCTGCCTGCCTTGAAGGGCCAGTCAGCTTTGTTCTGAGGTGTCACCCACGCCACTGTCATTACCTTTCAGAGGCCTCCCCACACAGGCAGACCACAGGGAGTCAAGAGCCCGCCAGCTCTCCAAGTTACATAAAATCAGGGTGCCCTGTGGTATGTCATCTCACCTATCTGCACCTCACTTTTCTCCTCTGTAAAATGGGTCCTCAGAGGGGATGATGGCAGCAGTCTGGGCTAAACAGCATCATCTGGGTAAAACGCAAGCCCAGGCCTGGCTTGCATGTGGCGAGTGCTTTATAAGCGCCAATTAGTCTCCACACCTGAAGAATATAGCATCACACTGTGCCAAGGCCAGAAAGCTCTTGGAAATGAATTAGCCCCTGAACCTCTCGCATTACAGAGAAGTAACCCCCAAAGTAAAGCCAGGTTTCTAATATTTCACAGCAAGTGTCAGAGATGACATCAGGACAAGCTCCCCTCACTCAGGTGTTCCTGGGCAGGGGATCTCAAATATAACCAGCATCAGTCACCTGCAGGGGGGGCTAAGACGGAGCACTGGGCCCCACCCCAAACCTCCTGGTTCCGTAAGTATGGGTGTGGCCTGATTATGTGCATTTCTGTCAAGCTCCCGGCTATGCTGACTTGAGGGTTCCAGGGCTCCACCTTGAGAAGCACTGCCACAGGGTATGCAAACTAATGCCTGGTGGGGCCAGGCTGGTGAGTTAATGTAAAGGAGAGCTGAGAGCTAAGGGTAACAGGAGATCATGCCAGGTCTTGTGGGAACAGTTGCTACTCATCAGCACAGAATGGTGCTGAGCAGAAATGTGGGTCCTGAGTTTCCAGACCTTCTGTTTTCTCGAAAGAAGCCATAAATCTGTCTTTTTATGTGGAAACTACTAGTGTTTAAATGTTAGCAACTATTTCACATTTTTCAAAACTGTTCCGACCAATAAATCACAACCACGTGTTGAATTTTGGGCCCGCAGTCCACAAGTTTGGGACCTCGGTGTCGCCCCGTCCATGGAGCCTGGATGTGAGGGTGGGACCAGCCCTACAGAGAGCTTCTGCTTGTTCTGCTAGAGAAATCTAATCCAGAAACCATGGCTTATAACCCCAAAACGGAAGGTACCAATGAAAATTTTCAAATCTGTTTCTCCTATTCACATTCCCCATGCATTTTCCAAAGCTGAAACTTAACTTCCTGAGTGTGCATCACAAAGCAGGAACGTTTACTCTGGAGGTGGGGGAAACCCAGTGTTTCCCTCCATTGGATGGAGGAGAGAGAAGGATGCTGCAGGGGGCATCCCAAAGCTGTGCGGGCTCTTCAAGCTCACCCTGGAGCGTTCCTGCATTTATGCCTCTTTTTTGGTGACTGATAACAACAACGATGTTTGTTGCTTGTATATGATTTGCCAGATATTTTACATATGGTGTCTCATTTAATCCTAACAGGATTGTGAAGAAAGTGTTATTTTTGTTCCCGTCCTTCAGCCAAGCTAGCAAACCCACACCCAGAGCACCTATAGGGAGTGGGGACAGAGGAAGAGCTCACACCAGGGCTTGGGAGCAACAAAGACAAATGACCTTCCAGTAGGCTGGCTGGTGGTTTCACTGGTTGCTGGGCCCACATGGTCTCCCTTCTGCAGAGGGCAGGACTGTGTCCTCTGTTTCTCGGTTTCCCTTATAGGGTCAAGGTCAGACCTTGGAGGAGACCTTGGACCTCATATCCTCAAGGCATCAAAACTGCAGCCAGTGGAGTCAGCGCCACCGTGGCAATAAATTCCTCCTCCTCACCAGAGAGGGAACTTGGGAAAGAAAATTACAGTTTTCTGTAAAATATGGAAATAGATGCTTACAAACGAGTTCAAATTTATGATAATTTCCCAGTACCTCCAGACATCCTGCTTGAACATCTGTGTGGTTCACGGACGAGCGCGTGAACTGTTGCTAATCAGAAGTGAATTGTGCCAGCTCTTGGGTTTTTAGAACTTCCTCCCCCTGCTCAGTCTCCCTCTAAGTTAATTAGACCATGGGAGAGGCATGGCTACACTTCCATGATTCCAAGGAGCCAGAAGTCCCTGGGGTGGGAGAAAAGACCAAGGGAAATAATATTTTTCTTGCCTTGACAGTTGATTTTTTTAACTCCCTTCTCCGTCACCTATACATGCACTGCCATAAATAAGATATACCACAGACTTTCTCGGATGTCAACATCTTAATGAGAAAATCTGCTTTCTGACACCTTGGAAAAGGTCAATAAAGAAAAAGGAAACTAGAGACAGGCCGGCATCCTTCCCCTGTCAGACGTCCCCCATTCACGCCAGCGGCAGCAGTGGGATTGTTACTTTGCAACTGTAGAGCAGATGTGGAGCCCAAATGATATGGCAGAGTTTTATTTTCGAATGGTGCATATTTTTAAATTGGGGGAAAGGATGAGGCTTGACATTTACGGGCGACAGAGTTCCTCTCGCACAGAGACCCTGCTGTTAAGCACGAGCTGAAACAGGCAGCCACAGGGAAGTGGGGCTCTGTTCTGGAGGGGCCTGCCCCTATCCTGTCCCTCCACCTGGAGAAAGCTCCTGGTATTAGGTGTCTGCTGGTTTCCCGTGGCCTCTTGTTCTCTCCTGTCTGTTTCCCACACGTCAGTCAGAGCGATCTTTTCCAACCAAGATGGAACCATGTCATGCTCCGTCCAAGATTTCAATGGAACCCACAGCTCTTAGGGTAAAGTCCAGAATCCTTCAGGAGGCTGAGGGTTCTACCTGGCCTGGGGCTTCCCTCCCTTGTCATGCATCACGACCTTGGCACTTTCTGTTCTAGCCCACAGATCTTCAAACAGCCACTCACCCTTTGCACCTGCAGTGACTTCTACGTGGAACACTCTACCTCTACACACCTGCTTCAGTCTTCAGACCTCAGCCTCCCCCAACTTCCCAGACACGGGATCCCCATCATTTCCTCTCCTTGCCCCGCACACTCTCCCTTCAGAGCATGTCTTCAGTTTGTAATGGAAGACTGTTGTGGGGGACCTAATGCCTGCCTACCCTACTCAGCCGCACTCGACGGGGGCAGGCTCGCTGCCTGTTTCTGCTCACCTCTGAATACCTGGCTCTTAGCACGATCAGGGCTCATCAGCCTCCGCATGATTGACGCTGTGGGTCAGATAATTCTTTGTTGGGGGTTAAGGGGCTCTCCTTTGCACTGCAGGATCAGCAGCAGCAGACCTGGCCTCTACCCACTAGCTGCCAGATCACTCCAAGCTGTGAAAACCCAGAGTGTCTCCAGACATTAGTAAGTGTCCTCTGGGTGCAAAGCCACCCTGGGCTGAGAATCACTGAACTACGGTCTGGCACATATCTGGCACTCAGTAAAGACCCACCCACTGTCCAAAGCCCTTTCTACTTTCCTTTTGAAAGCAGCAGACCCCTTTCTAAAAAATTGGTAGAAAAACCAACACCGAAAGCAGTATGTACTGTCCAAGGGAGGGATGAGGGTCTGGGGACCCATCCGCTCACCCCTCTCCCCTTGCAGACGTCCAGAAACACAGAAGACTCCCGCGGAATGTAGGCGTGCAGGTTTGGGGGTGAAATATTTTGAAATGACACTTCCGGGTAACCTTGAGCAAGTCACTTAAATGCTTAGAGCCTCCATTTTTCCATCTGTAAATTGGGGAAATAGTCTCTATGTTCTAGGTTTGCGGTAAGGAGCAAACAAGTCAACGTGAGCAAAGAATCTTATCCACGCCTGACACACAGGAGGAGCTAAACCATAGGCTGACTCTTTTCCCCCTTTCTTATATCCTTCAGGGACCTTACTAGGGAGCAAGTTCCTTACAAGAACTTTAAGTATCTTACTAGTTTTATATGATAACCAATATTTGGACATGAAAATCCCCAAAAAGAACCATTTATTTTTATGCAAAAAAAAAAAACAAAAACCCTCACCCAAAAAGAAAAACAAAGAATTTGTTTAAGGTGGCAGCTGCTCTGGGTAGCTCTGTAAACATTTCTTGAATAGACTGTAAGCTTTACTCAGGGGGGCAGGTTTGCCCCTGCAGGTATGACCTCCATGGTTGGTGAACTAGAGGCACACAAAAAAGTGTTAGCTTAATAAACATCTGGCTGTTTCAAAACTTAATGGTTCCCTGTATCTCAGAATTGTAGTCAACCTGAGTTTTCACTATTTGAAGTCCATGGTGATGTTCACATCCCATTCCACTGCCAAGGACCAGAGAAGTTGGTCCAAAAGATGAAGAACTGAGACTAGGCTGGCAGAATGGAGAAGGGACCCTTCGCTCGTGTGAGAAACCTCTGAGTTCAATGTTGTTAGTGACCAAGGGTAGGATGGTTGGCACCTGCTGGGTCCGAGGCCCCAGAGGTCCAGGGCTAAGGAAGCACATTCAAGTCTTGCCCTTGAGCAGATTCCCATGAGCTGAAGAGCTAAACTGGGCCAAAGGAGGTCCATACAGGGGGTAAAAAGAGGAGGGTTTAGAAGAAAGGATAAAAGAAAAATAAGTACTCTTTCTTCATCTGCAAAATTAATTATAATACCTACCTCCTAGAGCTGATGGAGGTACTAAGTGAGTTGATATATTTAAAGAGCTTAGAACAGGGCTGCCACATGGTAGGTGCCCAACACAAGTTACTATTATCATCTTTGTTACTATTATCTTCAGTCCTTTACTGAACAATTATTATGGGCCAAACACAGATAAGCATATGTGACTTCATTTTCACAGCCTCAGGAGACAGACTATATTATCTCCATTTTTACATTTAAGGAAACTGTAGATCAGGGAGGTAGGAAAGCCCTACCCAAGGTCCCATGCCCAGGGAACAGAGATCCAGGAAGCAAACTCAAGTTTAGGGCTTAGCAAACGTTTTCTGAAAGGGTCAGATTTTTCTTAAAGGGCCAGATAACAAGTTTTGAGGTTCTGCAGGCCATCAAGTCTTTGCTGCAACCGTTCGGCTCTTCCACTGCAGTGTGAAAGCCGGTCAGAAACAATACGTAAACAAATGGGCGTGGCTGTGTTCCAATAAAACTTTATTTACCAAACCAGGCAGCTGGCCACTGGTTTGCCAGCCCCTCTAAACCACTGCTGGATACAGTCCCTCAAAAGATGGCTTCCAGCTGAAGCTATCGTGAAGAGCTGTCAAGACTGTGATTTAGGGCACAGAAGGTGGGCTTGAGAAGTCACCTAACCAATTCTTCCCCCCAAAAATGGGGAGGACCCTACCTAGTGGCCAGATACCACACCCCTCCTCCCAGAGTGTGCAAGTCACTGTGTGTGCAAAGCAGCAGTGGGCGAGGTGGCAGGAGATCCGATCTGTGACGGAGAGGCTTTGTTTGATTTTTCTCTAAGTATGTTTGAATTATTAAGTGTCAGGCTCATTAAGTGAAGGGTGCTGTTATAATTCTGTTGCTGGAGACAAAATTGCTATTTAAATTGAGTTTTGCCAATTTAGCTAATTTACTAAGTGGGCATTGCCCCGTCTTAATTACTACCCTTTGATCACAGATTATTCATGGGGACGATGCAGTTTGATGCAGCAGATCTGTATACAGAAGTGCACCCCCCCGGAGGTTTGTGCACCCAGGGGGAGGCTCCCTCCTGTCGTGGATGGGTAGCCAGACTGGTTCCTCCAACGATGTCCAAACGTTTGCTGATTCATAAAGAAAAGAAGTCTGATAATTGCCCCAATAAAAGATCTGCTGATTCTCCCCACCCCTGACCAAAACACACAGAGGGTGGAAGAGATGTCATCATGCTTTTGGAGCATCTTGCAGGTGGCTATGTTTCCCCCGCTCTGCACTAGGTCTGTTACCGACCAGCAGGGAGCTCTGTGATAGGTCACTTCACCTCCTGGCCTCAATTTCATCCCCTACAGTTGCCAGGCTGAGTTCAGAATTTTGGAGCAGGTAGAGACGAGGCTGCCGCAGGCAGTCGAGGTGCCCTGAGCTTGCATTGCCCTCCTTCACATGTCTTCTTCAGTGTGGCATTCGGGACCCCGACCTTGCTGCATCCTAGCCCCAGCTCCGTCGCAGAGGCACAGGCATTCCCTTCTCTACAAGATGATGGCTCAGAGCCTTACCATTCTTTCATCTCTTAAAAAAAAAAAAAAAGAATTCTGTGCTTCTGTATATTAATTCTGTGTGTACAGTCGAGGTGCAGATTCTGTTGATTTTGTTCTCTACCACCTGAAGGACAGATAGGTGGTTTTGCAACATTTTCAGACAACTGGGGAACTATTTTGCTCTTATTTGCAAAAATACTTAGGAAACAGAAAAATATTTCTTTAAAAAAATTTTTTTGCCTTCTAGAAAAAATTCTTGCTAACCTCCTAAAGGCTGTCTGCTTGGCCTTTTATTACAGTTGTGTTTAAAGGTGTGAAACTATAACCATTTAAGGATGTAGCTAATACAGAATGTTGTCTTCTGTGTGCTCCGCCGAGTGAATGTCACTCCTAATTATTATTTATCTGCAGGACTTTTGAGTTATAATGTCTTGTTCTACCAGAACTGTCTGATTTTTTTTATATTTTTAGAGAACCCATTTTTTTTCTCCCCTGAAGTCAGTGTACTGTGCACAGTTTGACAAGTTTTAAGACATAATGTAGCCATTGGAGCTCTAAGCAAAATAGCATGGTGATGAAGGATGACTTCCCCGCATCTGCAGCGTTCATCACTGCCTCCCTCTGAAGACCTTCATTTCACCGCAAAGTAGGTAGGACATGATAAAGTGCTGGCTTCTCAAAACTAGCATATGTTAGCGTTCGCTTCTTAATACCGTCTCCCGAACCTTGACCTGATATTCGAATGACTGGCATCCAAGGGTGCTGGTGGCTTGAGAAACTGGTTCTCAGTCTAAACTTCTCCATCCAGTTGCCCTTTGAGCACCTCAGACCTTGGGGACTGAGCACAAAAGAGATGAAAGAAAGCTGGAACATCCAGTTTTCCGTGTTGGCTCAGCGGGATCAGGACACGCGCCTGACATTTAGTTTCCCTCCTGGCGTGTGAGTCGAGACCTTCTCCTTTGCTGATTTTAAATTTTCGTCCAATAACGCACGGGAGAAAGGATCTTGGCTGTGACTCACAGATCTTGGCTCTTGCAAGCAGCGTACAAATTCACTCAGAAGTGGCAACGGCACGGGAAGCTGCAGCCCATGCGTGTACCCTGCCGCTCCCGCCAATGAGAGGGCTCTTCGCGCCACCGCCCAGTCCTTCTGCAGAAACTCCACCAGGCTGTCTTAGCTGCCCACCCGACAGTGCATTCCCGCTCCAGTGCTCTTTCTATCAATTATCAGAACTCCACAAGATTAAACGCCCTGTCTCAGATGGCCACAACCAGCGTGTGGCCAGCTAGGTTCAGATCTGGGTGACGGTGGACCAGCTTACTCCTGCACAGCACATCCACTTTGCAAGTGGAAATTCATCAGAATTAACACCAAAGCCAGATGGTTAAAGTTGTTTTGGCAATGCATCACACGTTATTTGCCTATTTGCAGATGATGTTAAAATTAGCTTATCACACGTACATTAATGAAACTCAGAATAAAAACAATGGCATGATAACTAACATCGAGTCCTGACCCTGTGAGCAGTGCTGAGCTAACACTTTGCATCCACTGCCACATTTAGGACTCATTAGTGCCTGAATGCGCAGGCTCACATCACCAGCACCATTCTAGAAATGAGGGAGACAAAACTTAGCAAAGGGAAGTGTCTTGCCCAAGGTCAAGCAGCCTGGAAGTACAGAGCAGGATTTAGATCTAAGCTGTGAGTCCAGCGTGTGCACTTAGGTTGGGAGAAATGTGGGTGCTGACAAGCGTCCTCCTGCTGGCACGCACGCTACACTCCTCACTATACAGCAAGGGCTGTGCTCGGCTGGGAGCCTCTGCCCTCAAGGGCTTGTGTTCAGTAGGCATGAGGCTGGGTAAATCAGAGGGGACGTCCCAGGGTGTATTGGCTACGATCCACTTCTGGGAGGACTATCAGAGCATCTAGGAAGGGGTGCAAATTAGTCCAGATTGAAGAAGTCTTCCTGGGGAGAGATGGTGGGTCTGGGGGAAACTCATTCCAAGGGACTCTCAGTTCTATTCCATTTTTACTAAAAGAAAAATAGAGCATGTGATGTGGGCTCTGTCCCAGTTCCTAGCTACTGGTACCCTAGAGCTGGACCCTCCCAGCTTCCTGCTTCAGCAATTCTCAACCTTAGGGGTGCCCCACGCCCTCAGGGATGAGAGGTGAGCTGCAAATGTGAACTGATCGATGTGCAGCACGAACAAAAGGAAGACTGGCACTCTCGGCCCTGAATGGTGAAACCTAACATTAGCCATAGACTCTGGTCATGCCGAGTGAGGAGAAGGACAAAAAGCAGACAAGGTCCCTATGTTAACACCATTAAAGATGACACCAGAAGTATGTTCAGGAAGCGCAGGCACTCCCCGGAGCACACTTTGTTCATTCTCCTCCGTGATTACACTGAGTCTGGACTCCAGCCATGCCCCACTCCATTCTGTACCTCGTAAATCTGCACGTTGAAGGAAATCCAAGAAGGGAATGCAAAGGTTGGCAAATGCCCGGAAGTTGGAGAAGTGGGTGACTGACCCGCAAACTGCCTGAAGGCTGATGCACAAAGGTGCTCCCCTGGCACGGTCATATTTCCAGAACAGAGTCCAGCAAGGTCCCATCTTGTCCACATCATTGCTCCTTCTCATCAGGAAGAAGACTGACTCAAAGGAAAGAGAGTGAGTTGGACTAGAGATGCATTGTTTCTGAAGGTGGACAAATGAGCAGATTGCTTCCCCGGCTGAATGTGACACCGAGATTAAACTATAACAAAGCACCAGATCCATACATGCAGACTCCCAAGGCTCAGGATAGCGACTAACTTACCAGAACAGGGAGAGCGGACCTACAGCAGTGCCTCTCAACCTTTGCCCACACGTTGTAACTACCTGGGGATGCCCGGCTGCCACACAAACTAATGAAATCATAATTGCTGGGGGCTGGGCCCAGGCATCAGTATTCGTATAGCTCCCATGTGACTCCAATATGTAGCCAAGGCTAAGAACCACGGTCCTACTGGCTAACCTGCCACACTCCAACAGAGGAAGCTACTAGTAAACAGAACCTGGTTTCCATGGCAACGTGTGGCTAGGCTCCTCTCCCTTTCAGAGCACACACCGAGAGGTGAATTATGTACTTAAGTCTCCTCGTCCCTATCCCTACCCTGTTTCAAGCGACAGGACCTCAAGTGGCCGGGAATTGCTTATTTAATAACTGCAGTATCGGCTGGGGGCCACGATCTAATCTAAACACCTCCTGGAGAAACCATTTCTTTGCAGAGAATGGCGGGCAGATGTGAAGTGTGCAGAGGAGCGGTCGGGACACGGTGCTGGGACAAGAGGGAGGTTTTTCCACGAGGATCGCTGCAGTTTGAGGATGCAGCGTTGAAACTGGAATGTTCCGGTAGTCTTTCTTGGGACTTGGTCCCTGGGAAACTATGACATCAGATCTCTCCTTTAAAAAAAAAAAAGAGAAGGTCCCCAGTGTTTGTTTTTAAATAACTATGGGTGTGTAGTGTTTATAGGGAAAGATCACAAAGGATACACGTTTCACTTTTAACGTTAGTCACTTTTGGAGACCAGAGTCTGGGAAACGGTGAAAGGCTTTTTACTTTACACTTGTTTATAAGGTTTGGATTATTTACAATGACGAGCACATGCACACTGGCTCCTTGGGCCAGCCTGGCCCTCACCCAGTGGTCAGTTTCACGTGTCCCAGACCTAAAACCCCCAAATCTAACTGAAGGAGCACCAGCGAGTCATGCACTTTTTGGCTAAGGGCTTCATAAGGAGGCCCAGGAGTGTGTCACATCACCTGGGAGGTCTCTGGCACCTTCTATCTCTCTTTCCCCACGTATCTGCCCACGTGCAGCCACCTGCGTCTTTCTCCTCCTCGACCCCTCTTTAGCCCACCTCATTCCAGCCATTTTCCCACCTCAAGTCCGCCCCCTCAGTCTCATCTCTCCAGGCCCTTTGTCCCCCTCACTCCAGAAAACAAAGGCTCCACCTTCCTTACTGTGTGTGTGTGTGTGTGGTTGCGCGTGTGCATCTTAAAGAGCACGTCCTAGCTGCTAATATGAAACAGGCTTCCATCACCTCCATCAGATGCCTTCTCCCTACTTCTTCTTTCCACGCAGCAGTCATCCCCATCTGACTTTGTCTTCACTTGTGTACTGCATCTGTGTCTGCCTGCCCACTAGAATACAAGCATCACGAGGTCAGGACTCTTGTTCACTCCTGTATCCCCGGCACCTACAGCAGTTCCCGGCAGGCAGTGGGCTCTCAGAGGTATTTACTGAGTATATGAATTAATAAGAGAATGAATGAACACTTTCTCTCTAACCCACAATGAAGAAAAAGGAAGAAAGAAAAGGGAAGGCAGGAGGGAAATGACTGAAGGGGCGGTTCCCCGGGGGGGGGGGAGGCTCTAGCTGGGAGTTGCCCTCTGGGTTTCTTGGCTGCATCTACTAGCCACCTTCCCACTTCTGAGCCAATGTACTAGAAACTTCACATTCCTCACTTACAACCCTCACCGCCGCCCCGCAAGGTAGCATTCCCTGTTTCACAGACAAGAAAACAGGCTCAGAGGTGTTCTGGCACTTCACTGATCCAACAGCCAGTAAGTGACAGCAATGAGATTAAAACCCCAGTCACTCTGATCCCCAAGCACCTTCCCCGAAACCACACCATCTCATAAAATAACCACATCTCATGTTGTACGCCAGGGGCTGAATGCACTTGGATAGGTGGAAAGGATTTCTTCAAAAACGCCTAAGGCTTAAGCAACCAAGGTGAGAATTTCTCAATTGCTGAGAGGGGGTGCTATCAAGCCAGGACCCTTGGGGCAGCTCTGCTGCCTGTGTCCTTGCCACTGCCCCACTCTGGGTAGCACATGGCTTCGGTTAGTGACAGGGCTGAGGGGAGCCGAGCCATCCTCACTCTCTCCGGGTCCTCTTGGGAATGCACATGTATTTGTAAGATGGCTTCCCAGGACTGGGCTCTGCACAGAGGAATCACGATTGAAAGCATCCCATACAAGGCTTCATTCTGAGATCAAGGACGGCAGGAATACAGTGACTTCACCAAACGGGCCAACCAGCCAAAGTCGTTTTATCCTTCCCAGGAGGAACATGACCTCCCACGAATCCACTTTACCAAGCTCGCATGCGCCCTTCTCTCTGGCACACACACGAGCACGTGCCGTGGCTGTGCAGGGACATCCGTCAAAGAGACCCCTCCGTGAAACTGAAGGAGGATGCTTTTTCCCTCCTTGTTGTTGTCTTATTAACACTTATTTATGTAGCTAGTTTGTTGCAAATGTAGGAAGAAAAAAAAGACATGCAAATTTTGATGAAGAGCTGAGATCAGGAAAAAGGAGACCAAGAGAGAAGCTTGCTCGGCCAACCAGGGAGCAAGGCTCACCCATCTGGTGCTTTCCACCGACACCGAGGGCGGGGATGATGTAGATTCAAGAGAGAGAGAAACAGCCCTTCTTGAAATTAATAATTCAAGGCAAAAATCACAAAACTTAATTGCTCCCTGTCAGCCACAGCTCATCCTTGTCTTCTGTGATTTTGCACAAATTGACTTGGCAGCATTAAATAGACACATTTATTTTTAAAGGACTTTCTTGTTATCTATAGCCTGTTAATATGTTCATCCTTCACCACCTTAAGTAACTCCGTGCAGATTTTTCCTCATTTGGAGTGAATGAAGCTCTCGTGTGATAGGAGGAAGGAAACCGTCCAAGACGGCATGTCATCCTGGAGGCTCTGGGGCCCCCTTGAGCCCAGACAGGAGCCCCAGAGGTGAGTGTATGAGGAAGGAAGTAAAGCCGAAGTGTCTTCTGAAGCTGTGCGTTACCCACAATCCATCTGTGGCTATGCCAATTCAAATTAATTCAAATTAAATAGAAGTTCTATTGTCAGCCACATTAGCCCCACTCCAAGCCCTTGATACACACAGTGGCTAGTGGCCACCATATTGGTAGCAGAAAACTTGATTTCTATCTTTGCAGAAGGTTCTGTTGAACAGGGCAGGTTCAAAGCTTTCAGACTCCAATAGGCTTCTTAAAATTTCATCTCATCCTGATGGCATAAGCTAGCTGTTCTGCACACAACTCGCCACAATCCACTCTGTGAAAAATCCAGGTGTGAGCAGTTATGGGCTCTGTCCGTGACCGTTTTTATTCAGGTGGGATGATTTAGCTGGTGTCGAGAGGACAAGGAATGGGGAATGTTTATCCTGCGGCCAAGCAAGGACGGATGGATGAATCAAAGAGAGGAGAATACTGGTCCTTGGGCGCAAAGAGCTTGAGAAGCCCTTTAGCCCCCACTGTGCCTCAGCACTACGCGCACACACGCTGCAGCTGGCCTCGGAGCCTCAGGGCTCACTGCACAGGCATTCTGGGTCCCTTTTCCAGACGGAGCTTGGAGGAACTTCAGTCTACGGGGCCAGTTGTGGGCTCAAGTTGACCCTGAGCATTTCACCTGCCCTTCTCAGGACACAAAGATAAGAGGACTATGTAGACCCTCCTCATCCTACATATTTGGCCTTTAGCTTATCTCCAAGTGAGCCTTGGCATGATTAATAGTGCAGTGATCTGCCAGTTATTCCACTATTCAAGCAGGACCAGAGGATCCGGGGCACAGAGTGAGCATCCTGTGCACCACTGATCGTTTTCATCACTCAAATTACTTGCGCAGTATTTAACCTAATAACATCAGCTGCACATTACCGCACTGTGATTGCTGTTTTCTTCCTTCCGCCCACTCTTGCATAGCTGTTCTCTATGAGGCTGTCATGATTTGCTGACAAATCACGCTAGGTTCTTTTTTCCTATTTTCTTACACTCTTCAGTAGTTGGGTTGCGTCTGGTCCTCTCTGCTTCTTTTAAAACTTCTCTCTCCTTTGGCTTCTATGACACTGTCCTCTCCATGGTTTCTTGGCCTCTCTTGCGGGTGGGCCAGGCTTCAAGTCACTCACCGGCTTATGTCCTCCAGCCCAGGATTCGCTGTCAGCAGCATCTGCTACTGGGGAGGAGAGGAGGCTGTGCTCTGGAGGAAGTAAGGCTGGCAGGCTTGGCTGGCCACCTGAGTGCGGTGGAGCGTTCCAGGGGCTGGGGCAGGGCAAATGCAGACCTGCTTCATCCAGGTGGACCGTGGGTGTCCCTGGTCAGTGTCCTTGGTTGCGGGAGTTAGTTTTTCTCATCACAGGATGCAGGAATCAGAGTCCAGTCTCCTACAAGACGTAGAGGAGGAAGATGGCAAAACAAGCCACTGTTTGCTGGGGAACTAAGGTCACTGCCAGTATTAGTTTGGCTGTGAGCCGGGTAAGCCGGGGAGGTGGCTGGCCCCGAGTCTGCAGGAGGAAAAGGCTGGCTGGGAGGGCCTGGAGAAACCCCAAGTTGACAGTATTATCTCCCTGCCTCTGTACTTCCTTCCCTACATTTATACCCTCTCTACCACCCGTCTGTGAAATCCTTGACTGTGTGAATTCCCGCATCCACTGAACCCCATGGAAGACTCCTCCTGGCCTGGCCACACCATCTCACCTTTCAACCCCAACCAGAGAATTCTTCCTTTGTATTTTACGTCTTGATCTTATGGGACTGTACCTTTGTAATGATCTTTGATTCCTTTCCCACTTGAACCCCGCATTCAGTGGGTTACCAAGTTCTGCCAGTTCTATTAGACATATTTCTGATAGGCCTCTCTGGCCTCGGAGTCTGGTCTGCAGACCAGCAGCAGCACAACCTCCACCTGGCAATAACTTATAAACGCAAATTCTTAGTTCCCACAGTGAGATTCAGAAACTCTAGGGATGAGGCCAGGCGATCTGTTTAAGGGGCCCTCCAAGTGATTCTGATTCTGCTCAAGTCTGAGAACTCTGCCTTGTATCACAACTCAACGCCCTTACTGTGACTCCCAAGGCTCTGGATGATCTGGCCCCTCCCCACCTCTCCGAACTCATCCAGGAGCCCTCCGCCCCCTCCTGGCTCTCCAGCCACAGTGGCCTTCTTTCAAGCCCTGGAAAAACCCAGGATCGTCCCACCTCGAGCCTCTGCACATTCCTCCAGGTCATGCCTTACGCGCTTTGCTCTTCTTCCCACTTTTCACATGGGAGCTCCTTCTCAGCTTTTAATTCTTAGCATACATGCCTTAGAGGTTATGCTCGGCCACCCTATGTAAAGTGCCTGCCTCGCTTCTGCCCTAACCTTTACTGCTTCCCAATCTCTGCTCCTTGGTTGTTCGTTTTGTATCACAATTTATAATTGTTTCTCTGTTTACTGGCCTTTTGATTTTTTTTAAAGACTTAGAGGTAGGGACTTTTACCTTTGTGTTTCCCCTTGTCTTCAGCGTGTTTCCAGCATAGTGTCTGAGACACGATAAAAGCTCAATTGTTGAATGAATGCATCCGGCCTACCTTCACCTCTGTTTGCAGAGCTACAAGCCTTGGAGGCCTTGGTTCATTTATCTTCAAATGACCGTCCCGATGCCCTCTAACCCTGCGTCCCGGCATGATGGGTGATGTGTGATAGAACATGATGCACCCAGCATTTCTTGCTCTGATTAAACCCCCGTCCATCCTGCCTTGGCCAGCCTTTGAGCCGGGTCACTGCTCCCAACTTTCAGCCTCAGGCAGCAGCCGGATTCATCTTCCTCAGTCATCATTTTTACCATGCTGTCTTTGGACTTGGCCATCAGAACTCATAGAAGATTAATGTAGACCGTTCCCATTCCAAGGCTCATGTGATTAAGAAAAAAAGCCTGTTTGTTAACAGTAATGCCAAGGCTTATATGGCAGTTCAAAAAAAAAAACCTAGAAGATAAATGGTTCATTTTGCAGACACTCATCATAAGAAAAGTGCCCTTGTATATAACGTGACGATGTCCCTTTAATATCAAGGACAGAGCAGGGTGCTGGGACAAGGTCTGCACGTGGCAGGTGAGAGACAGTGAGATGCATGCTTTGCCTGTGATTCTCAAGCCCAGGCCAGGGTCCACAGTGGCGGGGACTCTCCATCCTCGATCCCTTGGCCTCACTGGGGCCACGTTATCCCAGAGAACCCCACAGGGCTCTGAGAGGGCTTCCTTTGGCCGAGGTCAGCTCTAAGCAGCGGGCCCAGAGACCAGAGCTGAGGACACCCTGCCAAGGTGTGCAGGCCACGGTGTGGGTTTACGGTTATGCTTACAAAGCTCCTTCAGGAACGTCACAGTTTGTGTCTCTGGGGAAACGTGAGACCTGTACCCGGCCCTGCTGGCAAGGGACATCTCTTCCTCAGGGAACCAGAACTTACTAAATTTCAAGAAAAAAATGACAACAACAGATAGATAATATTTATGGAGGATTTAACTCTATTGGTCTTGTACCCAGCAAAGCACTTTAGGTGAATGATCTGTTTTAATCCTCCCAGTACAACCCTGTAAAGCAGGTGCTATGATGACCCTGCTCTACAGGTAAAGAAGCTAAAACCTAGTGGGCCACCCAGCCAGTCACACAGCCGGCAGGGCTGGGGCTCCACCCAGGACGGCACTCTTAACCATGACGCACTGCCTCCCGATTCCCACGGCTGCACCCCCGAGGCAGGTCTGCCTTGCTCCACTTTACAGATAAGGAAACTGAGGCTCAGCTAGGGCTGCCCGGTGGCACCAGGTCCTCAGCTCTCTACTACAGAGTTCATTTTTTTCCCTCTTGACCGTAGGTTAAACTTTTCAGCCTTCCATAAAAAGAACAGATGGGTGAAAGGCAGGGGAGGGTAGTAAAGAAAAAAAATCTAAAAAAATTAAAAAGGGTGGGGACGTCTAATGAAACAGGTGGTCAAATCACTGGGGAAAGCAGTCTGAGACAGAACTGAGAGCTGCCTGCCGAGCCTGAAGCAGGCAGGAGGCCTGGGAGGGGACAGCTGTGTCTGCACGTGGACTTTTCAGCCTCAGTTCCAGGGGTTCCTAGAGGAAGCAGTTACTAGGCAAGTCCCAACCTGAGGAATTCAGCTCGGCCTTCGACAATGTGTCTTATCCACCCATGTGCCAGGCCAAAGGGAATACCAGAATCCTCCCAACTGATGAAAAGAAAAAAAGAGTTCAGGAAAGATGGTTTTGTTAATTATTCAGGTTTCAGTCCTCCTTCCAGAGAAGTATCTCAGCTCTGCTGTAACGGCAGAGAGGAGGCTCTCCATTTTTAAAACAGGATGGAATTGATAATAAGTCTCCTTCCCTTGAAATGAACTTCAGCGTGATTGAATGGAGCCAAAGAGATGAAACGGCGGTTCAGTGAGAGTCTAACATCACCATCCAAGAGGCAGCTGAAAGATCAGCAAGATTTTCAGACTTTAATTCTTCTTGGGAGCAAATGAATGAAGAACATCTGCCCTATTTGGGAGCACACATGGGGAAATCTGGACTTGCCAACGGGATGGCTGGAGGAAGCAAAAATGGATTCTTGGACACCAGGAAACTGACAAAGCAGAGGTTAGGCTTTGCAGGGGAAGAGGTGAGAGGGAAAGAAGATGGGGCAGAGAATTCTTGTTTATATGAAAACTAGTCCCTGCCCAAAGCCTGATGTCTTCTAGACCTGACCTCATTTCCTACCAGCCCAGGGCTGCGGGGCCAGAGCTCATTTGTGGGGCCGGTTTAATTCTCACCCCGGTACTGACTCATTAGATAGCTGTGGCCCTCTGGGATTTTCTGGACATCACGTAGGGAGCAATATAAGAAGAGGATGCAGGTGCCTCTGCCTCCAAATTCAAGAATTCCAGGGGGCTCAGCAGGACGGAGAAAGGGGGGAGCGGCTGGATGCAAGGGGAGGTCAGCTAATTACCAATTACCAGGTCCTTTGCAAGCACAAAGGCTCCACCTGAATGATAAATGTTGCCATTTTGCCAACTGCGGATGTTTCTACTTGCAAATTTGGAGAATTCTCCAAGGGAGCAGCAGATTGCTTATCCCACAAAACTTCCACCCCAGCTCACATCCTTGACTGGCTAAGGGCTACAGGATAAAGTTCTTTCTGGCAAACTTCAAAACACACGTTGCATAACATCTATGCAAATAATGGAGAGTGGAAACTTTTAAAAACAAGTCATAAGTATATTTACCGGAACAGAGTTATTTACATTTTTGTAGCATTCTATGCCTCACTTAATGCTCCTAGTCTTCTATGAAGCCGTCTTATCCTCTGTTTATCAGATGAGAAAACAGCAGCTCAAAGAAGTATGGAGAGATGCCGAAGGTCACAAAAGCAAAGCGCAAAAAGGAATGAGTAAAGGCTTAATGACAAGTTTCCTGACTCAAAATTCCCCTTGTATGAGTGTGTGTGTGTGTGTGTGTGTGCGCGCGTGCATACGTGCGTGTGTTCATATACGTTGGCCAATATCTTAGCACCTAAGACAAAGGCGGCAGCCTTATGCTAGAAAAATGTGTCTTCTGTATAGGTCCTTTATTATTATGAAAAAACACACAAACACTATAGAAAATTTAGCAAACATATAAAAGCATGAATAACAAAGTAAAAAACTAGCTTCCTACCTAGGCACGTCATGTTTAAAACCAAACAGCTCTCAACCTGAATCACCCTCAGCCTGGTTTTTCTACCCAGTCCTGCGTTTGCACAAACAGAGGAGGTGACAGAGAAGGGCACGGTCTGGTGGCGAACAGCACAGAGAGCCAGAGAGCCTGCGTGAGAACTCTAGTTCTGATAGGTGGGGGCTCCGTGTCTTCAGGCAAGTGATTTAGCCTCTCTAATCACAGTTTCCATGTCTGTAAAACAGAGTCTAATTATATCTGCAGAGTAAGACTGACAGGAGAGAGCCACAACTTGGTGGCTGCTGTGACAATAAGCTTTATATAGGTATTTGTTAAGTAAAAGGGTTACCCAACTGCAACACACAAATTCCAAGCTCCCTTCCAAATGATTTCCTTTGGAAGAACTCCAGGAATATATCAGATACACAAAAAAAAGATAGGTTATTTCCAATCACGCATCTCTGTGGAATGCGTCGGTACAATTTAAGGGAGGCACAGAGGGTTAGGTTCTGGTTCCAGCTCTGCTAGGTATTAGCTGTGTGACCACACACAAATCACTTAACCTCTCTGAGCACGTGAGTCTGTAAACTGAGATAACTCTGCCAGCCTAGGAGGATACTATAAAGAGTAAAATTCTTAACTGTTAAGGGTTGATTTACTCATTCCTGTTACTATTATAAAGGTAATAGCTAATATGAACCTTATCATGATAATTAAAAGTATCAGGCCTGGTCCCAGATGTCACACTAAGTTCATTAAGAAAGTCCAGACTTGACAAGGTGCACTAGTTCCAGATCATCCATCTAACAGATTCAGCTTGTTATGAATCTGAATATAAATCACTGACATGATTTTTATTTACCATGATTTCTTGGCATTCCAGGTGAATGCTATTATGGTTCTACCTGCATAAATTAGGCGTCATGTTCTCTGAGGCTCTACCTCTTAAGCCATAAAATGGTAGGATTCACTCTTCGGAAGCAACAGATACCTTAGGCAATGCAGACACTTGATTGGAATTCTCTCTGGAAAGCCACCTCCAAAAGCTGCACCCCAGCTACGCAAATGCTGAAGACTGATGTTACTGCAATTTGTGTTAGCATTTTTTTCCTCAAAAGCAGAATAAAATTAAAGCTAAAGAAATGAGTGAACTGAATAGAAAGGTCGTTGGGGTTACAGCAAAGCTCTCAAATAATAGTTGTCCAGTCCCAAGACCTAGAGCGTACATGGCAGTCTGAGTAGACACAGAAAAACTCCTCCAGCTCCTCTGGGACTTTTTAAAAAAAAAAATTATCCCTCTGTTCTCAAGGGGCCATCGCAGTATTATTAAGTTCCTTGCAGGAAAGGGGCAAAATATTCTGGTTGTGCACTATCCAACTGAGGAACTTAAAAGTTCAGTTAGGATCTTGGGAAAAGACTGCCATGAACGTGTTTACAACCTGTTCAGAACAGTGAACTCTGATCGTCAGCAAAAGCAATCATCTCAGTGCACTCCATGGGCACAGAGATGTACTCCCATCTCTGAAAGCCGCTTCTCCCGAGCACTTCCTCTCCACAGGGGTTAAGTAAGGGTTCTGATGAAATGAGTTTGGAAAACACTGGGTTAAACAAAGTTAAACAGACATCTTTACTGGATGTCGGAATTCTCAGAGCTTTTAAGGTAGATGTCAAATTCCTAAGGGAGGGAGAAAAGCTGGCAGAGTTCCCTGTGTGAAGGTGACCACAGAACTGTTGACCTGGGGCCTGGGCTTCCATGAAATGGGTTTGGAAAAGTTTGGCTTGAACATAATCCTCATCTTTTAAAAATACTATTATGGCCCTCCATCACTCAAAAATCCTGGCTCATTGATTTTTCTGGATAGCCTCTTGAAACTTGAGGTTATAAAGGCAAAAAAACATATGAATAAAGAAAAATAAAGATTACATGCTGTTAGGGCAGCTGGCTAGCCAGGTTGGTTAGAGCGGGGTGCTTATCAAGATTACGTAGCGTTTCTTGTTAGGAAATGATGATCTTGAATGTTATAATCCAAAGCTTCACATCAGGAGCAATATGGAGTTAGTCCAAATCACACACACGCAGGAATTCCTGAGTGCTTTCCCCATTCTAGACACTTTTTTGGCTTACATTGTGTTCACTTCTGTTGACCCGATATGCTTTTCCTTCATGGCAGTTAAGTCTCTGGCATTGGGACTCCTTTTTTAAACATTTGCAGAAGGAATTGGAAAATAAATTACTAAGAGGGACAAACAGTATGCTTGCAAAGGTAATTGAGAAAGTATTTCTACGATCTGAGTGAAGACCTAACGAAATGAATCTTCGTTCATTGAGCAAACTGTCTCACTACATATTTTGACAAGAGCTGCCAATCTCCAGGAAAACAGCTTTCTGCTACTGGGCTCGGAGGAGCTCCAGGTGTCCTTGAGTGGAGGTCAAAAAACTGAGAACAGGGTCCACATAGATCATGGTGAGCCCGGCCATTCAGCTTTTAGGCTTCCTGTAAGCCCAAAGGAAGGGCCAAGTCTCAGCCATAAATTAAATCTAGGGAAACAGGAATGAGGACAGAGCAGATGCGCTCTCAAGGGTTACACTGTCCATCACCTGCCTTTCGGGCTGGGCTACCTATCGCCTTTCATGATTTCAGTGGAATTCTTCAGCTGACTTACAGCTATGCCAGTAACTCAGTAAGTGATGTGTGAGCTTCCTGAGTGGTACAGACAGTGAGATCTTAGGTTAAATTTACCTCCCAAGGGTGAGTGCCAGCCAGCAAACTGCTGAACCAAGAAAGAAAGAAAGGGCGGGGTCAGGGGAAGCACCTTTTCAGCTTTGCCCAAACCCGCCCAGTTTCTGCAATTCTACTGTCAACTCTCAGACAAAGTGTTTTCTCCCCTCTTGGCATTTCCAAAATCAAAGTATGCAAACGAGTGCCCACACAGCTAATTGCGTATAATTATGTCTTACATAATATTGTATTTTATTGTATTACATTATATTTTGTACAATAATAATTACATAATCACCGTCATGTGCAGCAGTATGGGATGGTGGTGAAGAGCTGAGGCTTTGAAATCAGACTGTGGAATCTGAACCCAGCTCCTTCTCCTACTATGTGATGTGTCCCAAGTTGCTAAATTCTGAAGAAAAAAAAAATCTTTTTCTCAGTGTTCTATTCAATGCAGATAAAATAGTCCCTAACTCATTAAGTCATTTTGTAGATTAAATAACGTAATTCACATAAAGTGTTGGGCTCTAGATTTAAGAATGTCGATGACAATTATTACCAGGGTATATACTCATGATTCACAGAAAGTGTAGTCATTTGGTGTAATTTCAGGAAAATTAGGGAGGCAAAAAAAAAGTTCAATAAAGTCCTCCCCACTAATCCTTTCCACTAATACTAATCTGCTGGTTAATGTTTAAGCGTCTACCTTTAAAGAACCATCAAATTTAACGTCAGGCTCCTGATCTCTGTTAACATGCAAACACTCTGGGGAAGAATCATGTTTCAGCTGCTCTCGGTTGCCTACACATCAGCAGATTTCACAGGGGATCAAAGAACTGTCAGGGAGGAAAAGGCCACGATGACAGGGCTTACCCGAAGAAAGGCAGTGACACAAACCAAGGCAGGTGAGCCATGATTACTGCAACAAAAACACGTCAGAAAAATCCTGTTCACCGTACACTGGCCCCTTCTCTAAACTATTCACGACCACTTTCCCGTCCACATCAAATTAACACGTGCTGGGGAATCAGGGTCAAAGCAAAGCCAGACAGTCGACTCCAGAGAACACGTCAGGTAGCCGCCAGCCCAGACTGTACTGATGGGCTCAGTAGCCCTGGCCGTTACTTTTTAGTCTGGGGTTAAGAGGAAGTAAAATTTGATGAGTGTGGTTAAGTTTGTGTCTAGCCATTTATTTCCATGGAGTTAAGTCAACTTAATAAATCTTCATAAACCTTGGAGGAGAGCATAGTCTGGTCAGAGAGTAAGAAACAGGGCGTCCAGAGACTCGTCTGGGCCTCAGCTCTGCACCACATTTATGGTGTGACTCTGGAGAGATGCACGGGGCTTCTCTGGGCCCCAGTTACCTCAATCTCAAACAGTGAGATGAGCAATCTCACCTCCAGAACAGTTTTAAATTTAAAATTACATTTAAAATCAACAATCAGCTCCACAAGCAATATGAAGTTATGGTGTCCTTGTGAAAGAGCTGAAATGCGACAGTTAATGTCATCCTTCACCACTATATCAAGTGCCAACCCATCCCTTCAATCCAGCTTAACCCTTGTTACCAGTTGGGTGAATATCCTTTCGCCTCCTGTCTCTACATACTTATTTAGATGGTTTTTACAATAGGTTTTAAATTAGCTTGCATTTTTTAAGTAGCCTAAACATTACGATATTGGACAATATTCTGAGCATTGTTTTTTCCTTTCCCCCTCGAGACGTATCTAGGAGATCTGTCCATTTTAGTACATACAGATCTTTTATGTTCTTCTAACTGCAGGATGGTGCACCTTAGGATGAACGTCATTCTCTTGGTGGGCATTCCCGTGGTTTTCTGTGTTGTGTGACATTACAAACAGAGCTGCAATACCCTTGTGCATATATGTGAGTGATTTTCTAGATTAGATACTGAATCACTGGGGTATAGACAGAATGTTGTTTATCATCCACATACAGACATTTAAAAAAGATATTAATAATTATACCAGTGAAACAGACAGAAGCTAGGACTACCCCAGGCAAATCAGAATGTATGGTCTTCCTAGGCAAGGAGCTTCTATTTAAAAAAAAAAAAAACTGTAATTGATAGTGACAAATGCCATCCAAAGCAAACTGAATGAGATATTTTTAAGCTTTCAAATTCTATTATCTAAAGTTTGACTTTTTCCTCCCAAAAGGAAGGATAGAGTATCAAAAGCTTATGCTAATCCTCAGATGCCAGCTAAACATCTTTCCTTGCTGAAAGGCAGAGTTCATTAAGAGAGGGCACACACCAGCTCAGAGCTGCTGCCAATCCTAGCTTTGATAGGCTGTAAGCCCTCTGCCCTGGAACACGGTGCCATTCTCTATTTAACCTCCCACTGCAGTTTCCAGAATGAAAGTACCAATGGAGGGGAAAGACCGGATTTAGCACATTTTTTTCCTTAAAATTACCCGTCTTATCTCCACTGCAAGGTCATCATTTTCTACGTAGTTGGGCCAGAATAAGGCCCTTTCTGAGTGTGCCACTGTGGCTTCTGTCACCTTCAATGACTTTTCCTGTGGCCTCCCCTATGGACACATTCTCTTCTCTACTTCTCTTGTTCATGCATATCTCGTTTCTTTGGTATTTTCTGATCTTTCAAAACCACTAAAAAACAGCAAACAATCAAATAATCAGCAAACGATGGTCAAAATTTCACTTTACCCTAAAATTCTCTTGACTGGAAATCAAAGATTATCAGCAGAGCCTCTCACTTCAATAAAAAGCTTTCTTTGCAGACATAAAAGAGATATGATGGTTTTCATTATTAACTAATTTGCTCCACTAGTCTTCACAGGAATTAGCACCAGAGCTCCAACTTTGCACCAAAGGGAACTCTAGAATTCCTACCTTGACTACTGGAAAAATCTGTAAGCAACAGGGATTACTGATATCAGGGTGCAAAACGAGTGGAACTAGTCCATTCACTTTTATTTCTTGAGCTTTAGAGCATCCAGCACTCGTGACTATCATGGGAGATTAGCAGTTGTATAAACATGATCTGGTCAACCAAGAATTTATAATCTAGTTGGGGAGCCAACATCAGTCAGAGCAACTAAACACAGGTACCAGAAGCACCTGGAGTCCCTAGCCAGACTGCTTGCTGTGGATTTTCCTTCACTAGAAAGGCTGCCTTTTTCCCCAGGAAGTGCTGTGATTTGGTGGCTTAATTACATCACCCTTACTTGCTTTAAACCGTGGGTAATGAGGGAGCTAATACATGTCCCCGTCTTCTGCCCAGACCCTCAGAGATCCGGCATTTTTGCAATGAATAAATTGAGTCTTCGATTCGAAAGTGTAAGAATAAAGGTGGTGCGTCGCTTTTCAGGATAGCGGTTAAGGGCATGGGTGCCAAAACCTGATGCCTATTTCTTTCAAGTTTGGGCTCCATGACTCTGTGACTCTGTGACTTGGGCATATGAATAACACTTCTACACATCAGTTTTCCCAACTGAAAATAGAGATAAAATAGTACAATCTTGTATATCTTGTACATATACCTTCTATATTCTGAAGATTAAATGATCTAATATAGTCTAAATTATTGGTTTTGGCACATAAATGGGCTCAACAGCCTAGTTGCTACTGTTAAAAACAATATCCCACATGTTAGAATGTTATTTAACAACCTCTAACCTGATTTAACCCATTATGTGCCAGGTGCTATTCTAAGCATTTAAAATGAATTACGAATTAACTTATTTGAGCCCCTAGCGATCGTACAAGACGGGTACTAGCATTACCCTCATGTTACAGACAAGGGAACGGAGGCACAGAAAGTTTGCCCAATGGCTAGCCAGTGGCAGAGCCACAGTTCAGACCTAATGCTCTTAACCTCTGCACCACGCTGCTCTCGCCACTCCGAGGGGGACTAGGGAGGTTTCCTCAGTTCCAGAACAAGGATAACTGGGAGGGCCAGGAACACAGTGTGACCAAAGAGACATTGACAAAAGGGCCTCTGCCCGGAGGCAGATCCACATGTGCGCAGACGTGGATCCTAAGCAACAGGTTCTGTTTTGACAAACACACCTAGAATTACTCCGCCCAACACCTGGGCAGCAGACAGTTTGTTTACAGTGGGCTTTTTGTGACCCATACACTCTTGGGGGCTCTCCTGTCAGAATCTTGGCAGCTTATGCTTCAGCCAGGCAGAGGATAACATGGGTGTCAGGAAGCCCTCAAGCCCAGTTTCAATTCTCGTTAACTGCCAGGACGACCCTCTGTTCTGCCGTGAGAGTCCCCCATGTTATATTCGACCATAAACATGAGAAAATGAGGAAAGGCGCATCAAACACCTTTTTAAATATTTCTGGTCTCGTGTGACATGTTCCTTAGAATCTTATTGAATTCAGCCCAAAAAAAAAAAAATGTTGAGAGGTAGGATTTGCCCTGATAGACTTTTTTTTTTAACCAAATTATATTCTTTAATCAGATTCACTACAAGGATTTGAAATCACCAAACTCCCACCTGGCATTTCTTGTGTTTATCTAACAGCTTGCTTTTTGTGTATCATCTAGTTGCCTGTGTGGTCTCTTCAGTAAAGCACCTTGATCACTTTTCCTTGATGGTTTAACATGGCTGAATGGATCGTAATGAAAGTTTCCAACAAATGTTGAAAACAGATCGAGATAATGGATGTCAGTGGGGAAAGAATCTGCTCAACCCCAGGCAATGGAGAGCCCAGCTTTGTCTGTAGAAGTTTTACACTCATTGTGTGTATGTGTGTGTGCACCCTCTGTCCACCCCTCAAATAATTTCCCCATATGGTCAGGCAAATTAAGAATTGAGCCAACATTAAAAATTCTGAGTGGTGGAATATGGTAGTTAGATGACCTCTGACAAGTGATTTAGTCTCACGGGTCTCAGTTTCCCATCTGTAAAATGAGAGCTGTGGGTTAACTTAAGGGAGATGGATAACACAAAATAGATCTCCAATTAATATTAGCTGTTCTTGCTGTGTTTGCTGCTGATTTTTAGTCAAGATTTTCAAAGTACCAAAATCCAACTTTAAGAATAGAACAGTCAGCATTAGTTCCTCCAAATATTATGCACTTTACTTGCTTTTGCTTAAAACAGTTCTCTCCTTATTCACGTCTGATTCATTTGGCTCTTACCCTAGATAATTTCTAGTTTTCTGGCTTTGTTGGTTTTATTAATTTGTACTAAATCTCTTAAAAAGTTCAAGCAGTGGGGCCTCAACATCAAGGCCTGGAGTGGATAGTAAACGGTGCTCGAGGGCAGACAGCTCGCTGGTCGCTGTCCAGGGTCTGAATGTGCTCTGGGTTTGCTCCGTGATGACCCGGCCTCCTCTGGGTCCGCAGAGATTCTCTTTGTCTGCCTGCTGGCTCTGGTCCAGGAGAGGCCACACTGGTGCCATGTGTGGGAAGCCAGACAAGACTAGTGGTGCCAGGAGGTGAAGGGACTTCATAAATCATTTACTCCAAGGATTGCAAAATCTAAAATGTCTACAGGGACTGGCAGATCATGTGACCGAGTCTAGCTGACTGGGCACAAGAAGGTGTGGTGGACGAGAGGTGGTGAATGGCCCCACCCCATCCAACAGGTGCAGAACTGTTCATGCCACAGGGACTGTGGGTTGCTGCCTTACAGGGAAGTGGGCTTGGTCACCAGTGAGATGCCAGAAATCCAGATGGTTTTCTATGTAGAATCTTTTGGTTTTAAAATGTTACCAATTCATTTAATTTTTCAGGCACTGTATAGGCCAAATTAAAAATAGCTGTTTGACACATCTGCTGGTTTTCACATTCTGATTTAGCCTTGGTCTTCTGAATCTAAATTTAGTGCTTTCCAATAATCCCTCTCCCCAAGAGTGTAGGCTCGATAAAATAGGGCCCTGTCGGTCTGGTTCCCTGATGTACCCCAAAAGCGGTTCCTGACTCAAGAGTAGGCACTCAACATCGTTTCCTTTCTGAGTGAAGGAATCCATGAGATTAATCCAAGAAGGGTTCAGGATGAGAAAAACCACTGACGTGGGTTATAAAGGAGTCATAAAGGGTAGGGTAAGGCTACTTGTGCTTGAGGGTAAAGCATGAGGTTAAAAATCAACAAATTATGGGGTTTGGAGGAAAGCAGGTGAGAGAGAATAAAGGAGCTCTGTTGGAGCCAAGGCTTGCTTCAAAGGGCTGTCATCAGGATGCAGAATCCAGAAGATACCCATACCACAGAGCTTCTGGGAAATAAGGGTGTGCATTTTGTTTCTTCATTCAAAATCTTCATTTGAAAGGGCATCCTCACAAACCCAGGGTGTCAGTCAACCTGTGGTGTGATGTAAGCCAAGACATCTGACTTTCCTGAAACTATTTCCTCATCTGTAGAAACTGACACAATCCCACCTACTTTACCAGTTGGGCAGCAGACACTGAGGATTAAAAGAGAGACTGTTCTCAGAGTCTTTTGCTCAGTATACAGAAAGTCCTTAAATGAGATCAGCGTTGTGACTGTTATTATAATATCTGATCATCGAATCCCTCATGGATAAAATGAGAGAGTTAGGCCAGTGAGATTAGTTTTTAGAACTATTTTGGTTAGAAGACGTCCAGGCAGAGGCTATGATAAGACCACACCGCCCCCACCAAACTCAATAGCAAAGTTTGAAATAGCTCTGCTTATAAACTAACCACTCCCAGAAGGCAAGAAGTGTAAAAGCTGCCACAAATATCACAGGGGATTTCAGCATGCTCGTTTGTTTTTACTTATTTCAAATTTTCTAGAGCTCCTTTTAGGTAATCCATTTAGGTGATATCTTCTAAAGAGTCCAAGAAACTAGTTGAAAATAGGACCAGACTGAACTCCGCTGCCAGAGTTCCCTTGGCAATGAATGAGCTTGCTCTATTCCCAGGGTATTCTTGGGAAAAGAGGAGGAAAGAGGAATCACAAACAGGTTCTGGTGAGGCTCTGTACTGCCCCAGCCGTATATCAAGCTGATAAATAAGACTCAAGCGGAAGCGGAATTTAAATGAAGCAACTTTGTATGCAAAGAAAAAGGTTATCTCTACTCTTGGGATGAGTACAGCCAAATAGTTTCCATTTGGAACCGCAAAGCTCTATAAACTTCAACAGCTCATTCTGACTCTCCTAGCACACTAATGAAATAGTAAAAGTATAGTTGTTCTTTAACTGTCTGTGCCCGAAGTGATGACCTGTTTCAAATGACAGGAAACTGGAGACAACATTTTACTGGTTATGAATGCATTCAGAAAGAAGCCTTGGTGTCTGATGAGAGTTGAGAAGGCACTACAATTGTGGAACAATTTACTGCCAAGAAATCAATTTGAAAATTCTATACAAGATTATCACCCATTAAACTGTCTTTTCTTCAAAACTGCAGGCCCTAAAACATTACTTCTGGACAAGGAATCGTACAAACAATAAATGCTAATTAAGTAATCTATTCAAATGAGTTGATAGAAAGAAAAAAAAAAAGGAATTACCTTTTGTGAAAAAAAATCTCAACACTTGGCTATATTGCTGCCGCTTTGGGTCTTCCTTTCTTTATGAAAACTAAGTTGCGCTGAGCAGTAAACTGGACCACTCCATTCTCCTGTCACCTTCGTACATCATGGGTGTAACGCAGTGTGAATGAATATTCACACATGGACTCACACACTCCGCCACACACAGTGGCGCATAAAGAATTCTGCTTCTGATGGAATGAATTTAAGTAGACAGATCGTTATGTATTATAGTATGTGGTTATAAAGGTGGAGGAGAATGTTGATGTCTGAAAAAGATCCTAAAACACACGCACATGCACACACATACTCATCACACAATAAACGATGAATCTGTGTGGGACTAAGACTATTAAAGACCTGTTGCAAACAGAACCACAATCCTGCAAGCCAACGGGTAACAGGAAAGTGCATGCCGTTAAGAGCCACCCTTCAGCCAAGGATGCCAATGTATTTTCTAACCACAAATAAGGAATGGGCTGGTAGGGAGCTAAAACAAAAGGCATAGAAACAGAAGAAGACATGGTCAATTTTCTCATATTCACGGTCCCTCACATCATCAAGTCTTTTCAGGAGACACTGTTTTGTAAAAGAACAAGGTGTCTGGCTGTTCCTCAGCCTGGGGCACATGAGTACCCAGTTAGGCCCCCTGATCTCCGAGATCTTGGGTGATGACACCACGCTAGAGAAGACACCAGTTCTGACCCAGCAAGCAGCAGGGAAATGAAGGCAAAGAGGCACTTAATGGCTCTGTCGCACTTTGGAAATGAAGACAATGGGGGCATTATTTTCCCCAACGTTTGATCTGAATCAACTGTGGGTGGGGCTGTGTCCCTCCCTCCTATTTTTTTTTCCCACTCACATTCACATTTTTATTACACTTCTGAATACCTGTATAAATGAGAAAACGGCTGAATCATGTTCCATGACACAATCTCAAATGTTAACTTGAAAACATTTAAATACTGATGAAACCTGGCTTCGATGTACGAAAGAAAATGAAAATGACACACGCATACACACAACAGCTCTTAAGAGGTTAAACAGCACTGTGTTCCCCCACCCTGGTCTAACCATATTCCAAAATGTTGATGTTACTGCATTTTAACTGAGGTATAATTCTGTTTCAGTGCCACTATATTAATCCTATTGTGAAAAAAAAAAATGCCTGGAAAACATTTGTCTCTTTACCTCCTTCCCTGGTGTCCAGGCTTCCCAGGGCACTTGTGGATAGAAGTTGTTGACCCAAAACACCTCCTGCCTTGTGTTGGTTTTGTCTTTAGGCAAAGGGCATGAAGCCCATTTTTACCATTTGTGTGGCACCAACTTCTTGGCTAATTATGGGAAAGTTTAATGTTGTGCCCTTTAACTTGAACACAGACAGAAAAGCATTGACTATGAGCATTGATTTCGTTCACATCATGTGAAATGAAGCCTGAAGGACATTATGTCCTCATAAAGCGTAATTACCCCTAAAGTTTTATCTCAAATTGTCTTAGAGGAACTCTCACCAGCAGGGTATAAGCAGACTTGGAAGAATGTCACTGGCTATATGAAACATCCCCTAGTCCGGACGTGGAGGGCAACTTTATGGACCTCTAGGTGGAGTGGGAACAGCTCTTGGCTCTCACAACTCCATGGCCTTGATGGCTTCTGAACACCATGGCATGAAAAGAGAAGTGAAGAGAGGGTTCTCTGATAAACAGCATTTGTACAAGCTCTGTATGTGCACAGAATGCAACATACTTAATAAGGATCTTAAAGTTAGTGATTTTTTTTCTAATCCTCCACTTCTATGCATAGCACATACCTGGCCTGTTACATAAATTAATGGAAGGCAGGTCATTTTGTCAGGGTAAAGTAAAATGAAATAAGAACACTCACAAAAGAGTAAGCCCCCAAAAGAAAAGAATTCACTGAGATATTAGCAAACTGAACCACAGCTGCCTGCAAGTCTGTCAATGAGCATCAACAAAAGTAGAAATGCTTTTCGAGAGGGTTTTGGAGGCTCCCAAGGGTTTTGCTTGATACTCCTACCTCCGGATCACTCACACCTCAAACATACGAAGGGCTCAGAGATTGTGTCTTGTCTAAGGGGGCAGACGGTGAACCTACTCTGGGTGACAAACCAGGTGAGTGGGCCGGAGAGAGGACCTAAGGTCCAGAGAGACCAGAGACAGGGGGATGCCTGCCATGTTCTCTGGACAGCTGCAGCCTGAAAAGGCCAGGGTCATCCATCCAAATTCCTCCAGGTTCCCATTTAATCTGCCTCTCTGCTTCCCTCACTCTTGCAGCTGGAGGCATGACGGTTCATTCCAGGGGCCTGTTGGCCATGCCTCCTTCTGGGTCATCTGCTGTGAATGTGGCATATTGGTTTCACTCAGCACTAAACACTTAGGCTACAAATCTCAGAGAAGCTCCCTGGCACAGAGGGGAAGAAGGCTGAAAACAGGTCAGTGATGTTTTATGAATCGGGCCTGAGAAAAAGTAAGCATGTCTCTAACTATAGGCAGCACAATCAATCTGCTGATCTTTTTTTAAAAAAAGTTAAAAGAGTAAGCAATAAATCAGCCATGAGGGGTAGGTACTGTGCCATCGAACTGTCTCGAGATGCAATTTTAAATGACTTTGTAATGACCTTGCCTACATAATTTCAGAGCTCCAAAGACATTTCCCTCACATATTCCATGCTGCAGCTCTCTTGGAAACATGTCCTGCTCCTCTCAGATGGCCACTTCTAACAACTAGATGCCTGAATGGAGACTCTCCTCTTTCTTGTAAATGGACAGACTTGGATCTGGATGTTTGGTTAGAATCATCGAAGGCTGAGCGAGCCCGCTGGGCCAGGAAGATGTGTCATTAGAACATATGGTTCAGCTGACACACCAGGCCACAGACATGGAAACAAGCCTGGCTCTGGTGCCATTAAGAGTAACTTTAAGTGTCCTCACTGCTATTTCATGGCAAACCTGCTCCAAGTGCTGAGAGAAACGCACTCTGGTGACTTGTAGAGTCAAAAAGAAACAATGCTGGTGCAGGAGTTGAGTGGCTTTTTTGTAACTCAAGCTGTACAAGGGGCAACTGTGTGGCAGGAAAGCAGAGGAGAGGGTTAAGCCCAAGGAAAGGGCTTGCTGATACTTTGCAGCAAGTATGTGGTGAGGCTCGGTGATACTTTGCAGCAAGTATGTCGTGAGATTCTGCTACTGTTTATCCACTCAGATCTTTCCCAAAGCCCCAAATCTTGGTAATAGTAATCCTTGTGATGTTTGTGCAGTGTATCCTATTCACTGCCTTTGGAGTAGAAGCAAAGCCCTTCTTTTTACTGAGGACTCAAGGTGTAGAACAGAGTAGATGTTTGGGTTTGGAGAGCAGATTTGAATTTGAATCCTTGCTTTGCTATTCAGAACGTGCATATGCTCATCAAGTAACCAAGCCTCAGTTTCTTCATCCATAAAATGGGGATAATACCACCGACCTTGCAGGACTGTCATAAAGATCAGCACAAGGAAAATATTCCCTGCCTGATACCTGATACCTGATACCTGAACTAAGAGTGGGTTCAAAACAGTTAAATCTTCTTCCTTAACAAGCAAAAACCAGATTTTTAAAAAAAAATTCATCACTGAATAGCAGCTTTTTGAAACACTATATATCCCGCAGGTTTTGTTTTCTTAATCTAATCACTCTGATCCAGGGTCAGTCAATAGAGGGAAATATTCTACCCAGCCCAGTATAGTAGCCAGTAGCAACGTGTGGCTTTTAGCACTGGAAACATGGCAAGTGTGACCAGGCAACAAAATTTCTAATTTTATTTAATTTTAATTTAACCAGCTTCCTGTGGTAAATGGCTCCTGTAGTACTGGACAGCATGTTAAGTCCAAGCCCTGGCAGATAAAGAAGGAAAGATTAAAAATGTAGACGAAGCAAAAGTGAGGGAATTATCCACAGTGTTCACATCAGCACCAGCCAACGACAGCAGGCTGGTGTGCTCAGCCTCGCTCACATTCACTCCAGGGGCTGCCAATTATGACAGAAATAGCACAGACAGCGGCTCTCTCCACCAGAGCAAGGTTCTGTGACCTCAAACAAGTTTCCCGTTTGTTTGGAACCTGTTTTCTCATCTACAAAATGGGGATAATGGCTTAGGATTGATTTCAGCATGAAATGCAATAATACATGTCAAGATGAATTTGAAAACTGTAAAATGAGAGACAACGTAGCCTTAGTTTGTAACACTGGTCATGATTCAATCTCTTCTTTCCAGCTTTACTAAGGTATAATTGGCAAATAAAATTGTAACATATTTAAAGTGTACAAGGTGATGATTTGGTAGATATACACATTGTGAAGAATTTCCCCCATCAAGTTAATTAACACATCCATCACCTAACAAAGTTGCCCTTTCTTCCTTCCTTCTTTTTTTTTTTTTTTCTTTGTGAGAACACTTAAGCTCCATTCTTTTAGCAAATTACAATTATAACATTGTGTTATCAACTACAGTCACCATGTTCTGTATTAGCTCCTCAGACCTTATTCATCGTATAGCTGAAAGTCTCTGTATCCTTTTTTATCAAACTCTCCCTATTTCTCCCACCTCCTAGATCCTAGCAACCACTTTTCTACTCTTTGTTTTTACAAATTCAGTTTTTTTTAGATTCCACATATAAGTGATACCACGCAGTACTTAACTTTCTCTGTGTCTTATTTCACTTAGTATTATACCCTTTAGATGCTTCCATTTGTTGCAAATGACAGTATTTTCTTCTTTTTAAGGCTGAATGTTTCATTGCATAGATATGCCACATTTTCTTTATCCATCCATCTGTCAACAGCCACTAAGGTTATTTCCATACCTTGGCTATGGTGAATAATGCTGCTATGAACATGGGAGTACAGACATCTCTTTGAGATAATGGTTTCATTTAATGTGGATATATACCCAGAAGTAAGATTGCTGGATCACATGGTATTATTCTATTTTTAATTTCTTGAGGAATCTCCATGCTGTTTTCCATATTGATTGTACCAGCTTTCATTCCCACCAACAGTGCACAAAGGTTACCTTTTCTCCACATCCTCACCAACACTTGCTAGTTCTGTCTTTTTGATGACAGCCATTCCAACAGGTGTGAGGTGAGATCTCATTTGGTTTTGATTTGCATTCCCCTAATATTAGTGATGATGAGCATCTTTTCATGTACCTGTTCGCCATCTGTAAGCCTTCTTTGGAAAAAATGCCCATTCAGGTCCTCTGCCCAGTTCTTAACTGGGTTATCTGTTGTTTAGCTATTGAGTTGTGCGAGTTCCGTGTATATTTTGGGTACTAACTCCTTATCAAAATATGCAAATATTTTCTCCCATTCCGTAGGTTTACTTTTCATTTTGTTTATGGTCTCCTTTGCTGGGCAGAAACTTTTCAGTTTGATGTAGTCCCACTGGTTATTTTCGCTCTTGTTGCCTTTGCTTTTGGATTCTTTTTTCAAATCCAAAAAATCATTGCCAAGATCAATGTCAAGGAGCTTATCCCTTAATGTTTTCTCCTATGAGTTTCCTGGTTTCAAGTCTTTAATCTGTTTTGAATTGACTTTTGTGTACGGTGTAACACAGGGGCCCACTTTCATTCTCTCGCATGTGGCTGTCCAGTTTTCCCAACACCGTTAATGGAAGAGGCTATCCTTTCCCCCATTGTATATATCTTGGCTTCTCTGTCATAAATTAATTGAATATATATGCATGGGTTTGCTTCTGGGCTCCTTATCCTATTATATTGATCTATGTGTCTGTTTTTATGCCAATACTGTTTTGATTACTATAGTCTTATACTTTGAAATCAGGGATTGTGATGCCTTCTGCTTTGTTCTTTACCAAAATTACTGTGGCTGTTTGGGGCATTTTGTGGCTCCATACACATTTGAGAAATGTTTCTTCTATTTCTACAAAAAAAAAAAAATGCCCTTGGAATTTTGAGAGGGATTGCATTGAATCTGTAGATTGCTTTGGGTACAGTATATGCATTTTAACAATGTTTATTATTCCAACCCATGATCACAAAATATCTTTCCATTTATTTGTGTCCTCTTCAGTTTCTTTCATCTGTGTCATACTCTTCAGTTACAGATCTTTCAAGTCTTTGGTTAAAACATTTTATTTTTTATACTGTTGTAAATAGGACTGTTTTCTTGATTTCTCTTTCTGATAGTTGTTGGTGTAGAGAAACACAAGTATGTTGATTTTGTATCCTGCAACTTTACCAAAATTTTTCATTAGTGCTAACAAGTGTTTTGGTGGAGTCTTTGGGGCTTTCTCTATGTAATATCATTTCATCTGCAAATAGAGATGATTCTGCTTCTTCTATTCTGATTTGGATCCCTTTTAGTTCTTTTTGTTGCCTATGATGTATCGGCTAGGACTTCCAGTACTATGTCGAATAAGATAGTGAGCATGGGTATCCTGATCTCAGAGGAAAAGCTTTCAGCATTTCACTGTTGAGTATGATGTCAGCTGCAGGCTTGACATCAAGGGTCTTTATTATGTTGAAGCATGTTTCCTCTGTACTCAGCTTGTTGAGACTTTTTAATCATGAAAGAATGTTGACTTTTGTCAAGTGCTTTTTCTGCATCTATTGAGATGGTCATATAATTTTCATTTTCATTTTGTTACTGTAGTTTATCACATTAATTAATCTGTGGATATTGGACCATTCCCACATCCCTGGAATAAGTTCCACTCGATCATGGTGTATGCTTCTTTCAATGTATTGTTTGCTAATATTTTGTTGAGGATTTCTGCATTTGTTTTTCACTGGAGATATTGGCCTACAGTTACTTTCTTGTCCTTGTAGTGTCCTTGTCGGGCTTTGGTATTAGGGCAATACTGGCCCTGGAAACTGAGTTTCGAAGTATTTCTTCCTCTTCTGTTTTTTGGAAGACTTTGAGGATTGGAATTAGTTTTTCTTGAAACATTTAGTTGAATTTACCTGTGAAGCCATCTGGTCCTGGAATTTTCTCTGTTGCGAGGTTTTTGATTACTGATTCAATCTCCTTACTAGCAACTAGTCTGTTCAGATTTTTCATTTCTTCATGATTCAGTTTTGCTAGGTTGTACGTTTCTAGGAATTTATACATTTTGTTCTAGATTGTCCAATTTGTTGGCATATAATTGCTTATAGTAGTCTTTTATAATCGTTTGTATTTATGTGGCTTCGGTTGTAACACCTCCTCTTTTCATTTCTAGTTTCATTTGTTCGTGTCCTCTTCCTCTATTCTTTGTAGGTTCATCTTTTAAAAAAAACAGCTCTTAGTTTCATTGACTTTTTTCTGTTGTCTGTTTAGTCTCTGTTTCATTTATTTCTGCTCTGATCTTTGTTATTTCCTTCATTCTAACTAAGGGCTTAGTTTGTTCTTCTAGTTCCTTGAGGTATAAAGTTACGTTGCTTATTTGAGAACTTCCTTTTTTCTTAATGTAGGCATTTATTGCTATAAAATTCCCTTTTAGAACTGCCTTTGCAGCATCCCAGTGAGCCCTGCATCCCAGTGAGCACTGGATAAGACACTGTGTTCAGTACTTCCTACCCATCTCACTTATTATTCCTTTGAGGCAATTTATTACTATTATCTTACAGTTGAGAAGACTAGGTCTCAGAGAGGTTTGGAAACTTGCCCGTGGTCACACAGTTAATAATCAGTGGAGTCAGGACACAACCGCAGGGCTGTCTTACTCCTAAATCTGTGCTCTTAACCAGGTTTCTATACTGACTCAGTAAAATGGATTGGAAGTAGAAAATAAAAACAAAACAAATGCCATAGGTTTTGGCATGTTGCGTTTCCAATTTCATTTGTCTCAAGATACCTTTTGATTTCTTTTCTGACCCATGGTTGTTCAGATCATATTGTTTAATCTCCACATACTTGTGAATTTTCTAGTTTTCTTCTTGAAATTGATTTCTAGTTTTATACCATTGTGGCTGGAAAAGATGCTTGATATTATCTCAATCTTCTTAAACGTATTAAGACTTGTTTGTGGCCCAGCATATGATCTATCTGGGAGAATGTTCCACGTGCACTTGAGCAGAGTATGTACTCAGCTGCTTTTGGATGGAATGTTTCTGTATGTATCCGTTAGGTCCATCTGGTGTGTTTAAATCAAGTCCAATCATAATATCACCTTTCAATAACTGACTTATCTTTATGGGCAAGCAAAAGCACAATCCAGAACCCATATACTTTGAGGAATTTTTTTCCCCAGCAGGTGAGAATTTGTTTGTGTTCCTTTCTCTATTCATTCCAATTTTGGAGATCCCATTCAGAAGACCACATGTTCTGATGTGGGAGTCAGTTTGAAAACATCGAGCAGAGGGAAGCATATTCTTAAAGCTCATATGAATATGCCTAAATGTACACAAAGAGTCAGAATTATATTTGCAAACAGCACAAGAATCGCATGTGCTTATGTACTTTATTGATTTTCCTGAGCTGTTAAAAATATTTTCATAAATCTAGTTGCTAACAAAGGACCAGCTATAAACGTAAAGCCCAGCTTAAATTAAAGGTGAAGCTAGTAACGTTTGTCCTGCATCCTGTAAGACTCTAATGAGTTCCTTTCCAGCATTAGTGAACTTGAACCTTAGCTGAAATGGGGCTGCAAACCCACTGGGGTTTACCTTGTTACGTTGGTCACTAAAAGCATTTCCTGGGAATGACCTGATCTAAATATTTCCATCACAGGTTCTTAGATGAAGGCAGAGGATGTAAACATGACACTTCATCAAAGGCTGGGAGTATTTTATAAAATGCAAAATGCTTCAGCAAGAAGTGGCACGAGAGATACTTAGTGGTGGGCACAGGGCAATGTTATGCACTGGGGCTCGATCGTACGCCTTCTCCCCTGCAGCTCTGTTGGCATTTGGGGCTGGATAATTCATCGTTGCAGGAGGCAGTCCTGTACATTGTCAGATGTTTAGAATATCCTTGGCCTCTACCCACCTGATGTCAGTAGCAATCTCCTCCTAGTCATGACAATCAAAGATGTCTCCAGAGTTTCCAAAATGTCCCCTGGGGTTCAAAATTGCCCCTGGATAAAAACCACTGGTCTAGAGACATTCAGAACTGGTTCAGCTCTCCCTCTGCCATCTTCCAGCTGTGTGACCTTGAACAAGGATTTGACCGCTCTGAGCCTTAATTTCCTCATGTGTAAAATAGAGATAATTATACTATCAATTGTATTGGGTTGTTTGTGAGGATTAAATTAGATAATGCATGCAAGTCATTTACCAAAATGTCTGGCAAATAGTCTTCACTAAGTGATAGTTACAATTATCATTAACTACTTTGACTTTCTAAAATGTTCCAAGCAAACAAGCCACAGACTCTAGCTCTTTCTCTGCACGAGCCAAACAGAGTAAACAGAGAAGCAGAATGGCCAAAAGAATCTTTCCTCCTGGAAATACACATTGGCCAAAAGACTCTCCCTCCAAGAAACGCACTGTTACTGTCTCCAGGTGGAAGCAGGCTCATGTCCTAAGACGGGGCTTGTTGATATGACCTGAACACCTTGATCTATCTTCAATATCCCTAAGAATGGATGCAAAAATGAAGTGGCCTGTCAATAAGCAAAAATGATTTCATTTGTGACCAAAATGCCTCAGTGGCCATTAGATGTGGGTCCCAAAGGCATTTTCAGCCACATCTTCCACTTCATTTTGATTGGATCTTGCAAAGGCGGAGGTTGCACATGACATTTGCACATCCTCACATCCACAGGATTGTGACAGACTGTCAACTCCATGAGGGAAGCGACTCTGTCACTGCTGTGTTCCCAGTGATGACGACAGTGCCCAGCTTAGAGAAGGACTCTATAAATATCTGTTGAATGATAACATTTCCCTCTAACCAGCATTTGTGTTCTCAGCACCCTAAGCATTGCCCTTTCGCACACTGCCAGCAGGAGAGAACTGGCTGGAAGTTTTCATCCTCAGCCTCTAAATCCCCTGTAGCCTTTGGTAGAGCTTAAATTTAGGACTGCTCCTAACTCTTTCAGGCAGTAAAGCAAGGAGACCAGGAAAGGTTTGCCCCCAACATGCTGATCTGGTAGAAAGACAGTGGGCTTTGGTGACTGACTGCTCCCAGCTCCAACACTTGTCGGGTGTGTGGCCTCAGACAAGTTAATTCATCACATTAGAACTCCATTTCCTCCTCTCTTAGATGTGGGGACGGCAACAGCAACCCCAAAGGCTGTGGTGATCATTGAGATGAATCGGGATGAATGATCATTCAGTGGCCAGTATTTATCAAAGGCTGACCTTGAGTATACACTGCTTCGTGCAATCCTTAGAATATCGTATGAGTTAGCACTATTATCATCCTCATTTTACATACGAGGAGACTGAGGCTCTCTTAGCAAGCAGAAAAGCCTGTATTTGATCCCAGAACTTTCTGACTATCCAAGACCCCTGCCACAAAGCCGGGTGTGGTAGACACTCAGTACTTACAGACTGAATGAAGGAAGGGCTTAATTAATTAAGGAAAAGAAAGTCAAACTGGGGACTGCTTAGTAATTCTTAGTGTGAGAAAAATGTCTTCTTATTCATTAGCAAATAGTATCCCATCTACTTCCAAAGACCCAACACCTGCTGAGACGTTAAACCTAGCGTAAGAGAAAACGTTTGTGGGTAAAATGGAATAGAGGCTTTCTGAAGGCAATAGGCATTTTAGACAGAGTCAGGTTCAAGGGAGTTAATTTTAGGAAAACAATTCAACTCTGCAAATGAATGTTTAGATATCTTCTTGTCAGAAAGTAAAAGTCCCCTGGCTGCTATAGTTACCCCTAAGTGTTCTCACTCCGTTCAAGTCTGAAAAGGGCAGAAGAGCCAAATGGCAGCAGAGGTGGGCACGGCACACGTGAGGACTTGGAACTCCCGGATGTAGGTGCCGCCATGTTGCTGGCCACCTCCTGGGGACCCACCGCCACAGCATATGTCCAATCCCTGCCCGTATCTCACTACTTCAGTTTGATTCTACACATCACGCAAGCCCAGAGACACAGGACCTGAGGAGTGAGTTGTATGACCCTGGAAGGAGTGGGGCACTTCGTTGCTTCCAACCTGCCACAGACAGAGTCAGCCCCCACCACACTTTGTGCTTGGCTGCCAGGAGCGACTTATATGTAGGATGTAGTGTTAGATCAGTTCCTGCAGAAAGGGGAACCCAGAGGTTGCAAAGGGGCAGCTTTCAGATGTGTTTGGTTTGCCCTCCAAATTATTTAAAATTTTTAAATCAGTTACCAAAAATTGGAATATTTAACACTAAATTTGGGCTTCTGAAAAACCCCTGGATCTAACAATACAGAACCTGGATATCATTTGACAATGAAGGGTGTCACTCAACAGCAACTGTGTCTTTGGTGTCATTTTTCTCTCTGGCAATCTTTCCCTCAGCCTGCTTCACTCACTCACATTACCCTAAAGGCATTTAATTGGTAGCCATTCCTAAACCCACTATGGAAAATAATAATAATAATGGTTACTCGCATCTACTGAACACACTGCATGGCTTCACTTAATTCCGACCACATCCCAGTGAGAGGGTTGTGACTAGTATCTGCTTTGTAAAAGAGTAATTGAGGCTCAGAGAGGTTCAGTCACTTGCTCAGGGTCACACAGCTGGAAAGTGGAAGAACAGGGATTCAAACTTTTGTCTCCCTGGATCTAGAGACCAGTTCCTTCCCTAACACTGATCTGCTTTGGTTGGGGAGCAACCACAAAGGTACCCTTAGTCCTCTGTGTGGGCGTTCCCACATGGGGGTGGATCCTCATTAGGAGTGATCTGGGGGTTAATAAACTCACAAATTAGCTCCATAAAGTGTTACTGATGGAGATTCTGATGTAGCTAATACAGTTAACGTTCGGTGAGCTGTGGCCACCTGCAGCGTCTGTATCAGACTGTCACTGCCCATTTAAATGATGGGGAGCCTTCTTAATCGACTGAGGAACACTCATGATGGGGAGGAATCAATTGGGAGGCTCCCATGTGACTGAGAAAGGATGAGCTGAGGGGACGCCTGAGGACACCAGCATTCTAAAGGCCCGTGACCTTGCCAGCCCCTCCCCTCCCCGCTCCTTCAGGCTCTCCTCCTGCCCCGCTGCTTCACTTACAACTCCCATCAGGAAAAATGAGGCCATGGAGGTGTGTTTGAACACACTGGGAGAAATCCCACAGACAGGCAGACAACACAGAGCAAGCAAGTAGTTCTTCACAAAACAAAACACACCTCAGCTACCTGGCAAGCCCAACGTAGAATGGAGGAATTTCCATTAAGATGCAGAGGGAAAACCCTCCTCGGAGCCAAACCACTTCCTGGGGGCCAGGGTATCGGGCCTCTTGCTAAAGATGCCGTCAGTGCATCACTGGGACCCCAGACTCACACGAAGGATCAGGCTGCGCTAGAGACAACTCTTACCTTCTCCTCCCCTCAGACCCATGGAGGCTTGCGTAGCCCTCAGAGTGAAATTTATGTTAAAACACACGTGTGCTCATTTCTCCCTCCTGCCCTCTCTCTCCCCCCACATCTCTTTCTCTCTTGCTCTCTCGCATACACACACAGCCTGCTTAAAACTCTTAAGGTCATCTTCTGTTTTCAGGATCAACCAAAAGACTTAACATGGCCTTTGGGACACTATTACTGCTGCGCCCATCTTTTCAGGGCCAGCCTTGGCCTGCTCCCTTGGCTCCAGCCACAGCGGCCTTTATTTAGCTATTACATTGGCCAAACCCCTTCTTCCCTCGGGACCGGTGTGTACAGCACTCTTCCGCCTGGAACACCCTCTTCCCACGCACAGCCCTTTCCCCAGACCACTCCCACCGTCCCTCCCTCCCCCCTGATGTAAATTTGGTCAATTATTCTCTCTGGGGACCCCATCTTTTTTTTTTTCCACAACACTTAGCACATCTCATAATTACGTATTTATTTGTGCGTTTATTTGCTTAACACTGACCTTTTCTACCCACAACTAAGTTTCAAAATGGGCATAATCAGGACTGTTTGCTTTACCAAGTTTATCCCAGGATGGCCCACAGTGCTAGGCATATGGGGAACTCCAGATAAACTGTTTGCTTGTTTTTGTTTATCAATTTACTAACATTCAATCCCAGAACAGGTTTTACATGCATCTTGATTACAGGAGGAAATATTTTTTCAGTTTTCTCACCACCAGAGCCCTTTGGCTGCACTGAAAGATAGGGGATTGCAAACTCTACATATTAAGTCAAAATTAACTTACTTTATCACCTTATTTATCAAAGTCGTTACAATTTTTTTTAATTTACAATGTATTAATTTCTGGTGTACAGCATAGTGATTCAGTTTTACACACACACACACATTCTTTTTCACAGTCTTTTTCATTACAGGTTAGTACAAGCCATCGAATACAGTTCCCTGTGCTCTACAGTAGGACCTTGTTGTTCATCTAGTCTGTATATAGTAGTTTGTATCAGCCAATCCCAAACTCCCAATTTGTCTTTTAATTAAAGCTGCTCATTAGTAGCAGTGTGGGAAAAGATGGCATCCTGACGTAACTGCAGACTAATCAGAGACACTTGACATTCACGTTCCCTTCATAAATGTACTGTTTACTTAAGCCTGAAGATACTGAAAGCAGCTCCAGAAGATCCGTTCAGCCTACAAAGTCCTCCATGTCCTGCCTCCTGCCAGCCAGTCCTCTGACATTTGCTACTTGCCCTTGCCCCGCCAGATAACCAAGTTCAGGTGGAAGGAACAGCATGCATTTCCCTGTCCAGACGAGGCACACCTCTGAGTCTGCTGCTTCCTTCTTCTTCCCCTATTTAAACTCCTCCTTATCCTAAAAATCGTAGCTCAGAGGTCCCCTCCACCAAGAAGCACCTCCCCACCACAGTAACAGGTCAGGCGCCCCGAAGCTGGGTTTCCACAGTCCCCTCACCTTGGCTTAGCGCCTGCCTCTGACCATATTGTCTGCAACTTGCCCATCTCATCCTTCAGACTTGAGACTTCAAGGTACTCCTGATGCCCAACACAATGTTTGGCACATAGCGGGTATTTGATAAAAAATACTTTTGGGAGGGAGAAAGCAGAGAAGGAAGAAAGGAAGGAAGGAAAGGAAAAGAGTTTGAGGTTTCTAGTCTTGGCGGGGGTGGGGACGATAGGACATTTGGGGAGAATTCCATCATCTTAATAGGGAAAGATGACATAACTGAAAATCAATACCAATTAGTATATTAATGAGGACAGAGATGGCTGAGAGCATTCAGTCGGGCTATCAGCATCTAAAACTCTTTTCTGCGAAACCTGAAACAAAGAAAGTAAGAAATAAAAACTTCCAGAGTTAAAAAAAAAAAAGCCCAGAAGGAAGACGGGGAAGACTCATTGGCTGGGCCGTCTTCATGCATCAGCAAGGCGTGGAGAGGAGCCTCCTGAGCCTCACCGTGACAGCACTACCTCCCCTGAACAAACTGTGATGATGCGGAGAGGTCCATTGCCAGGATGCTAATATCAAACAAAAGCAATTCGAACTCAAGGGCCTTCCCAGACCTGCTCCAGTCTCCAGTCTCCAAGTGGCTCTGCACAGCCAATATGACAAAAATTCATATTCCCCATTACTGACCTTTGGCCCCGCCAGCTATCCGCAGATCCACTTGAGGAGGGCAAGACTGAATTGACAAGGCTCATTTCTGACACACACAGGGACTGCAGCCATGGATTTTGGTGCTGACTTAGCATCATATTTCTAGGTAGGTGGGAGGTGGGCTCTGGCACCACGTGTCTCATTACAGCTGCCTCTGCAGGGAGAACCCAGGAGTACCGGCCCCACCCATGGACAGTGAAAGAGAAGGCTCATGGCAGGGTGCCAGGCTCTTTCTCTCAGGACCAGAAGCCCCTGATCTACCTACTGAGCCACACTGTCTGGACATTCTCAGCACAAGGGGAGGTGTGGTTCAATTCAGTTTAGCTCAGCAATCACTTTGCCATAATCATCCTTGCTGCCGCCTGGCAATATGTCTCATAATCTCTCATAATCCGCACATCAGCCATTGAGATTGGTCCCTTTTACTTGCCACTTTGCATTTTATATATTAGGAAACCAAGGCTCAGAGAGCATACGCTGTTCGCCCAAACCAGACTTAAACCTAGATCTATCTGGCTCTGCAGCCTGAGTTCTTAAGCCCTGGGCACTGCTGTTGAAATCACCATTCTGCCACCTTTTGTTTCTTTCCTGTTGCCTCTGGGAAACTTGGTCTCTGCTTAAGTTTCCCATCTGATCATCTCACTTGCTGTTTCCTATAATCACAGGGATGGGCAAACTGTGGCCAGTATGTCACCCACTCCCCGTCTGTGTGCATAAGGTTTTACTGGTGTACCACCACGCGCATTCATTAGGTACATCTATGCGTGCCTTCCTGCTACAATGGCCGAGTTACATAGCTGTAACAGAGTTCTCCAGAGCTGCAAATATTCACTACCGACCCTTGATGGAAATAGTTTGCCAACCTCTGGGAGAAGAGATAAAGCAAACACTATGCTAAAAGCTTAACTCTTATTATCTCATTTAATTTACACTACAATTGTGTGTGTGCGTGCGTGTGTGTGTGTGTGCACCACACACGCACGCAGAGGGTACTCTTATTAATTCCGTTTTACTGATAAGGAAACCAAGGCTCGAAGAGCTCAGAGCTAATAAATGACAGAGCCAGAATTCAAACCCAGGCAGTCAGGCTTCAGAGCCTGTGCTTCTGACCATAAGGCTACAGCTGTCTGCTATGGGCCAGGCACTGGGGAGGCACTGGTCACACATGCTGTGCAAGCTATGGCCCTGCCCTAAAGGAGTCCCAGGGAGGAAGGAGAGGATGGCAGCTCCGCTGATGAATGCCTGGATGGGGGAGAGCAGGGGTGGGGCCATGGGAGCCCCAGGGGTGAGCACGTGCTCATGTTGATGGCGGCTGGGACCACACAGAGGAGGTCGGTGGCACGAGACACAGTTATTTCTGACAAGAAGAACATTTCCCCAGATCTGCTGACCAAATGATCTGCTAATAGTCTTAATTTAAGCAATAATTATGCACTAGGTAACGACAGTGACGTGTCCCATTGCGTTTCCCGCTGTGCGGTGGTTTACTAGGAAGTTCACGCCAAAGATTATGCTCAGTTTTTCCCCTCTTTCCTAACTTTATTTTTTTCTTCCTATCTTCTGCTAGTTACTATTGCTTTTGGTTTTATGATTTCTGCTTTTTATTGTAATCTACCACATGCATTCACTTCTATATCGGTCCATCCTCACCACCACCGAAGGCAGCAGGTAGGAGATGAATGACAAATACAGGTGTTTGACAGATGAGCGTCTGAGCAGCGTGACTGGTGAGTGGCAGCAGTCTTTGCTGGTTCTCACACTTTGATAACAATGATGAGGATGATGAAGATACTGAGAATAATGATACTAGAAAGGATAACGGGAGCCAACACTTAAGTGCTCACGGCCTGATGGGTGGCTTTCCTCAGTGCTTTACAAGTGTGATTTCATCTAAACCTTACGGCCAACTTTTAAAGTAATATTATTAGCCACGTATTACAGATGGAGAAATCGAAGCACAGAGAGGTTAAGTAATCTACCCTATGTCGTAGATTCAGAAAATGGCAGAGTCAGCATTAAAACCCAGGCAGTCCATCTTCAAAATGTGTGCCCTTGTCCGCGGTGCTCTGCCACCTGCATTATCAGACCACTTCAAACCACTCCACATGGCGTGTCAGGGGTCCTGGTATATCAGATGAAGAGAGCCATTCAGAGCAACTCTGGACTGCAAGGCGCTAGACCTCATCCCAGGGGAAGCTGAAGTGCGCTTCGGGGAGTTGCTCCCCATCGCCCCCACCCCCACCATCCTAGAAGCAGTGTTTCTGGCTCCCTCTTCCTGTCCCAGCGCTCTGGGTGCTCCTCCCGCTCCCTGTCCCCCTGTCCAGCAAGCCAGGCTCCAACACAAGACCAGCAGGGATTGTGGAGGCTGGCCAGGGCCTGGCTTGAGACCGTGTCATTTGTATAAAGGCCTCTGTCACAGCAAGACAAGGGCAGGGAGTAGGGGTGGGGGCAAAGAGGGCCAGAAAATAAGAAAGATAGAAGGAAGGAAGCCAAGAGGTCTGCTGGCTGGTTCTTCCTATACCTGTTAAGTGCCAGACCGTTCATTACGTAAGCCAAATACTCTTCTCATTCCAAACTGAGGAAACTGAGCTCACAGAGATCAGGTGATTTGTCCGAGGTCATTCAGCAAGTATAGGCATGAACACGGGAAGAACTCTTTACAGGAAAGAGGCCTCACCAAAAATTATTTCATTCCAGGAAATGGAATGTCACCCTTACTCCGGGGGCTGTGGTTAGAGTTGGGGATATGGAGAGAGAACAGGAGCCCCAGTGGCTAGAGTCTGGGGAACGCACGGGGGCCCCAGGAGAGCTCTCAGCAGGCTAGGATAACCGAATGCTGGCTGCTTCTCTCCAGGCTGGGGCAGGGGAGGAGCCGCGGGGCCTGCAGGTGGCTGAGAGTGAGGAACCCTGGGCCCCAGGAAAGCCATCCGCCCGGCTCAGCCCCGTTCTCCGTCTCCTACCCTGGAGGGTGAGAAGGGGGCTGGGGCTGGCTCTCTCCACCCACATGCCCTTCCCCTTGCAAGAAGGATGGGAGGGAAGGAAGAGGGAGAGAGAAGGAACGGGAAGAAAAGGAGGAGGCAGAAAGGTATTTAAACGTAACATTTTACACTTTAGTGATCTGACCAATGCTGATGCATCACAGGACATCCCTGGTCATCAGGCCAACACCGTGGGCCCCAAAAGTGAGAGGCAATGAAAGGTGTCCTCATCCGTCTGTGATCTGCATGGGAGGCAGATGGGGCTTTAGAACTAGCACTGGCGGGAGCCTATGGGAGGGTCCGAAGGGGACACTGATTCCAGCAATGGTCTGAGGTGTCTGCACCAGAGGACCAACTGGGAAGGACTCAGGGGAGGAAATGGACAAGAAGACGCCACAGAGACATCCGTGGTCCCTTGGGAAACACCAAACCCCACGGAGAACACCACCAAAACCAGAGGAGACACTTGACAGCATTTTCTCCTAAAAGTTCACCTTCATCACCTCCTTCATTTTTTTCCTTAATGTTACTTGAGATTTGCCGCAGCTCCCGGCAGGGACTTTTGAACCCTAGGATTTCTGTCCTCTGTGTGGGCTGGGGCCTCATGCACCGTGGTAGGCATGGTAAAAACGAGAACAGTGACAGCCACTGTTTTTGAGCACCTACTACGAGCCGCACAGGCGACAGGCTGGTCACACTGTTTGCTCATCTTAAAAACGAAGGGTGGGCCCTTCAACAGCACGGGAGTCCTGGGCTTCTGCAAACTGCCTGCTGCCACTGAGTTCTCGGCTCATCTGTGATTAGATCAGATCATAAACTTCCCCCACTTCCCTTCTCCTTGTGAAAATTCTGCAGTGTAGGCAGGGATCCAGAGGCGGGAAGGCCTTCACTGCAGCTGGCTGCCAACGCTTTGCGGTTCCAGGATGGATGGAGTGCCACAGAGTCCGGGCCTGACAATCGCCCCTGGTGGGTCTGTGGCAGGTGTGTGTATGTCGGGGATGGAGGTCCCCGACAAGTCCGAGCTGTGGGCCACTTCTGCTGGCCCTCACCCAAGGCACCTCTGGTGGGCACAGGACTTCCTCCAGCCGCAATGGACCATACTCATCTTGGGCAAATCTTTCCCCTCCCTTCAACAGTCTCCTCATCTGCAAAATGGGAGTGATGATGTCTGGTCTAGGCAGAACTTTGTGTGAGATCAAAACAGGCCAGTAAATATGAAAACACTTTGAAAACCGTAGCATTTCTCTTAAAGAGCAAAGGGTCACTGGGGTCATTCTTATTTCTAGTACAAGCACTAGAATTTTAATCCACCAAATGTGTCTGGCTGCCTTACACAGGAGTATAGGTCCCTTTGGAATGGGAAGACATTTCCTGTTTTATTCATAACAGCTTTAGACAGCTTACAGAATGAGATTACCAAGAGTAAATTCAGACTAATTAAGAAGGAAACAGAGTTCCCAGGTGTCACAAAGCCAAAAGAAGGTGGTGCTGACATGGGGAAGGCGCTTCCTGCCGCCTTCTGTTGTAACTGATCCCTCCTCGACATTGAAACAAGAAGAGCTGATACCTTCACGTTGAAAAAGAACCTAGAATTGGCCTGAGCCAACTCTGCACCTTAAAATGACTCCATTTAGAGCAATGCAAATTTATTGCTGCCTAGCTTCTTGCTGGCTTTCCTGGACTTGAGCTGATGGAGAAGGGGACTGAGACAGAACCACTCAACCCCGTGCCCTCGCTCCTGTCTGACACCGTCACTCCTCTGATGATAAATACGAAAGGGTCCAGGTTCTTCTGCATGTCTGAGCAGGCAGCTGCCCAGTGTCTGGCCCCAGGAAGAGTAAATCAAATTCTTTAAAGTTCAAAGAGTATAACCTTAAAAGTGGTGAGAAAACCTCCCCTGTGAGGTAGTGAAATTGAAATGCAGTGAGAGAGAGAGAGCAGAAAAAACCTTCTGGAAAGAATTCAAAATGCTGAGTAAAATACAGAGAGAGAGCAGACTTCGGCTCTTCCCTCTCTGAGAAGAAGCCGGGGGAACTGACCATCAAGGGCACCTGCCAGGAGTAAACTTTCTACACTGGAGAAAGAAAGCTGGAGGTGACCTTTCAGACGTAGCAACAGGAGCAACCAGTGCCTCCAGCCAGGGGGGACGTGTGGACCAGAGAAGTGTCCCTGCAGGGCAGGTGCCCTAAGGTTTGTAGGAGATGCAATTCCAAGAGATACTGAGTCCCTGCCCTTGCAACTGAACAGCCAAGGGGATGAAAATGCTGACCCACAAGCTCTTCTTAAAGATGCAGGGGAGAAGAAGGAGGCAAGAGAAGGGGCTGGGGAGGAAGAAAAGAAAGGGAGGGGTGGACAAGGATGAGCGGGGAGGGTGTGATAAAGACCCTGTCGGGAGAGAGGTGGCAAGGCAAAGAGGTGGGAAGGAGCCGGAGAGGGAAATCAGGAGGAGAAGTGCAGGAGGAAACAGAAAAGAAGGAGAAGGAAGCGAGGAGATAGAAGAGGGGATAAAAGGAGAGAGGAGAGGGAGCAGAGGAGGAAGCCTTTGCTGGATTCGAAACATTTTCTTTCTGAAGCTGGGCTGTGGGTTCACAGGGTTTATGTTCACTGTATCTCCTCTGTGCTGTTCTGCATGCCTGAAACATTTTCTAATTTTTTAAAAAAAGGAAGAGGAGGGAGAAGAAAGAGAACAAGAATGAAGAAGAGGCAGAGGGAGATGGCAACCCTACCTTCCCTGGGCTTCTCTGAAAATGCAATCGGGGGCTGGAGTAGCAGAGAAAAACAAACAAGAGTTGGCAGCCTGCCCAGGCATGTGAGAGGCCTCCGGGAGCAGGAAGCAGGTCTTCTCCACTGGACCTGGTTCTAAACCAGGTGCCTGACCCGGAGCCGGATGGAAGCCACGGTCTCCATCCTAACGGCTCCTATGGAGAACAGTGGCCCTAGATTTTGCATCCAGTTTCACGTCAGCTTAACTCAGTGTCACCTGAACAGTTTGACACGTTCCCAGGGCTCCTGCTCTGTGCCTTGGACCATTTTGGAGGCTGGGATATAAATCGGACCCCGTTCTTTTCGAGGACTTTATGGGTAGAGGAGAGCTGCTCAGAGACTCAGTTTCTCCGTCTGTAGAATGAAAGGGTGTATCTCAGTGGTTTTCAAACCGGGCTTTCTTGGAGCCCTAGGACTCTAGGGTGTGGCTCAGAGTGGGGGAGCACTGCTTCCCCCACTTTTTCTAGAACAGCTCAGCTTCATTCTGTCTTACACATTGAGATTAGGCTTCAGCTTGGATTTGGAAATACGATCCCACGGCTAAAGGAGATTTGAAAGCTTTGAATGAGATGCTTGCTCCCTGAGGTGTCAAATTTTGAAGTTCTCTGTTCTGTTTCTAAGGTTGTATGATTTCTTGAAGATTCTAAGAATTCATTCACTCATTTATTCATTAAGTGTTTATTGAGGCTCCTCAATAAAAGGGGACAAGGACAGACAATCAACAAATAAACAAACAAGCTAATAGAACAGGGTGCAGCTGCACAGAGGGACGTGGAGGATGGAGAGGAGGCTGGGGACAGCCTCCTGGAGAGGACATCCTTGGAGCAGAGGCCTTATGGGCAAAGAGACCAGCCTTGGAAAGACCTGGGGGAAGAGCAGTCCAGACAAAAGGAACGGCCAGTTGTTGAGAATGAATCTGGCATGTCCAGGGCTGGGGGATCCAGGCCATAGAAAGCAAGGGGGAAATGGTAAGAGATGAGATGGGGCCAGGAAGGTAGATAAGGCCAGATGATGTCGGTTCTTGTAGATCCTGTAAAGAGTTTAGATTTTAGTAAAAATTCCATAGGCTACCTTTGGAGGGTTTCAAAGAGGGGCCTGATGTGACCTGATTAAATTTTATAAAGATCACTCTGCCTGCTGTGTGGAGAACGGATGGTAAAGGGGGCAAGAATGGAGACACCTCTTTCGGTGGTGCGGATGGGGGATGACAGAGACATGGTATGAAAAGCAGCAATTGTGAGAAAGGGTCAAACACGGCACAATGAAATCGGAGAGAAAGATTTCATGATCACTACATATCTAATATCTTTCTAGATTCCAAACATATGAGTTTTGATCTTAATCTCGCCTTCTGGTGCCAAATGCTGCCTCCAAGTACACCCCCTATGCTTAGTAATTCCAGATGGTAAAAAGAAAGCCAGTTCCCTTGGACTTCTTGACCATTTGCGGGAAAGTATGGATTGAAACAGACCCCAAATTTTCAACCAGCCCTCTGTTCCTTATGGAGAAAGCCACTGGGGCAATTTTCAAACTGGAAAGACAAACAAAGGCTTGGACCACAAACATTAACTCTTTGATTTCAGACAGGTACGCAGTAAAATTTGCCAACAGGCTTGACCAAGAAATTAAGCAAATACAAATGGATGGGAATAGAAACTGATGGGAAGAACCCCAAGACCTAGGGGTGAGTGATCAGGGGTTATTTTTGAAGTGGCTCCTGTGCCTCTTACATTAGAGGACATAAAAGGAGCATAAGACATATGTTCCTACCTTTTAAGGATGCATCCTTCAGCCGAGGAAACACGGTCAACATGCAAAGTGGTTAGACAGCTCGTCAGCTAAATGAAGAGGGGGGGGTCTTGGGGTCTCCACTAGAGCCCAGAGGCTGGCCTCGGGGGGCTGGGTTCCAGCTCCACCTCTGTGACTTAGGACAAGCCATCCAGCTCTTGTGGGGCTGACTCCTCCTCTCTGAAACAGGGGCGATGCTTCCCCATATGCCTAGGAGGCATCACACGGGATTTGAAAATGCTTTTTAAGTTGCAGAGTGCGGAATAAATAGTAAGGGCTATTACTACTGACTCTAAGCACAGAAGGAGAAGGGAGAAGCCAGTGTGTCAGCAATGGGGCCTCCTCTGAAAAACAGAAACATAATCCAGTGCCTCCCGCTCAACACCTACCAGCGACTCCCTGTTGCCTCCAGCCAAGGTGGGGAAAATGTGCCCCACTCCCCAGCCCACACTGCCTGTTTTATAAATTTAAATTTTATCAGAATACAGACACAGCCATTTCTTGACATACTGTCTATGGCTGCTTTCTTGCCACAATGGCAGAGCTGAATAGCTGCGGCAGGAACCTTATGGCCGGCAAAGCTGAAAATACTTACTATCTGGCCCTTTATAGAAAGAGAGAGAAAAAAAACAAACTGCTGACTCCTGGCCTAAAGGATAAAGTCCAAACCCCATTTGATATGTAAGGTGCTTTCAGAGCACCCTATACAGCAGGGCTTTGAATAGATGAAATGAATCAAGCATCTTCCTCCAAGTTATCCCCAACTCTACCACCTCCCAGGGACTGATGCTGTACGAAGCAGCATTGTCAGGTCCCTTCTTAGGGCTACAGTAGGGATGAGATCTTATTCCTCTCTGTAATCTCCACAGTGCTGATCACAGCGCCCAGGTCATAACAGGGTCTCAGTAAAGTTTAACCCAATTAAATCTGAGTCATAAATAGAGCGAGCATAATATACTAAGGGACCCAGTTCATTCATCACAGAGACCTGTCGATGCTGTTTCTTTGATAATATGTCATTGACAGGAGGAGCCAGCTGGAAGTGAATTAACTAATTTGCTCTTAATTAATTAGTTACACAAACATTTACTCCATGCTAACTGTGAGACGATTTATATGCCACCGAAGCTGAGGCAAATGAGTAATGTGGGATTATATGCTTTCCTTTGACAAGAATTTACTTAACACTTGCTGCGTGTCAAGCTGGGGTAAGGACCAGGGGCTCAAGGGGACTGGGACCACTTTCAGCTCTCAAGGAGCTTGCAGGCTAGTTGAGAAGGCGAAATGTCATCAGATAAACACTGCGCCAGCAGACAAAGGCAATACAAACGTGGTTCACAAATGTGGAGGCAGCAGGGAAACGGGCAGGGTTTCTAGGAATGCCAATCTTGTGGGTTCCTGCCTGTATATTTACCTACAGTTTACTCTCCCAAGGTAAACTGGACGCACCCAGACCACTCGCACGGGAGCGTGATCTCCAGCCAGGTTCTATCTGCAGCGCTAATATTGCCTGTGCTGTTCACTTTATATAGATTATCTCACGTAATCCTCACAACGCTCTGTGTGGTTTCATGAAGGTCAAGTCATTTGTTTCGGGTCAAGAGTGAGGAAGTGGAAGATTCTAGATGATGTCAGTCATAAGCTAAAGTAGCCTACGCACTCAAGCCTTCACTGTATAGAGAAGAGAAATGGAACTCTATTCCAGAGAAAGTCTACAGGTTAAGACCTACAGAGACAGTACTAAATGTTGCTGTACTTACGAAGGGGACGCCAATTTCACGAGGAATGTCTGATGTGGATTAAAGGCATGGTTGGACCACAAATGGTTGGTTCTGTGTTCAGTAAATTAATAATCAAGGGAGGAGAGAATGAAGGGTTGCAATGACTCCCAGCCGATGCCTGTGAAAAAGCGGTTGTAACCACCTCTAGGCAGCAATTCTGGGCTCTGGCCAGGGTATTCATTAAGCCCTAACCACCAAGGCCCGGGGAACTCCCTGTCAATTCATGGCCAGCTGGGAGCCACAGAGGGTCCTTTCCCTCTATCCAGGTATCCTCCTCAGGACATGTCTGTGCAGAGGTCATGGTGGGCACTGGGGGCAGAAGGACTGAAATATAAATTCCCAGTTTTTAAAAGTGGAAATGTTTATACTTGTTAAGCTTCCTAGGTCATGTCCAGGACATAAGAGTTTCCACATTAGCCTAATTGTCCAAATTGCTACTTTCAACTTTTCCTGTTCTTTACCTTTACCAAATGTAGTGTGAAACCAGTTAAACACATGGAAAGTGCCCAATCTTGAATAAATTCCATGGTCAGACCAATGAGATACAAATTTCTCTCCCATTTCATTGGCAATGATGAAAAAATAAACAGAAACTGACCAAACAGTGGCAAAGAGGCTCTGGTAAAAAAAAAAGCCTTCTCATGCACTGATGGTGGTTGCTCATTGGTAGAACTTTCTGGAAGGAAAAGAGGTAATAGCCACAAAAAAGTAAAATGCACAGGTACTTTAATCCACTAGTTCTTCTTCCAGGAATTTATGCCGAGAAAATAATTAGACAAGTGCTCCAAGGTTCACATAGCAAAAAAAAAAAAAAAAGTTATTTACAGGATTATTAATAATATCAAATATTTAGAAACAACCTAAATATCCACAAAAGGATATTATTTGAATAGATCGTGGTATAACTAGACAACAGAGTGCTGTTAGCCTACTTAAAACGATGGTGTGAAATCTGTATTTCATGAAAACCTTCTTTGCACTGTTCAGTAAAAAAAGGCTTCCTGTAAACCTGCACATGCGTGCAGTGTATGTGCTAAATGTCATGCTGCACAGCAAGGTGCCTAGAATAAACTTCACCAAAGCGCTGGCGCATCGTGGCTCCTTCTGGATGGTGAAATATCGGGTCATTTGCTTTCTTCCCTTTTGGTTTATCTACACTAGTTGAACTTTTACAATGAACATATACCATCTTTAAAAATAGAAAATGGTTTCTAAGGATCAAAAAAAAAAAAAAAAAAAAACATCTTGAAGGCTCTATACGTTTCCCGGAGGAAAAGCGGGGCTAAAGCCAGAAGAATGGTTGAGTTTCATAAGGAACATGTGGCGGGACTTTGAAATCTGCCTGACAGCCCTGGACAAGGTGATCAGTCCTTCCCCAAGTTCTAGACAAGGAAGGAAATTCCAGTGGTCAGGAGCCTGTGGTCCAGGGTCAGCCCTTGGGTTCACTGGGTGTGACTTGGGGCAAATTACTTAACCTTCTGTGCCAAAGTTGTCTCGTTTACAAAACGCGTGACTGACAGCCCCTGCCTCTAAGACTGCCATGAAGATTAAGGTACAAGAGTAAGAGAACACCTGTCAAGATGCCTGGCACATTTTCAGTGTTCACTTAACATTAGCTCTGATGAAAACCAGCTTCAGACGAGCAGAGCCTTCATTCCAAGAATGAAGCACTAACGAGCAGTTGAAGAGAGGGAGAAGGTAGAGGACAACTAGGCAAAGAAGTCCACGAAAGTAGACGTAAAACTATCTAGGCCCTGCAACACAAGGGTTAAAGGCATGGGCAGTGTGGTTTTAGGCGTTTGACTTAACCTCACAAGGCTTAATTCTTCATTCTGCAAAATGGGGGTTATATACAGGAGGGCACTTTAAGGATTAAATGTCAAGTGTTAATGCAGGGCTTGGTAATAATAAGTTCTGAATACATATTTGCTACTATTACTGAAAGTACTTACTATGGACTACGAGATTAGGTCGTGGGCGCCCTGTCACTGCAGGTATCCAGGCAGGCTTACTTATTCCGTGAAAAGAGAGGACTTAGTCTTGGAAGGAGGGGATAGGCGACTGGATTCTTCTGGATTTAAAACATTCTGCAGCCACTGAAACGTGAAACTGATTTTTAAAGGGGAGCTATTTGGGATCGTTGTGCAGGGTGACCAGGGAACCGGTCATCAACAGGGCAGTTTCCCCAGAGTTACAGGATGATGCAGCCTTCAGAGGCCAGCCCTGCTTTTCAAACACAGGAGGCAAGTGTTCCCCTAGACTCTGCCCATTCTCTGTATCAAGTTTTGTTCTAAGGATTAAATGCAATATTGGAAAAGCAATGGAGTATAGAGGTCAGAGCACAGGTTTGGAGCCAGACTGCTTAAGTCCAGACCCTGGCCCCTTCACGAGCTGTGCGTCCTTGGCCCTCAGCTTCTTCAGCTGTAAAATGGGGATAATAATAGTATCTCCTGCTACAGGGTAGGGAGTGAATGAGCTGCAGCTTGGAAAGTGCTGAGAACAGCAGCCTGTGCATTAGTGAGTCCTCCGTAAATGAGAGTTGTTATGATTAATGCATGTAAAGCCCACAGTGTGGTAGAAATAAGTGTTCAATAAATGGTAACTGTTATTACTACATGGTACACTTTCTATGGAGGATTTTATGCACATTTATCTCCTGGAGAGCAATTTAAAAAATGAAGACATTAGGGGAGAATCTTGTCCTCGAGTAAATGTTTCAGTCCTAGCATAGAGAATCCATCATCCTGTTGCCTGGGCACCGTGACCTAGAACCCCCGTTCCCCAGGCTCTCCTTTGCTTCCGAAGGACCTGCCCTTCATTCACTGTCCGCTCTGTCATCAAATGCTCATCAAGCACTCGCAGTGAGCCAAAAGGAGGGCTGGAAACACCCAAGCAGTAAAAATGTGTTTTCAGTTCCTGCCATCTTAGACTTACAGGCTGGTGGGGGGGGGGTCACACTAAAGAAATACATATGCAAATGATGATTTGGGGACAGCTGCCATCTGCGCTATGAAGGATGTGATGAGAAGGTATAATGGAGGGTCTTTATGTGATCTGGCACCAGAGGTGGACATGACGGAGGAGTCATTGAGAAGATTTTGGGGAAAAGTGACACTTAGCTGGGGCTTCACTGGATGAAAGGGAGTTGGCTGGGTGATACCTGGGAGGGGAAGGGAGACATAATCCAGGAAGAGAGGCATTTGCTCCGAGGCCCTGCAGCCACAAGGCGGCTGACTCACTAAGGGAACTGACAGAAGGGCAGTGAGTTGACTTACCCCTACCATCCACTCAAAAGCGCTTAGCTGGGAGGTTGGAATTTGGAGAGAAACCCAGGTCCCCAGGACCTACGTTCTCAGTTGCCACTGTTGTCTCTTCCCTTTAGGCTCTCCTCTCCTACAGCAAAGACTGCCAGGTCCCAGGCCCTGACCCCTTCAGGCCAAGCGAACACAGTTTTTGGCTCAAATACTCTGAGGCTACAGATGTGGCTCACTTTTCCCACACGTGAACTTCAGCCAAGATGCCACGACAGGAACTCTGCCCTCTGAGTGCCCTCGGATGCCTCAGTCCTGTCCTGGTCACACCCCACCAGGTTTTGTGAGGCTTTTTTAAGGAAGATCAAGTTCCCTTACTGAAGAAAAGGGAAACAGCATGAAAGAAAACAATGGCCCCAAAGGAGGAATTTGTGATTGACATAAACGGGGATGTTCCCTTAGGCGCGTCCTGTATCATCAAAGAAGCCAAGCCCCAGGTCGTTCATTTCTCCGCCTGTTTACATGCGATGGAAAGAAGATGTGTTTAAGTTTCCTGTAGTCTTACACTGGAAATTGATGCTCCCGGAAAGGAAGCCGTATGTTCCAGACGTAGCAGGTTTCTTTTGGAATTCACACGTTGGGAGTCTGGCGCTATCCCCTAAATGGTACTTTCGTTGTCTTTTTGTTCAAGACAGCAAGCTTCTTCCAGAATCAGAACCACCTGCCAGCCTCCCTTGATAAACAGCCCACCAGCTCTCGTGGTAGATCAGATGTTTAATAATTAGCATAACTCACTGTTTATCTAACTGGCAATTATCGCTGCACTGGAATAACATTTTAACTGCAGGGGAAGCCTGACGGATCACCCCCAAGCAAAACCTATTGGCTGGGAATGGCCAACAGAGCTGCCCATTCTCAGAGGAGAGGACCACTCCATCCTGGCTGGCAGATCTCTGTGTCTGAGATGCCACCATCAGATGCTGCCCCAAAGACCTAAGGAAATGCGCCCAGGAGACGTGTGTGTTCCCAGTCCTTTCAACTGAGGCTCGATGGCCCAGCAAAGTACGAAAGTGAGGCCTGTGCTTCTGAAGCGTAACAGCTTAGAGTCGGTGGAGCTTGTGAAGCAGCCTCACCACCGCAGGAGCAAGTCTCAGCAGGTACGGTTTAAGGAAGATGGCACCAGTAAGACTCCACCTGGCCTCGCTGAGGCTGACGTCCAGACCTCCGAGGACCCAGCTGTAATGGGCAAGACTCAGGCCTCCCGGCACCATCACCTCCCCACCTACTCACTCTCTTTCCCGAGGTCCCAGAAGGCAGGGGGCTTTCGGAACATTGCCATCCAAACCTCCCCCAGTCTCAGGAAGCATTTCCCAGTTTTCAAGAGGAAGAGACTCACAGCCAGCAAGTCCCTGGTAGAAATGCCGACAGCTCCCCAAAGTGCAATCCAGGTCAACGGCAACCTCTCTGAACAGGACATTGTGTCCTCTGATCTTGCCTACTTAAGGCTGGCTCCGCATCTTGAGGATGGGCCTCGGAGGGTCAAGGTGTCCCACTCGTTTCTCCCCAGAATGTCCAAGGTGCAAAGCAATGGGCCTGTGAACATATGCTTGGAAGCAGGGACCTGGAGGGCCTCAGAGAAAGTAACAGCCGCCGTTCAGGTCCCAGACGATATTTATCACAGTCCCACCTGGGCAGACAGAGAGTCCACTTTCAGCCCAGACAGGTCTGCTGAGGTTAGCAACTCCACACCCGCTTTGGATGACACGTGTCCAGGGGATGGGAGAAGAGTGTGGCCATCAGATTCAGAAAGATCCCCTTCCTGCTTATTTGCCACCAGCGGTGCCAACCACATGCCTGGCACAGGGAAACTTAAACCCGAATTGCTTTTGCCCAAAGACAACCATGATGACAGAGACCCTGGCCCGTTGTCATCTCGGTCCCATCCACGGACTCACAGCTCCCCTCCACCAGGCTCCCACAGCCAGCCAGCCCAGCCAGGGGGAGCTTCAGACTGTTCTCCATCCAGTAACAATCACCTGGATCTGCAGCCACTCAAAACTACCAGTGAGTCAAAGTCTGCCCCTGTGTGTCAGGAGCAGACGGCGAAGAACCCCATCCAGTCTGACAACCAGGAGTTTCAAAACTGTCCAGGAAGTGGTCACCTCCCGTCCTCTCTTCCAAGGAGGGAGACCAAACATCAGAGCAACAGGGAGACCGGCGGGATTGATCAGATTCACCTGGCACAGGGTGAGCTCTGCGACCTCCAGGGCAGGCTGCAATCCGTGGAGGAATCTCTGCACTCGAACCAAGAGAAAATTAAAGTCCTTCTGAATGTAATTCAAGACTTGGAGAAAGCTCGCGCTCTCACAGAAGGGTAAGGAGAATTATTATTCTTTTTTTATATTAAAAACTACGAGTGAAGTCCTTTGTCAGGATAGAGGCAGAGGGAGCTTAGGTTTCTGTTAGTAAAATGTCTTCAAAATGTGTGAGGTGATATTTCCCAAAATCGCCAGCAATGGCCTCCCTTTGTTCTGACTGGGTTTCATTTCATTCTAGGCTTTGGTAGATTTCCATGGTGATTTGTTTTTGTTTCCAGGAATCAACAGACTGGAGAAAGGGGGCAATGAAGCAGCAGAGTCGAAAATGACTTTTATTAAGATGTGGGTCCAGTTGATAAATGATGGGGATAAGTGACAGCATGCAGGTGCTCCCCACCCCGCCCCATCCTGGTAGCAAGTTACTGCATTTGCACTGGGTTTCAGTTCTTTGTCACAGAGGATTTCAGGTGGCCGATAAGCTTACTGTTGCCCTTCCCCTCCACTGACCACTTCGAAGGCTTGAGCCCGTCCATCGCGGACCAGCTAAGTAGGAACTGAAATGAGATCACAATTCTGCAAAGAGAAGTCACAAAATGCTTTCCTGGGTGGACTCAGCACCAGTCTGGGGAGGGGAAGGCAGTGACTTGTTTAGGCGTGGAATGCTCTCCCCTTGAAACAGTGTTCTCTGAAGGCTGAGAAGGAGGAATGGGCAAAGCTAATCAACAAAAGGGTGAGGGAGGGAAGACGTAATTAACTGGCATTTGCTGATGTGGATCAGAATCAACACTGCCTTACAAGAGAGAAGCCCTGCAGTGATACAGAGAGACATGCCCTCAACTAAAGGATCAGGAGTTTTCATCCTCCTCCTCTATTCATTTGCAAGGTCCTTCAGTTTCCCCATCTATCATGTGAGGGTAAGATTAACTGGCTCATCCTACAGGCTTGTTGTGGGTATGAAGAAAACCTCAGATGTCAAAGTGCTTAAACATTTATAAAGCCCTCCAGAAATGTGAGGTCCTATTAATATGGGTTTCTTGTTTCTTTATTTGTTTTGGCCATGCAGCTTCAGACTTTGGTACCCATGAGAGGGGCAGCGCTGCGCTGCAGGGAATAAGCCGGTAGAATGCACGCATCCCATGGGACTTGTGCCCGTAGATTTATCGAGGAAATGCTCTGTCTTGCAGGCGCAACTTTTATCGAACTGGCCAAGATCTCAACAACTGCAGCACCTGCCAGAACACTGCGTGCATTATCTACAGGTACCTGGCCTCAACCGCGACCTGCTCTGTATAGCACAGGAGCCTTGAGGGAGGGGGCGTGTGTGCACAGAACACTCTTGTAAACTCCCTTAGACGCAGGAACTCAAGAGAGGAGCAAAGACAGGAGGCTTCTGAATACCTGAGACTTGAAAGACAAGGTGTTTAACTATGAAACGTTAACATCTGGTTCCAAGGCAGGCATTGCTTTGTTTCCTCACAATCAGGTCCATGAGGAAATCCTTCTGAGATAAGCACCCCTACCCTTACTGAACACTAACTACAGGCACCGTGCTAAACTCTGCATGCCCATTTGCACCTCATTTCACAGTCTGCCTCGTGAGGTAGGTGTTTATGTCCTCAGGGGAGTTCAGCCACTTGGCCCCACTCACATACAGCATTTTCAGAGAGCAGAAGGGGCTTTCAAGTCAAATTTTCAGAGACTTGGGACTCAACTCCAGATCTTTCTGACCCCAAGCCCTGTGATCTGATTAGTGCATCACACCACCTCTTCCTCCACTGTAGTAATCACACGCCAAGCAGTGAGAACATGTCAAGAACTGTGCTGAACACTGTGTATCCATTTCTAAGTACATTATTTCTTTCCAGCAGGGGCTAAGGTTGCTGCAACAGGGTGGATTTTTATAAGCAATAAAAGAGGAAGATCATACAGTGATAAGAGCACAAAATTTGGAGTCAAAACCCCCCAAGTCTACACCTGCTAACTTGTTTGGGGCTCAGTTTCCTCATCTGTAGAGTGGGAACAATTATCCCCTCTTCAGAGCTGCCATGAGGAGCAAATGAGAAAATACATGTGAGTGCCTTTTGTAACAGCAAAATTCTGTACAAACCCGAGAGCTGATTCCCGTCATCACTGGAAAGATCGATGCCCTCTACGCTGGAAGTCCACTTCCAGTGGCACAGTGCAGAAATGGTCAAAAGCTGTCATTTCAGTTGATAGCATCTAATTTTGTTTAACAAAAGTGTATGGTTTGATTTTTCTCTATTACTTCTCTCTCTCTGATGAGAAAGGCATCCAGGGCCTGAGCAAACTGGGTCACCGTGTGTCTTCTTTTTGACACGTCTCATTCTCTGCAGCAGAATCCTGAGACTTCATCCTAACAAGGGCAGGGGGTGGGGAGGGGGTGGCTTGGACATCAGGGGGCCCCGACCCCCAGGCAAGGCCTTGGGCATTTCTCACTGAACTGTCAACTGTTTACACCTAGGGAGCCACAGGACCACACAGTGCTGTCACCAAATAACAGAAGTTTCAGCACCTCTCACAGAAAATGCCCTTTACATGGGAATGAAATAGCTCCTTTGAAACGGGGGCCCTGGAAAAAGGCTTGTGCATTGGAAAGAATGATTAGGAAGTCTCATCAAATGTGTACCTTTTTTGCTCCTTTTTTGTTTTAGTATCCCCTATCTTAAGCAAATTTCCTAATCACCAGGAAGACAAAAATCATTACATGTCTAGACTGTTAGGGAGGACAAAAAAACTTTTCCTCATAAGCAAAAAGAATTATTTTTAACTAACTTCCATCTAAACTTGGGACAGTCTCTTTTTTTCAGCAGCCAGATGATGTTATTTCCTGTTACCTTAAGATGACTTTTTATTTAGGTTCTACAAATGAAAAGGGCAAATGGTTATTTCTTAATCTACTGTTGAGTTTCATGCCCTGGCCTTGGGCAATTCATTTCTGGCCTCTGAGTTTCCTCATCTGAAAAATGAGGGCCTTTAATCAGATGGTCCCATGGTCCCTTTCAGTTCCGGCGTTCTGATGTTCTAGGCTGAATTAAAACTGGTAATATTTGGCTAAAGCATAACCCTCCAACAAGTCGGAGAATATTTGCATCTTTTGAGTCCTTACTTCAAACATCCCAGGCAAACATTCTAAATTCAGTTACAACCCTGGATGGCTTAGCAAACCTTCATCCACACATCCCTTTCCAATTTTCCAAGAAGAGCAGCCATTGTATGCCTCCACCCCTCATTACCATTCAAAGCCACACTGTTCTTCCAGACAGTATCTATACCCTTGTATCTAAGCCATTGAGAAGGAACAGGCAATTAATTTGATGAAGGCAAAGAGATCAGAACAACATCCCTGTCATAGTAACTGGGGGAAAATGAGAGTTGTCTTTTTTTTTTTTTTTAACATTTCAAATGACTTCAAACCCTGTGTTGCGTCCTGGAAAGTCAGATCTAACAAACTAATACATCAGTGATGTGAAATACTCATCCTCAGGCCTTGCTAAGCTGCAGTCTCTCTCCCTGTGATGGATGGGCCCAGTGCACGTCACTGTACATAAAGCATATGGGTGCGAGATGGATGGCTTGCTGGAGATGTTGCTGCGAAGTTAGCAATCCATAAGGTTTTCTAAGTGGCCCCACCAGCCCAAGGCTATGGCTGCGCTGCTTGCTTCCACCCAGGCACGTGGGGTCATCGGTTCTATCCAGCTCACGCTCTCTGCCCCAAGAGGAGCCTTCTGCCCACCCACTCCTCAAAGCCTCACTGGCTTTCCTCTTAACCAGGAATCACTTTGGTAGATCCTGCTTCACCAAGGAGAGCTCAACCAAGACCAGTGCCCAAAGATTCCACGTACGGCTCTCAGGAGCTCCCACACACCAGGAAAAACGGACTCCTTTGAGTTCTGCCTGCTGTGGGCTCCAAGGGAAGAGCGTGGGAACTGGCTTTAGGGCTCCAGCTGGCTCCAGGCTGTTTAGTCCCCACTCCCCTCATCTCTGTTTAGCACTAATCCTAGGACAAGCTATGCAAAGGGTTTCATCAATGCCACCTGTGGTACCCAAGATTAAATAGCACTGAATTACTTATGAGTGAGAAGGTTATTCTCTTATCAAATTCATTTCAATCTCTCTGATTTGCCTAAAGGGAGAAGCCTGACTTTGTTGCTAGAATGTCTTTAAAAACCTTTCTAATGCCCGCTTATCACACTTTTTGCTAAGAAAAAGCATGTTTCAGGTTCATAGCCATAGGCAAGCAACAGTATCCAGCCAGAATGTAATCCTTTCTAATTCTTTATGGAAGCTTTTTAACTTTCAGAGCTAGTCTCCCTACGTATTTACTGTAAGTGATGCAGGTCTCCATTTTCAAGTTATTTTGCCTGTTTTGTAGCCATGTTTTTTAAGGTTAAAAAGTGAATTGATTTAGAGAGGAAAAAAATTAAGTAAATAATTGTGCAGGTGGTGTGTGGGGAGCTTCACAAAAACCATGAAGTTGGTGAACGAATGATCGCATTTTGGGAAGCAGTGTCCTAAGGAATCAGCTCCCTTTCCTCCCTCCTCTCTCCCTCACCTTGCTCTCTGCTCCTTCAGCCATACCTCCCGGTACTTTCTCTTCACATTTACTCTAAAAATCACAGAGCCTTTCTGTAAGGCTTTGACTCCATGACAGATCATGCATTTATTTTCTGGCTGTAGCTCCCAGGAAAAAATCTGCTTGGTTTAAGTTGTAAAATGCCTCAAATATTTTAAGGGAAAAGGAGGTCTTTCTCAGAAAAAAAAAAAAATTCTTCTATTATCCAAGTATGTTCCTTTGGAAATGGAAATGAAGAGACAGCTGCAAACTCACCACTTTCAATGGGTGAGGAGAGAGGTTGGCCATGGAAGATTTGAAAGGTGCTGGAAAGGAGAGAGCAACAGAAGAGCTCTTGTTTGTTCGGGGGTCTACCTGGACAAGCTGTCTCTTCCTCTCATCCTTTGCCTCTGTTCATGGTTTCACTTGAAATCATGGAGTTTAATTTTAATTTCCAAGACACCACCTTCCCCTACCCTTTTTATGAGTCCTCTCTCTCTCTCCCCATATGTATATTTGAACCACCTACAGATCTTTCCATCTTGATATCTCATGGGTACTTCAAATTCACCATATACGAAAACACGTGCCTTATCTTCCTCCACAAAATTCTCTTCTTACATTTCTTTTCTTGTTCAACACCATTAACCATGACTCCATAAAGAAATTATAGTCCTCATTGCCTCACTCTGCTCCTTCACAACACACATCAAACTGGATTCTACTTTCTTTAGCCAGCCCCTTAGCCTCATCCCCTCTGTCTCTGGTCCATGAAGACCTTCATCATTGGTCACTTCAACACTAACTGGTCTTTTTGCCACAGGTCCCTTTTGCCCCATCCTAAGTAATCCTCCACACAGGTTTCTAAATTACCTGAAAAGTAGAATCTGATCATGTCACTCTCCTGCTAAACAATTTTGTCTTGGTTCCTTTTGTTTCCTTTAGCTAATTTTTCAAGTCCTTTGAATATGATACTAACCCTCTTACCTGCTGGGTCTCCTATTTCTCCCCAGCCACTGGGAACTACTCAGCTGGCCTCAAATTCTGTGTGTTCCATCATGCGTAAGTTTCCTCATTTCCTGGAATGCCTTTTATGTCCCGCTTTGTCTGGAAATTTCCTAGTCTTGCAGCTTAAAAGCCAGTTCCTCTGAATAACCTTACACTCCTTCCCAAGAAGGACTCCCTTGGCACGCACGTTCCTCTGCTGGACCATTTATCCTATTGCATTGTAACGCAGTGTTTATGAATTTCTTTGCTTCAGCAAATGGCTAGTATCCCAAAGTCGTGGGCCAGGGTCTAATACATAGTTAGTGCTCAACAGAATCTTGTCAAAGAAGGGAATGGCTATACTGACTAGGGGAAGAATGAAAAGCTTGAGACAGCTATTTAGATGGCCTAAAAGTCAAGTCATGTTACTACTTGTGTGTGTCCCTACCCTTAGGTGGGGAAAACAGAAGGTCTCGATTAATCAAATGTTCCTATTAAGGAAGGTAGGCTTCTGTGTAGCAGGTCCACAGTAGATCTTTTGGAACTGAATCAAACAGCGACTGAATGTAGTACATGGATTCTCAATTTTCAAATACCTGGGACACGACAAGATGGAACCTAATCAAATCTTCCTCTGATGACTCAGAGAGCTTGTTGCAATTTCACAGGACATTGAGATCCTTGTTCACCACAGCCATCCAACCTCCTTGCCCAGTACTGCTGTATCAGCCGTGGCAGGAAAGGCAAAGTTCGATTTGTGGAAAACTGCAAACTCCCTCCAGGCTAAAATCTCTCCCTTCTATGGTGTTTGAACTGCCCCAGTGATCTCTTTGGAAGAGGGAATTAAGGCATTAGATCTTCAGTTTCTCTTGGCAAAACATCAAAACCCAGCATAGGAGGCAGAACAGTGTCCACACGAGATGTCCACGATCTAATTCCTGGACCCTGAGGATATATTACCTTACTTGGCAAAAGGGATGTTGTAGGTGTGATTAAACTGAGGCTGAGTAGCTTGGATTGTCCAGTTGGGACTAATGTAATCACAAGGATCCTTATAAGGGAAAGAGAGAGACAGGAGAGGGAGAGCCCGGGAAGGAGCTGTGACAACAGAAGCAGAGGCAGAAGTGATGTGGTCACAAGCCAAAGGATGTGGGCAGCCTCCAAAAGCTGGAAAAGGCAAGGGACATATTGTCTCCGGGAGCCTCCAGAAGAAACACAGCTCTGCTGACACTTTGATTTATAGTTCCAGAGGACTTCTGACCTCCAGAACTCTTAAGAGTCAGGTTGTGTTGTTTTTTAAACTGCTAAATTTGCAGTAATATGTTTCGGCAGCAATAGGAAACTAACACACCTGGATCAAACCCTTACAATTCATCAACTGCTCACATCCAATTGGAGGCTGGTTTATTTGACTTTGATGATTTTTATAACTGTGACAGCAGGGGAGAGCAGGCATCTGTTGGGATGAAAACTAGGGGAAAGAAATAAGAAGAGACCTGCCATTTACTGAGCGTCTATTATTACTGGTTATTATAAATGCCTTCTGTTCTCCCTTCTAATCCTCACAACCACATACGATGGGTGAAAATAGTCCCATTTACAACTGAGGCTCAGGCCCTTGCACGATATTCGGGTTAGACCATTGAGACTGAGAGGGAGGCACATGCACAATTATTCTGAAACTACTAAGTTGCAATGACGAGACTGGAACTCAGTCCTCTCTGCCTGTTGGCCAGATTCCACAGCGCGCTGCCTTCAGAGGCCAGACCTGCTTGAGGGGTATTAGGGCTCAGCAGAACATGGTATAGCTGAGCTCTCCTCGGCCAAGGGCACTGTGAGGGTGTGTGTTTGATGCAGGCCCTAAACAGTGCTCTCAGAGCGTGACCCCGGACCGACTGCATCAGAGCCTCCTGGGTACCTGTGAATACTGGATGCTGGTCCTCACTCCCCGAACCTGCTGGATCAGAGGCGTGGGTGGAGGACGGGAATCTGCCATTACAGACAGTCCGACTGGGAAAGTCTGATCTCAGTAAAGCTTGACAAACATTCGACTGTATAAAATCAGCATCTTGAAAGGAGGTGGGAGTTGATTTACTAGAAACTTTTGTGACAATCTGCCTACATGTCCATGAATAGAAAGCTCTTATTAATACAACAGCCCAGAAACTAGCTTAGTTTTAAATGCATCGTTGGAAAGATGATGCACCTTTCTGCTTGCCTTCAATTACAGGGTTAGGTGCTCGTGCACAGACCTAACTAGGGGGTGCAGGTGAGAGTGGAGGCAAAAGGAAAGGGACGGGGGGGGGGGCTTGCTCATAGGGTAAGTGTATCTCTTGATGCCTTCTGTTTCCAGTGAGAAGAGAAAATGGGTTTCTGCCAGTCTGCTTGGGGTCCTGGGCCTTCATTATGCATTACGCAGGGGATTCATTTGTAGCCTCTCCTTCCACCCGTATCTCCCACCTCCTCGGGCCTCATCTGGATCAGGAAGGGAAGGGCAATCCCTGTTGACTTTCCTCCTCCAATTAAGGTTCAGACCAATTAGAGCCCAGTTCTGCTCCCAGCCCGAGGGCCCAAATGCTAGCAACTGCCTGCCATCCGATGCGGCCTGGAAGGGCAATTGCAAACACCTGATGGGGGGGGGGGGTCGTGCAAAGCACTGCCCAGCACCTCCCACTTCAGGAGACCCTCACAGGCTCCTGACCCAGGGAACAAGCATGAGGCTGAACTCCGGCATCCTCCACCACCATGCCCTCCTGTCCTCAGAGTCCACAGGCCATGGGCTGCTTTTTCATCATTACTGATTCCTTCATCGCCACAACTCCCCGGAGCCAGGCGGAGAAGAATTTATGGATATTCAAAGGGAGACTTGCTGCCAAGTGCCTCCCTTTGTGTCCTGCAACCAGCCATCCCCATTGCTGGTGTCGCCCCCTCACTGTTTTGATGTTCAGAACTTATCATAAGGAGTCTCTGGAACACAGGCCAAAGCTGCACAGCTGTGTGCCCTCTAGGAGAAAAGCCAGGCCTTCAAGTAACCAAGGAAAGAGGCTCTGGAGAGCTATGTGAGTCACCCGGGGTCATGCAGTCAGTGGCGCGCTGAGAGCCTTCTTGAGTTCCTGTCTAGGGCTGAGTTTCCTGGCCACTGGCTCTTGACTTTGCCTGCCTCTTAAAGCTATTACCTAACCGGAGAAAAAGGCATTTCACTAGAAATGCAGTATGCTCCCAGGCCTGTTGAGTTTAGCAGCCAACTTTCCACATAAATTATTTAGTATTTTCCTTTCGTCTGCTCACGACGCACTCCCAGCATGGAGCCAGGTGAACTGTGAGAGCCTCGTCTTCCAGCCACAGTCCTCTCTCTGGCCAGCAACGAAGCCCGCAGTGAGGAGTAATTATAAAGCACACAGCATGGCTGTTCTTTCTAGTAATCACAATGCCTTTGCAGCTCGCATCCCATTTCAGTGTGGACCGAGCAGCGTTCATTTCAAATGTTAACGGTAATACTACCCAGCATCTCCAGAACAACTACCGCCAAGCATGTAGCACAGGCATAGAGTCTGGGGTACACGTGGAAATTTCTCTTAGTCTCAACAGTGTGATCCCCAAGACATTTTCCTCTAGTCCCCGCTTCTCTCGGTATGTTTATCCCTTTCTTCTTCTCCCCAGAGTGAAAGGGGGAAGAAGCAGAATTTACAGCATCAGCAATTTATCTGCAATAAAAACATGAAACCTGTTTTAATGCATTAATAGCTAAAGAGGCTGAAACACGCCATAAATATAAAATCAAGCAAGTTGAGGATTTCGCAGGAGTAACAAATGGATGGCTGCTGGCATGCGGGCCACAGCTGACCACAGAATGACCCAATCTTTATTTCTCTGTCAAGTTAATGTAACAATCACTACCATTTCTTGAACCAGGCACTGTGCCAGGCATTTTGCTAAACACTGTACATGTATCATCTCTTTTCAGCCTCCCAGCCGCCCTAAAATATGGGTGTGGTGATTATTCCCATTTTACAGATGAGGAAACTGAGACTCAGAGAGGATATGTGACTTGTCCAAGATCCAACAGAGCTAGGGCTTAACCCGGTCCTGCTTTCAGGAGACGTTCCTGTCCCTTCCCCTCTTACCTTCTGACCTTGCCTTATCAGTGAACATTTGTGTGAAAGCTCTCTGAAATGGCCTTCTCTTTCTGAGGGCTTAATGTGAACGTATTCTCGACTCACAGCCACGGAACCCAGAGCACAGCCTGCTCTCGCAGACAGTAGTTGGCCGTGAAGAGTTCTGCAGCCCGGCCCTGCTTATTTACAAGCCAAGAAGAGAACCTGCAATTCCCTGAGGACTTGTCAGCAGACAGATGCCCAAGGAGAAGGGGTGCACTTGCCAGCTTGAAATGGCTGGGAGTTGTGAGGCTTCAAATTGCACCCTATAAATAATGAGTAAACTGGTCATTAGGAGAAAGTTTTAGAAACAATATGCCCTCCAGGCTGGGGGGGAAAAAAACTAACTAAAATTTCTACTTGCCCAGACTGTGATTTTTCCCCAGAGATCCCTTCCAAAGTGGGGTGATTAATCCAAGTGGGCAGGAACAAAACTACCTCGCAGATTCCACTGATTCTCACAGCTAATTCTTTTAAACAGAAAGTTGTAGGAGGTCAGCAAATCTGTGGTGCACCTGGGTTCTATGGCAAGCGGGGCCAGAGAAACCCTCCACTGGGGATGAAAAGGCGGAAAGGGACTTGGAAGTGGTCTGGTCTTTGGGGAGATGCCATGGACCACCGGTTTCTCAGCCAGCCTGCTTGGACTTTATGGCTCCGCATTATTTCTCTTGATAAAAGAGCAAGACCCAACTGCCGAGAAGGAAGAGCAAAGGGCCACTGCAGACCTCAGCAGCCTACACCAGACCCAAGACTTTGAAGCCCAGATACTACCTTGAGTTAGCTGCCACCTATGGGGGTGCCCGTCCTCTCTGAGTACGCAGCCTCCCTGTCAGGATGTCCCTGCAATCTGGGAGAACGGTGGCAGAGCCGGCTGGTCAGCTGGGACACGAAGGGTCCTCCACGCAGCCCAGCCCCAGGTTGGGTCTGTTCCGCAGCAGGCTGCGAGGTCATTCAGGTGCACGGGACCCCTTACCACCCCACCCGACAGCCATCTGGTACCAGGATCTGACAAAGGTGAAGACTACCGTTCTTTCAGTGCTGTGTATCTCAGTGCACAAGCTTTGGAGTCAGAAAATTTAGGCTCAAATCTCAGCTCTGCCACTTACTATGTGTGCCCTTGGCAGAACATTTAACCTCCCCTTGCCTCAGTTTCCTCATTTGTGAAATGAAGATAATATCTGTCTCATGGGGCTGTGAGAATTGCAATGAGATGTGAGAATTCTGAACTTGCAGTATAGCGTCTGCATACAGATTTCACTTCCTTCTCCATCTCCTCCTCCTTCTCCTCTCCTCCTTCTTCTCCATTTAAATTACTCATGTGTCCTCACGCAACGTGGTCCAGGTGCTCTTTTGTTATATCTTTAACTTCTTAAAGTAAGACTCTGCTAACAGCTAAGCCCTGGGCTAAAACATTTGATCCCCTTTCAGGAAAAAAAACAGAGGACTAGGAGTCAGGAAAGCAAGCAAGCTGAGATTCTGATCATAACTCTGATCATAACTCATAGTGTGACTTCCCTTCACCGACTCACTGGTCAGTTAAATGGGGTAACAACCTCCCTTGATTCCTGAGCTACTGTGAATATGAAATGAGTGCTGTATAAAAGTAAGAGGTTTCTATTGTTTGTTTCTAGATAAACTTTCATCTCTTTCTGTTTTCACCCAACTTCAGTTTGCCCAGCCAAGATGCTGTATCCAGAATCTGACTCTGCTGTTGGCTTATATATTTATACGCATTTATCTACTTTTTCCTTCTCACTGTTTCTCCTTCCAGACAAGCCATGACTTAGGGCTTCTCGCTACTTCCAATTACCTGAAAAAACATCCTTCTGCTTTTCACCCAGCATGATGGCTGGAGCACTGATCTGTCAGTGAGATTAGTGAGGTGCCCTCAAGAGGCAAACCTGAAAACTCTTTCCACTCTCGGTTTACACACAGCTCCGTTCTAAATGCAAAGCGGCACCGCACACAGGCTTGGCCGGGAAAGGCTCTAAGGCTCCCCACACAGTGAACTGAGCATCCCTGAACCAGGCATCGGGTACTCCCTGCATCCTCAAAGGACCAACCTCGCAGACCCTGAATGCTCCAGACTATCTTAACGGGTCCAAGCCTGAATCCTGTATTGTAACAATCTCTTGACCACCATTTGTCCCCCACTGTGAGCCAGAGCTCTATACCAACTAAGCACTCAGCACTCCTCTTCATCCATATGGAATGTGGATGGAGACGTAAGGGTGGGAGGGTAGGGAGATTAAGAGGAAAGAGAGAAGGGGAAATAAGGCTGGGAAAGATACCGGTGTTCTGCCTGGGTACCAAACCCACTCCCCAGAATCTATAAACAACCCTCTGTTAAGAGTTTGCTTGAATTCTCACCAAGCAAGATCCCCCTTTTCAAGAGGTTGCTGAATATGGTGTGGGATGGCAAAGAAGCTGAGGGGTATCTCTTCTTCTCCACCCAGCCTCAAAATGAGAGACAGATGAGAAAGGGCACTGCCCTCTGCCCATTTACAAAGCAGCTGCTACCAGAACAAAATATACTCCTTTTCCTCACTTCCAAACTAAACAGTAGTTTGTCAAACGGATGAATGAGAAGAAAAGTGACAATTTTCCTTTATGTTAATAAATCGCTTTGGCCTAAAAAACATTAATTTCTTTCCAAAGCACACATGCTTCTCTATACTCTGTTATTTGCCTGGCCTTGAAAAGAAAGTCACTTTTAATCCCCTTTAAATTGTCAAGACCGGGGTGTGGGGCAGCTGCAAGAGGACGGTGGGGAGCTCCCTAAGTCCCAATGGTTATAAAGGAACCCTGTGGTGTTTCCATAGAAATATAAAGGGTGTGTTCTTCCCTGAATGTACACAGAGGGGAGGGGTGAAGAGTGATGTTTCCGGCAAGGTGTACAATTACTGAAGAGTTGAAGGTATGAGGGAGCAGGTGAGGCATTCAGTCCCTAAGACAGGAGGACAGAAGACTTAGTGGAGTGGGTGGAGACCATCTCCTACGTGAGGCCATTGTCCCTGTCATGGTGTTATCTGCACAACCACCCAGGGAGGTAGCTTCATTACCCCCACTTCCAGTTGGGTCCCAGAAAGAGAAGCAACTTGCCCAAGGTCACCCAGCCAGTAAATGGTACCACCTCGGTTCAAACCCCAGGAGTATTCCTCTCGAGAGCCCTTGCTCTATCCTCTACGATGGGCAGCACTTTAAGTTGTGAGCTGAGACAGACTTTACATTCTGTCTCCCGGCTCTTCCGTCCCCAGGCATGCCAGCGCTACACACATTCTGGATTCACCTAGAGCGTTACTTTTTCTAGTTGGCATTAGGATACTGTTGTGAGTCTTGACAAACTCAGGTGGTTTGTTGTTGTTGTTTGAATTACGAAGTCAGAGAAATGTCACACATAAGGAGAAGGAGGAGGCTGGTTTATGTGTGTGTTCATATAATTTGGGAGAGGCATACAGATGAAGAGCTGGAAAGTAAGGGTAGCTGAGATATATTTAAGGCATACTTTTAAAGCAATTGTTAGTTTAATCATCTGTCTCACACACAGGGAAGCAAGAGCCACAAAAGCAGTATCGACATCTGTATCTCATTGTTATGTCCCTGTAACTGAACACAGTGTCAGACCAAGAGCAGGATGCATGATTGGATGGATGGATGGAAGGATGGTTGGTTGGCTGGCTGGCTGGCTGGCTGGCTGGCCAAATAAATGAACAGGTGGATGAATGGATGGATGGTTGAATAGCTGGATGATTAGATGGATGGATGGATGGGTGGTAGGATGGATGGATGGATGAATGGATGGATGGATAGATAGATGAATGGATGGTTGGATAAATGAATAGGTAGTTAGATGGCTAATCAGTTGGCTGGCTGCATAGGTGGAAGGTTGGATGAATAAATGGATGGGTGGTAGGATGGATGTATGGATGGATATATGGATGGATGGATGGATGGATGGATGGATAGATGGAATGTCCTATACCAGAAAGCAGAGGAAATTACTAGAATGAGCAGAGGGTACCCACTTTTTTTGGCCCCATGTAACACTCTGGGACGAAGATTATTTTTTGCTTTGGTGAAAGGAGGGCAGGGGTATTTCAGTAGCTAGGAGAACTAAGAATGTGGACGTTCTCTGTCTGTGAAATAATGCATGAGAGGGTGAGAATCAGAGTTTGCAGCTCATTGCTTTAAATTCTTTCCTTAAAGCAATGGGAGATTGCTGGAGACAACTCTTCTCCAGTCTCTGAATCCATTTCCTTAAATTTCAACTGGGGAGAGTGAGGTAAAGGTAGTGGTGACAGAAACCCAGCCCAAGCTCAGAGACAAACAGGGGTGCAGTGCTGGGTAGTACCTCCTGGAAGCAGGAGCCTCAGTGTATGTCTGTTAATACTTCTGTTCACTGATCTGGAAAATCCTGAGCTTTGGCTAGAAAGTCTCTAATAGCTCTTGATATTGGCTAGCATTTACTAAGGACACAGAGTCACCGGATTACCAGAGCCAAAAGGCCAGGGATAATGCCTGCCTGTCTGTCTGGCGTCTGTTTATCACTCCTCCCCCAGAACCTAGCACAGGGCCTAGTATATGGAGGATACTCAATAAATGCTTGTTGAATGACTAGCTAAATGGAGTCCAGTGTTTGTTGGTGCCTAGCTCTGAGTTGAGTGTCATACGTGCATGATGTTGTCCATACTTCACTGAGATCCTAGGAGTAGATACCACGAGCATTTTGCAGATAAGGATGCTGTGGCTTGAATACGAGAAATGGCTTTGCCAAGATCTCACAGGTAATCGGTTGCAGAGTTCTGCCTAGGAAAACACAGCCTGTGTTGCTACGTACATTATGTAAGTCACCCAGCCAGGAGTATGTCCCACTGGAGGAGACCAGGGAAGAGCAGGAAATAACAGGATGTAAGCCGGGGAGAAGAAAATTCCAGGGAAAACGTATCAAAAATACAGAAACAGAATAATCTGACACCCATCCCTGTGGCTCCCTAAGCACTGACACCCCACTGGTCTGGCTACAAAACAGGCCGCCCAGCTCTTCTGACTCTTTAGTTTCTTCCATCTCAGAGTGCCCAGTGACAAGGTCCCATATGGGGGCTTTATTAGTCACGTGTGACAATCATGCTTTGTCCTTTTGGCAGGACTTACTCTGACCCTGGGTCTCTGGGAGGTGACATGGACATAGCATACCGGGACAGAGTCCCTTTAAAGACAGCTCCTTTTCAGCCCAGTTAGGCCACATCACAAACCATCAGAGGCTCTGTCACCCTCCATAGGACACATTTCCTTTTCCTCCTTGCCAAACAAGGAGCATGCACTGTTTGCGTGACTCTGCATTTCCCCCACTCTCCACACTCCCACGCTGGCTCCGCATCTTTGGGCCTTCTGAGAGTTCCAGTATGAAATCAGGTAACAAACACAGCCATAAGCTTAAGAGCCTTCTTACAAGCATTCTGGCACTGGTAACTCCTCTGGGAGTGAATCTCCTAGCGAGGGAAGTGTGGACAGCTAAGGGCAGAGAGTGCCCATGCAGTTTGCAGAGACGTCTCCAGGGTTCAGTCTTTCTGGCCCAGCTCTTGAGGTTCTCAGAAGGCTGAGTCAGAGTTACCAGACAGGCTGAGAGTTCCTGACGCCCACCAGCCTGACTCCCAAGCTCTCAAAGGGCAGCGGGAGTGGGAGCACCCACTGTGCGCGGGCCAGAGCTCCGGCCCTCCCCAGCTTCCGACTGTCTCAACCCCTGGGAACCCTGGTCATGTTTACTTCACAGACCTGTGCACAGATGATACAATGGAGCCTGGGGCATTAATGACTCCAAAACACATTAATAAAGTAGCAGAAAAAAATGGAGATTTGGAAATGCCCATTAAAGAAGAGTGTTTGAATACATCTATATAGAGGAGTACTATGAAGTAAGCATATGGGTAGAGCTCTCTGAGACACATCGTTAAGTTGAAAAGCAAAGCAAAGAGCAAGACAGAATATATTAGCGTTAATAAAGTTAATGATGATAATAATAACAGTAATGGGAGGGGAGGGTATAGCTCAGTGGTAGAGCGCAAATTTAGCATGCACGAGGTCCTGGGTTCAAAGCTTGGTACCTCCATTAAAATAAATAAACAAATAAATGAGTAAATAAACCTAATTACTGCCACCCCACCCCCCCAAAAAAAAGCAAAACAACAGTAACAGGGCTAACACATGTGGAGGGCTTATTACATGCCAGGCACTGCTCTACGTACTTCATTTATATTCTCTCACTTAATTAATACATATTAATTCCATAGAAAGTCGTTGAGATAGAATAGAGGCCATTATTATGCCCATTTTATGGATAAGAAAACTGAGTTGACAGTTTTATTATCTATTCCTCTGTATTACTTAAATATTTTATAACGAGGCAGTTTTCATGCATAAAATGTATGCAAAAAGAATGAACAATTAGAAACACCAAATAAATGTGAGAGAGAGTTGGGAGCAACATTCCCTGAACACCTACTATCAGGTTGCCATGTTACACGCTTTTCTTAAACCTAATAACATCCCCAAGAGGAAGGCAATACAGGTGCCAATTCAAGCCATGAGAAACCGGGGTTTCAGGGAGGTGGCACAACTTTCCTAAGGTCGCACAGCAGGTAGATATTTAAGTATTGCGACTTGATCTCAAAGCCCATGCTCTTCCACGTCAGTGGGGCATCTGATGATGCTAACTCAGTGTGTGCTGATTCGACTTTACTTTCCTTCCTTCCTCTCCGTGTTTTTCAGTGTAGAATATGACTTCCGGCAGCAGGAAGGCAGGTTCCACGAAGTTCTACAGAGTCTGGAGGAAGCAGAGCCAGTTGAGGAGGCATCTCCCCCACCAAAGTCCCCAACAGAGCCCCCGGTCCCCGAGAAACAGGACTTAAGGCGGAAAACCAAGAAGGTGAAGAAGAAATGCTTCTGGTGGATCTGAGCTTGCGGGGACCACTCCCTCTGCCCTCCCTCCACGAGGTGGCCACATCACTGCCCTCAGGCCTTCTCTGTTTCTTATCAAAGGCCCCAGGCTCCGAGCCACTCGACCTGCGAAACCACAACAATGAGGGTGGGGTGGGAGGGTGGGGGGGCTGCTTTAGCCACCACTGGACACCTGACCACAGCCTCACCTGAGTGCATGCCACTGCTGGCTGAGGACTTCATGGACCCGAGTGACTACCTGCCTTGCTTCCTGTCACACCCAGCCAGGCCACAGTGTGGTCTGAGGGTCTAGATTCCCACCATGGGCAAATGCCCCCTCGCCCTTTCCTATATCTCTGGGATGCTAAGCACTTCCTGCCCATCCTGGGTCCATTATCCCAAAGGAAAAGCAAAGTGTTGTGCAGAGCAGGAAGATTTTAAGCAGATACTCAGAAAAAAAAAAAAAAAGATACTGAAACTGGCAGTTTTCTAAGATATTGGCATACATAATAAGCACAACAAAGCGGGCAGGGCATAAAACTGCAAGATCACCTGGGGGTTGGGTTGTTTTCATGCTTAATTAGCCCCTTGATCCCAAAGCAAGGATTTGTCATCTCATGCTGTGTGGGCCTCAGAGTCTGTGGCAGAGTAAGGTCGCTGCAGGACACAAGGGACTTGCAGGTGTGAGTATCCTGCAGTTGTGGCTACTCGGGGGCCCACCTTAAATCACCCTGCTTCTCAGCCTGAGGCCTGAGGCCGCCTGGCAAATGGATGGGCTCTGGTTTGGGTTTGAACTTTAAGATTCCACAGTTAATTTCCCTGAAACTTTTCAGATCAGGAGATCCAGCAGCCTGTCTGTCCATTTCGTCTTACCAGTAACATAAATAAGACTAAGATAAAACACAACACTGGTTCTCGCTCATTTATCCCTGCAACAGCCTTGTAGATAAGTTTAAAGGTATGTTAATCTCCACAGCCTCCCTTCCTGGTGACCAGGCAATGGCCACCTGATTGAAGAAGCAGCAGGACTTGGGGTGAGGATTTTTTTTCTCTTTCCATTTTAGTATTAAAGACCTTTCCTTCCCAAAGTCTAAATTCTTTTAAAGTCTGGCTCATTTCTTTTGACAAGACCCCCATACATGTGGGTCCAGTCAAACTTGCATGGCTGAACAAACTACTAAAGGAATATAATTAAGTGATTGCTACATACTCTTAGGGATGAGGGGTAGGTTGGCGAGGCTCATATTCCTTCTTGTTAAATTCTCCACCAGCCTGGTGTTGGATTGAAGCTGCTTAGAAAAAGGATCTTAAACTCAACAAGCATCCAATGAAGGAGGCATTTCATAATCCCCTTTGCTAAAGATTGGGTGTCTTTGCAGACTGTGGCACCCTGCGTGAATGTGGGATGTTGAGTACCCTACTGCAAATTGAGACTAATTGAGCAAACCACTCCGACAGCCTCACCTTCCCCTGTCACTGCGCTGCAGTGCACAAAGCTATTTCAGTGAGCGCGAGAGGGAAATTTGGCAAGGAATCTCAGCTTGCACTATTTAAGTCTTTGGAACGTCATTCAAGATGTTCTTGTTCTGTTTCTACTGTAATGTTTAAACCCACAAAATGAGACCGGAATACATAACGTGAAGCTAGAATTAAGATAAATACACTTGTCGTACTTAAGAAGCCACATTTCAATAAGAGATGCTACTACTGGCTAAAAGCCACAGATCTTTCTGTATCCACACAGTCAACTCTCAGTTGGCCCCCACAATGCAAAAGAACAGCACAGAGGATAATCCAATAAAGCAGAATCATTTGGGATCTCTTATATAATTTTATCCTGTAGTAGAGCTTCCATCATAATTTGCTTTGCTTATGCTAATTTTCAAATTAATTTATGTTCTTAGGCAGCATGCTAGAATGCAAAGAATCCTGTTCCCAGAATTAAGGGACCCAGGCAATAGAACAGTCTATCGCACCAACCTTTAGCAAATTGCTTACATTTCCAAGGCCTGTTTGTCCATTCTCGAATGGAGACAGGAACACCTACTCTACCTGTTGCATAAGGTCTGTGCACATTCCAACATCAAATGAGCAGAGCCACCCAGAGCGGACATGGATCATTTGCCAAAGTTAGCCTGTCTTGATGAAGAGGCGTCGGAGGTAACTCACACACCAAAAGGGTTATCCAACCCTCGGATAATTAAGAAGTATACATTGTCATACACTTAATTTGAATTGGGAGCCTCGGGTAAACCCTCAACTGAATTAGATGCAATCGTGGTCGGAAAAGGCTGGCATTTCTAGAAATAAAGCCAAACAAGGCTATAACAATTCTATACCAAAGCACAACACAGCATCGCCTGGGCCACCGATCTGCAGCTGGGTAGGAGGTCTCTTCTGAAGACTGAACATTTAAACTTGTGATGAGGGCAATGGATTCAGTAAAAAAAAAAAACCTTCCTGCTAAACAAAAATGATCATCTCTGTGTTTAAAAAAAAAAAAATATATATATATATATATACATTTACCAAAACTCTATACTCATCTATTCTTGTGAAAATTGCTTCTTTGTAAAATATTATGTAACATCTGTCATGATATCCTACAGAAATGTGTACTTGAGGTTATCTGATTTTACGGAGAGACGTTAATTTAGCAAAAGGTACTTTTGTAAAGTTGGGAGGAAAAAGACTGATAAGTCAGTTTAAGTCGCAGGAGTTTATGTAGCTGCTCACTCCGTAGTTTAAAAAAAAAACGCGTACTCACTGTCCTTGGAACTTAATACCAGCTCACCTATAGAGCACCTTCTTAAAGACTATGTACTAATGTAAGGTTTTGTAAATTTCTAAACTGTTTTAAATGGGATATTATCTTTTGCAATAAACTTACATATTTTTCTTAGGTTTTAAGACTCGATTACTAGCTTGGGTCGATTTGGGTTATAATATTTAAACTTAAGAAGGATGTCTCCAAGGTCCTAATGGCAGAGATAGTTTTTATTATAATTGCTTTTATATGTTTCCCAGGGAAACAAAGAGCAGATTCAGAACTTAGCATGGCAGCCGTCTCCTGAAGGCCCACATGTCTTGGGAGCAAGGGAGGCAGTGAGAACCAATGGTGCAGCTCCCAGCTTCATCCAGACAGATGCACATTCATGATTTTTGTCATTATTATGCCCATCCACCTGAAATGTAATTTATTCAACATTTTTCTTTAGTTATTTTCCCCATAATTTTCTTGCTAAAAAGGCAACTTGATATTGCCACCACAAGAAAAACCAACATGATGTTCCAAAAATTAAAGATGAAATCGAAATAATTTGTTTAAATCCTTGCTAGAGACTCTTGAATGTTGAAGGTGCTGAGCTTGAAACCAACTCTCTTTGTTGAAAAAGGAGACTAGCAAATATTCAACAGGTGCCAAAGCCACATTAACACCAAATGCATTTTCTACTTGACCAATCAGGATGTTTGAGAGAGAACTGAAAAGGAAACAGCACTCCCATCCTGTGATTTAATTTTCACCCCCTGCATTGTCCACAAGCCATCTATAACCAACTTGTTTACAAATTTGGGGGAGGGGGCCTGGATACAGAATCAGAAGTCTTGGGTTTGATATTATCCTGCCATTTAATACTCTTCCTTTTGCTGGGTGACCATGGGAGAGTTAACCTCAGTGAGATACTGGTTCCTTTTCTTATGATGCTGAACACAGCCCTTACCTTACAAGACAATTCAGTGGAGGAAAGCCTTGAGCATCACGTAGGGCACACAATAGGTGCTCAACAAATGCGTATTTATTCATTTGCTGATTGAAGTAAATTGGGAGGAGAGGGAAGATGCCCCTATGGGACTGCAGTGGGTTTTCGGAAACAGGCCTAAGATTTTCTCTGAGCAGAAAGGGGTGTTAATAAGGAATGAACTCTTCCTGGCCTTACTAAGACCAGAAACCACAACCATGGACGGTAAGTAACAAGTCCTCAGGGAGCCGGAAGAATATGCAGGCGTATCGAGCGCAGCACAGCCCTCTGGGGAGTGAAGGACTCTTGCTGCGTGGGAATCAAACGTCCTTGAGATGAACGCTGCGTGAGCTGGGTCCCTGCCATTTCAAGCACGAGGCAACCCAGGAAGGCTCAATGATGCGTCCAGAGGCTCCTAGCAATCACGTGGGAAGCCAGTGCTGAGAGCAGTGTGGTGAGGGGTGTGCAATGTGTGAGGGCCTACCAGACATCTGGGCCTGGCGCGGTCGGGAACTACCGACACCAGACTTGTGACCTATTCTGACCTCCAGGTACAGTTTCGTAATTTGCTGAGCAGAGGCCTCAGGATAGCTTTTACTTGAAAAGGCTCTCATTTTAAGCTACTCAAGGCAACTTGCTGTATGCTAAAAGCGTATCTCTCTTTTTAAGTTTTGAGAAACGTAGATGTTTTGTGATCATTACACCCATCAAGCATAGTTTGCAATTAAAAGAGCTGAGACAAATCCATACTCAACACTGCTGCATTTGGTGCAAACCGTGTTTTGACCGGCTTAATGCTCATTACCCCTTTGGGGTACTTCACCCCAACTTCATCCTCATTTTCTTTCAACCAATTTACAGCCTGAATTCCTATTGCTCACGTCTATCACCCCTACTCCCGAGGTTTCCCAAATATATGATTTCTTCTTGCCTCCTCCAGGGTCCTCAATCCATGAAGAGCAACCAAGAGCTTGGTTTTCTCACTGCCAGACTAAGCCGAGTTCCAAGGTGAGGGTGCCTTCACCACTGGCATCTTGATGCAAACCTCCTTCTTCTCTCAGCTGGCCTCCAAAGCAGCGTCCCAACTGGTCCCCCACGTGCACGATGCCCTTTGCCTTCCACCAAGTAACAGCAAAAGCAATCACTGCAGAATTTAGATCTGACCCACGTCACACTCTGGCCGTCACAATCTGGCTTCCTGATCCACTTAGGAAGTGAGACTGGGTCTGTCACTATGGCCCAGAAAGTCCCACCTGGCTCTCCTGTGCAAGCTCCCATCACAGGCCCTCTCACTGTCTGCTCTACAGTCACACCGAGTCACCTTCAGGCCCTTGGGACCGCCATGCCCACACTCCCTAAGCGGTCTGCGCACACTGTTCCTTCTGCCTGGAATAATCACCACGCCACTCTCCCTGACCAGTTTCTAGTTCTGTTGGGGTCTCCCAGGCAAGGCTTTCTAAGACTGCCATCACCACTGCCCCAGGTCACACCAAATGCCTCTCTCATACACTCACCTGGCACCAGGGACCCCCTCCATTAAAGTCCTTGGCACAGCTGTCCCTGCACATACATTTATGTCATTCTTTGATGAATGTTTTTTTCTCTCATTAGCCTGTTGTCTTTCAAGGTAGAAATCCTGCCTATTTTTGCTCATCTTTGTACGCCCAGCACTTAACACAATGGGATTCAAATATCTGTTGCAGGATAAATTAACGAATGAATGGATTCAGTGGAGAGACAGGAAGAAATGATTCTCAGTTTTTCCCCTCGTCTATCAGTCCTCACATGAGGATGGTCCCATTGGTGTCTACAGCCTCCATCTGTGCCCCCAGGAGCACACAGCCTCCCACTGATTAGGGCCCTCAGCAGCTAATGTGGCCAGGGCTTCCTATTTCTCTGCGGTCCGCATGGCATTCAGGACCCAAGAACATCAAGCCACTACCATCCTCCCTCACCACATTTATCTTGAGTATTGACAGCCCAGCTTAACCTTGTTTCAGAACAAATTGCCATCATAATTAAATCCCAATGTATTTTGCACATTTTACCAAGATACTGCCTTCCTGTATGAAACAGAAAATTAGTTTTGAAATTAAAGCAGATTGTTAACTATTTTTTGCTGTAATGTTTCCATTTAAATGCCAAAATTTATTACATGATGACCTAGTCCATTTCAGACAAAATGCAATTTAAAGGAGACATGGTCTGTCTAACTAAAGAAGCGTTTTGGGCAAAGCATTTTGTCTTGGCTTAAACCACAACCAAAATGAAATGGCAGCAAGCATCACACCAAAGAATTATTTGCTCCAAAGCAAATAAAAGCTTTAGTAGCATGGATGCCTTTCACAGATTCTCAGAATCCATAACTATGGTATTAAAGTTCACTTCAGTGAAACCCATATTTTTTTTTTCTTCTGGCAAAACCTCAATATACATTTCTTAAATCTTCACCCAAACACGGTGACCTCTCATCAGTGCCTGCGCTTGGTTTCCCAGGTAGCACACGCGATGTTGTGATACCCTGGTTATGCTGATAGAGAAGCCTTCTTCCTGCTGAGCCAAATGGGCTGAGTCATTTTAATTGTCGAAATCGAGTGGTTCACACAGCTCTTCCACCGAGCACACCAAGCCCCAACAGAACCTAATCCCACATGCAGAGCTCCCACGTGGGTGACAGATGAGAAAAGTCATGTGTTGTTGTCACTGGTTTTTGTTTGCTTGTTTGTTTCAAGGTAAAAAACAATATGCTTTCTGTGATCAGGGATCAACGAGAGCAAAATCAAAGCTGTGCAAAGCATCAGCGTTTGCAAACGGGACCACTGACCCGACTGGAATTCCTGGAACTGACCCCTCCTTCTCCACTACTACGCATCCACCAGCTCCAAGGAATCTTCTCAGATGAACCTCAGCCCATAATCACCTTTTTTTTTTCAATAAACAGTTATGGGATCCCTTCTCTGTGCCAGGCAAGAAAACTACAGACGCAGCCTTTGCCTCACAGAGCTTACTACGGTCCAGTGAGGGGCGGGGACGGACTCCAACAATGAGCACACATCCTTCTCTGACTTGCCTACCTGGATGTCATGCTCTTTGTGCCCCCATCTCCTTCTGACGCTCTTAATGCTGTCCTCGTCATTCTCTTATGATGATTATTTGTCTTGAATTATAGCTATTTCTACTTTTCCCCCTCTTTCCCCACTATAGGCAACATGTCGTGAGAGTAGGAACTGCTTTCTTCCCCTTGTAAAGTCTTGAGCCCAGGAAGTCTTTGTTTAATTGAAGCAGAAGACTGTGACATTATGAGCCCTTCTCTGTTCCATGTCACTGCACTGGCCTTCAAAATCTACTTTTCTTACAGTTTTCCAGCTCCCTTGGATCCAGCCTCCTCTCAGCTGCTTGAGGATCTCTCTAAGACACATATCTGGCCGTGCCATTTCCAGCTTTTTTATCTCTTTTTCACCCCACCACCATCCAGAGCATAAAATTCCCCTCACAGCAGCAAGGTTCCTTACAATCTGACTCCAACCTGGTATGTATAGCCCAACTTCCTACTACTCCACTTTTGCCTGTACCCAGCTCCTTAATTTCTCAAATGTCAGAGGATATTACATGTTAGTGATTTAGGACATACTGTTCCCTCTACCTAGGACACTGTTCCATGACCTTTTTAACATGGGAAATAACTTTCATTTGAGGGGAATAAATAAACAGTAGGCTCATTATTACTAATCATGATAACAAAGGCTATAGTTTCTTTAAGTTATAATGGGCCATTATTAAATGTTTTGCTTCCATTATCTTATATATTCCTCAAAAATTAACATAAAGTAGCTAATGATTACCCCCATTTCCCAGAAGAATAATTGAGGTTTGGAGGGAGATAAGTAATTCGTCCAAGTCGACAAATGTGAGATGGTGAAGGCTGGAGTTCTTTCAAGGTCTGCCAAACTTGAGAGTCTGGACTCTTAACTCCTCTGCTAGATAGCAAGTTGCAATTTAAATGTCAACTCCTCTGTGCAACTTTCTCTGATCATTCCCCGCCCCTGCCATGGGATTAGTCACTCCATCCTCCAAGTACTCGTGGTGCTTTGTACAGACTGCTGCTTATATTCTCTTGACATTTCTTTTGTCAACCCCTCACACTCATCCGCACCAGGGAGCAAAGTCCTGGGGGACAGAAATCATCATCTGCCTCCCTGGGAGTCTCCAAGTGTTTATCACATTGCCTGAGATGCTGTAAATGCCTCATATAGGTTTGTTGAATGAATTGGGAGAAAATATGGAGATGGAAACATCAAGAGGAAAAACAGTCCAGGGTAGAGAGACAGACCAGAACAAAGACAGGAGTCTTGACTGCAGCCCCTGATTTTCTGCATAATTTTGAGCAAGTACCTTCACCTCCATCCCCCACCTCTGCCTTCAGAATGAAACCATCTGCCTTTCTGGCTTCACAGGCTGGTTATGAGAAAAGTGAAATTATATACATGAAAATGCTTCAGTAAGTTTGACTATCTCATTAATTCCTATTTTTAAAGAAATAGTCTTTGAGGGTTTTTTTCCCCGATTATAAAAGGAAAGCAAAAGCATTTAGAAGAAGTAAAACTGCAGAAATGTACAAATCACGTGTCCTTTAAGCAGAAGACAGCAGTATTATTTTAGCTTCAGAACAGGGCCCTTGGGTCTGCCCTCTAGGAGGTGCAGAGCCGCTGGTGAGGGGCTACGTGTCTTCCCCTCCCTGCCCTTCAGGGCCCCAAGATGGCTTTCTTATTGGTGCTGCTGTATTTCTACAATCCTTTCTCTATATTTAAGTCACAGAATTTCTTCACGTTATTAAAAATTTATCATAAATATTTAATGGCTACACAAATGCATCCCTGTATGAATGCAGCATGAACCTAGAAAAATGGGTTCTGAGTTTGAAGGATCATTTGATGGAATTGATTCCCTTGTTCCACCAGGGTTTCTCCGCAGGCAGCTCCCATCCCTCCACAATGTTCCCAGGGAAGGCACCCTTTCTCCTGTCTGGGATTCACGACTTTGTGGCAGACATCTGGTGGCTGGTTTCATCTCAGGGCAGGGCTCTATTCACAGACCAGCTGTAGCAACAGCTTAACAATAATTCACAAACCCAGGAGATCATCCCAAGTCAGGGCCATAAAATAAACAGTTTGTAATCTGACTCATAACACCTGCCAAGAAAGCAGGGGCAAGGCGGCGGCACTGCAGGAGGAAGATAAGGGCTCTTATTAACCGAGGGTCTGCGATGTGTTAAGCCCTGTGCTGAGAGCCCTGTGCATCCGTTTTCACTCAGTCCTCACCATGGGATTGACAGGTAGGTAATAACCATCATTAGCCCCATTTCAGAGATAAGGAAACTGAGGAGCAGAACTGTGAAGTGAAGAGACTTCCTAGCTACGGAATAAGGTCACCTCACTCCTTGAAAAAAAGAGGACCAGTTCCCAGCCAGTAAAATCCTTTCAAACGCCATACCTTGTGCCCCAACAGCCACAGCCCTGAGAGAGCAATGCTGGGTGCAAGGGTCCTCAGTCAATGCCCAAATGGAAGACATCGTACAGTGTCCAAGGTTCTCCAAGGACAAGAAGAGACTGGCCTCTCTTCTAGTGCCAGGAAATAGGACAGGAGACACAGCGGAGTCTAACATTTAAGAACACACTTAAAATTACATGTTCAAAGTCAGGTATGTCCAGCTCCCCTAACAGAAGCCAATAGGCACTGAGATAGTTGCAGGCAATTTCACTAGGATAATGACGCACTGGTCATGCATTTCCTAGTACGCACTGTATGATTCCCAAACTCGGTCTCTGCTTCTCCCTCTCCGGGTGCTGACAACAGCAGCCCCTGGGTGGCCAGTGGGGGCCCCAGCTTCTCTATAGCCTGAGCTCAACTCCCCTGCAGAAGCACAAGGCATGTTACTGAGCCCACGTGTGGAACTGTCATGGAAGCAGCGTGTTTATTTTCTAGGAACACGCTTTCCTTGTAGCAAAGATTTGCTCGATTAGGTGGGCCAGGGAGAAGGCAGTGGTTGTTTCAAAAAATTTAGGAATTTCGTATTTCTTCTCAGTGCCCATCGCTGTGGCTCATTATAGAACAAAAGGAAGGCTTGGAGAATGAGACTGGCTTTTTTAATGCTCCATCTCTCACACTTTAATTTGTCTAAAAGAATGCTACTACATGGGGCTGGTAAAGTATTGGGGAATTTTATATTAAAAAGAAAAAAGTTCCACTCAATTAAAAAATAAAATAAAATAAAATAAAACCAAATCAATAGATAAAGATTTAAAAAAAAAAGAAAAAAGTTCCTTAAGGGAAAGCCTCACATGAAATAAATCTTTTCTCAACTTGTTTTTTGAATCAGAATTCTTTTAAAGCTAGATATGAATCTGGGTGCTTTCAATTAGCTTTGTTCTTTTCACTCATTCAGTCCCGCAGCTTCGATGAGCGCCCCTGTTACATGCCATGCTCGGGTCCGATAAACAGAACTGCCAAGATAAGAGGACACAGTCCCTTTCCTCAAGGATCTCAGTCCACTGTGAAACATAGATAGGGAAAAAGAAAATTCCGCTATGACAAGGTAATGCTGTAATCGAAAAATGGACCAAGGACATTGAGGTCACTGAAGAAAGAGGGTCTTGAAGAATGGGAGAAGGTTTTGCAGACCAGGGGGATGGGCATAAGGCAAGAAATGCTGCTCCCTCCAACAATCCCTTAACCTTTCTTCTCCACCTACTCACATTTTTCATGTCACTCAAGAACGAGACCCAGTTCTACAAAATCGACCTTGATAACTGACTTCTGCCCATATAATGCTACAGGTTCCTCTCAGAAGTTGAGGTACTAATTCATTTTTTTTTTTGCATATATATTTTAGGCCAAGTACTCCTTGATATGCAATTACCAAAATCCTTATCAAAGCAAAGCTTCCCCACCCACTGGATACAAGCACCATCTACATTAACTGTATCAAGCAGCTGCCAAGCTACCCCAAGCTCATGACACTGTCTTTTAGTCACCAACTGGAACCTCAGGGATCTTCTGTAACGTTTATTTTCCTTCTTAACTGATCTCCCTCTAACACACACATACACACACTTATTTACTCTCTCAGGAATTTTCTCAATTGAATTCTATCTCAGGGAAACAATTTCCCAGCTATGTCCAGTGAAGTGCTGAAGACATCAGCTTCGAACTCTGTAGATTCGGGTTTGGACTCAAGCTCTCTCCTTCCCGGGTGTGTAATTCTGGACAAGGGGCTTAAGCCCTCTGATCACTGTTTCCCCTTTGAGAGGGGACCATAATTTTGTCAACCTCACGGATTAAATGGGATCATCTCTGACACAAAACAAACACTCTGGAAATGTTAACTCTCGTTATCACCGACACATGCATCCTCTGAAGAGAATGAATACATTCTCCCCCCTCCACCATTCCTTTTCCATTTGGTCCAGTTACTCAATAACAATTCTTTTTCCTCCCTTACTCTCCTAGCTTAGTCATGTCACAAAGGTAATAAGAGTAACATCTGCATAAGGATAAAGCAAGTAACACATAGTAAGTAATAGAAGGATGGTTTCTATGCAAATAAAACAGGCAGCAGAAATCTTTCATGCCTTCGGCAGGTATTCCTTGAGATCATCGTGCATGCCAAGGAACCAGTGTGTCTTCGAGATGCAGAAGTGATGAAGACAGGCAATGATCTGCAGTTGCTAGGAAGGACGTTCTCGTGACGGGATCATGAGTACATGAGGGAGGTTCAGCTTGAAGAGAGCAGAAGGACGCTTACTTGGCTGAGTGGAACGTGGGTGAAGACATTAAGGATGAAGAAGAGTTTGTGAGGGGGAAGGTCTTGGAAAGAAAGGTAAGAGGGGTATGTTCTAGGCAGAGAGAATGGCCTGCAGGAGGATGCAGAGGAGAAAGGCAGCATCCTGGGACCAGGAGAGCAGTTCCGTTGAGTTGGTGGGAAGTAAGGGGCGCTGGGGAAAGACACAGCCCCCGAATGGGTACCTGAGAGCCCTGGTGAGCACGTGAGCCTTCATCCTCGGCCACTGGGGGCCACTCATGCTTTCTCTCCAAGAAGGTGCCACCTTATACGACCATGTTGGCTACAGAGTGAAGAATTTGAAAGGGACAAGAGAGGAAGCCGTTGTCTTATGAGAAGATGTAGCAATGGCAGACTAGTGGCATTGGTGGTAGAGAGAAGCACTTGGACTTGAGAGTCCTTTAGATCCAGAGTGAATGGAACCTGGAGACGAGCTGGATGTGAAAGCAAGAGACTCTCTCCACCCAAAACTCTGTAGAATCTCCGTGTTTCCATTCTAGTTGGCTTCCTCTATTAAACCTGCTATTTTGTAAGTACCAACATTCAAGTAGACAGAAAATTCTTCTGATTTTTTATGGGTTTTCAATGGTTCAACTACCAGAATTGAGGAGACTGATCCTAAAGATACCATCGTCATCATAAAACCACCAAAATTCTTAAAGGTTTCTGAAAGTTACCACATAGGTCACCCTATTGGATACCATGCTCTAGGCAGGGCAGCAACTGAATTTAAGGTGCTCACTATTACCTTTAAAATATTTGATGCTTAAATAGCAACTTAAGGTGTGGATAGTGCATGCTGTGAGATTTAAGAGCAGGGACTCCAGCAACAGCATGGCTTGAGTTCAAATCCTAGTTCCTCCACTATTAAGCTGTGTGATGATTGACAAATTGCATAAGCCCTCTGTGCCTCAGTTACCTCAGGTGTGAAATATGAGTACCCGATGCAGGCTAAGTGAGGTTAAACCCATATGGCACCCAGCTTCCTGCCTCGAACACAGGACATTTGCTCAACAAATGATATCTTTATTATAAATATTCCTTTTTAACAAGGTGTGGAGTCACTGTGAAGGTCAAGAGTCAACCAGCCACTTCTGGCTGGGCTCTCCGCCTCCTCAGGTCCTAGAGTGTCCTCACACGTGCTCTCCATGGAACGGGGCTGGGTGGAGCTGACGCTGCCTGGCTGTGTCCCCTGCACAGGCCTCTGGAGTCTTTGGGTTCACAGTGCAGCAGAGAGCGACCATGTAGGTGGGCCACTGGCCATTTGCCATTTACAAAGTGAAGTCAGAGCTTTGGAACCCTGGCTCTTTGATGACTCGGGCATTTTCTGGAGTCTTCAGCGCTCTTGTGAGGTGAAGCAATGGAGGATGGAGTGATTTCCACTTTCTTCTTCCTTTTTGAATAAACTGCTCTGAAATTCGGGAACTGGAATCATGCCAATTGCATTTACCTTTATTTAATCACTCAAAAGACTCTTCTGCGAAAACTGGGGTAATTAGGCCCAAAATATATCACCCAGAGGCTTATTTTAACGACCCAAAATAAAAGCTAGAGCCCAATTTGAACAAAATCACCAGATCTTTTCTCTTCCAAGAACTTCTGGTGGTGCTGGTGGTGCTTAGGTTTCCTGATTGATTCTCCCTGTGGGACTGTCCATCCCCAGCACTGGGGAGGCCAGAGGCAGGGGACAGCCTTCTCTAGAGCTGTCAGCAGCAGGATTCACTGGCCAGAGGCCGGGGAGAGGGGAGGAGTTCCCTGACACCCCCCTCACCTGCACACGCAGGCCTGGACACCTTTCCTCACACTCCAAGACCTGTGAGACAGCACAAGGTCCACGTGGGCTGACAGTGGACATCCCTGGGTTCACAGCCCGTCCTGCTCCTAGCTGCTGTGTGACTTTGGCCTTGATGCTTCCATCCTCTGAAGCTCAGTCAGTCTATTCTCCTGAACAGTGGGAGAGGATGACACTTGGCTGTGAGGACTCAAAGATGAGCTCCAATCACACAACAGGGATTTTCAGTCAAACGTACTTTTTTTATATTTTAGCAATCTCTGAAGATTATAATCAATGCAACAATAAAACTACAGTGTCGCAATATGATGGGTAGCATATTCTTTTTCTAATGGGCACATAAAATCACGGTGCGTCTTACATTTGATAAAATAGGACACGCAGCACATAGAAGCCATTACCTGCTAAAATGTAAGCTCTCAGATAATTGGCTTTTTCCATCATGCTTCTGCTTTTACACCACAACCTTCTTAAAGGAACCAAGAATACATGGGAAGGGAATATCTGATATATAAGAGCTTTCAGATTGGACCAGAGAAACACCACGACTTCAGTCAATACATAATATTTGCAAGAACCTTGCATACATCACTATTCTCCAATCTCTTATGCCTGCGACAGACATCACTAATCAATTCAGCACCTCTTCCCACCGAGCCAAGATGCAGCCTCAGAATCTTTCTCAACACAGTGCAAAAGGCAGCCGCTGCCAACCCACCAGAGTTGGTGCATGAAGTGAAATCTACTTTCTGTCCCTGGCTCAGGAGCTTGGGAGACTGGGAAAGAGCCCAGGCATTGACCAAGTTAGGAAACTTAGATATACGAAAAAGATCTCAAAAATGATGGAGTTCATTGCACAGAAGAAACCAAGGTCTGCAGCTCGGAAACTTTCTCCTGCTCTCCCTTATCTAAAATGTCCTTCCTACCAAGTCGTGCTGCTCTTCTCAACACCAGAGTCAACATCCTTGGTAACATAAGTGAACAAATATTTATCTGACAGGTCAGACTCTGGCAAAGAGGGGAAGAGAGGGCAGCAGTCATGTAGAAGTTTTTTTGCATTTGTTTCTGTAAAATTTCCTTTTGCTCATTTGTCACCATCAACACTTCATTGTTCAGGCAGATGAGCTACAGAAAAGATCAGGAATGGTGATTTCCAGCAAACGATAATTACAACGTGCTGTGCACAAGAATCGATCCACTCCAGCCCTATGGTTCCTGTAATTTTAACAGCTAACACCTTTTATCACATTTCTGCTCCTACAAATAAGAAAAAAAAGTCACTATTTAATCCCACATAATGACGTGAGAACAGCCAGCCACCCTACACTCAGTCGAGACCTTCTTGAGATTTCAGAGGAACAAGACATGTCTGGTGTTTGCCGTAAATATTGATTGTTTAATATCCCCAAGTAATGGAAACTAACCAATAAAAATCATATCTGGAAAATTAAAAGTGATGGTTAGAATGGGGATCTCTCCTCCTTGTCAAATTTCAATTTGAAATTAAATTGGGGCCTTTGGTGCTAAGACAGGGACCTCTGACCTCTGAGTAATTACTTTCCAACATCATTTTCTTTAATTTGGAGGAGAGAGTTCTATTCTAAGAATTGCTGGAAAGCCCCACGCTATGAATATGAAGCTATATCTTAGGAAAAATCTGTTTATTTCCTCCTTCTAGTTCAGGTGTATCCTTGTTCCCAGGGCGTGTGTTTGCTGCACACATCTAGTCCCCCCAGACTCAGCACTCTCATCGTTGTAATTACACCAGCAAACTCAAGAGTCATTGTGACTGATGACACGGCTTGCAACTCAGAACCTCTGCAAGGTTCCTGGAATCCACCCGGGGGCAGGGAAAGTCTAAACACAAACTCCTTTCGCTGCTTCCACATTGTGAGATGTGGGTTCCCTGTATTTAGAGAAAGCGTTCCTCGAAAAAGGGAAAAACAATCTAAACTGAATGAAAAGCAAATACAAAAATATGAAGGTGTGGTACAGCACAGCATTTTCAGGGAGTATATCGCTCATTCATTTGCTCAACAAACATTTATTGGGTACCCACAGTAAGCCAGGCACCCTGCTGGGTGATAAGGATAAAGGAATGAGTAAAACGTGGTCCCTGCCCTCAAAGGGGTCCAAAGAATGTAGGACGCACGAGCACAAAATCAGAAAATCACCTTGCAATGGACTAAGTACGGCAAGCCCGATGACTGAGAGCGGACAGGGGCTCTGAGAGCAAACAGGGGAGCCAGGCGGGGAGGGGCTGGGGCCAGGTGTGCTGGAGAGAGCAGGACTTAGCAGTGGCGGTGGATGAGCGAATGGGAGGGATCAAGGACAGCGCCTCAGTTCTAGGAGGTCAGCACCATAAGCTGAGATCATGAACATGAACACAGGGCGTGCAGAGGAGGCTCCAGGGGGCTGGTGATGAGTTGGGTCTGGGATACAGTGAGTTTGAAGTATTTGAGAAACATCCCTTTGGAGGTCATGGTTTTCCTGAGGGCACAGACCCATGCCTAACTCATTTCTGAGTCTTGTGCTGAGTACATAAGAGGCTCTCAGAAAATACTGAATAAATAAGTGAATATTATGTGCAAATGCTTCTCATGTATCATTGCATTTAATTCTCACAGCAATGAGAGAAGGTCTGTTACTACCCCATTTTACAGATGGGTCCAAGCTTCAAAAGTCTTAGGGTATAAGAGAGGAGCTATATATGTCAGGTTCACAGATAAAAATGACTCAGAAAAGGAGGCAGAGCATATGGAAAGATGCTCAATATCATTAGTCACCAGGGAAATGCAAATTAAAACCATAATGAGATACTACCAGAATTGTGACAAATCCACTAGAATTGTTAAATTCCAAATGACTGACAATAGCAAGTGGTGGTGAGGATGCAGATAAACTAGAACACGTACACTGCTGGTGGTAAAATGGGAAAACAACTGGCAGTCTCTTATAGAGTTAGACACACACGTCTCATGTGCCCCGGCAATTCCATTCCTAGATTTCCACCCAAGAAAAATGAAAATATGTCTACACAAAATTTGTATGTGAATGTTCATAACAGCATTATTCATGACAGCGAGAATTAGAAACACTTCAAGTATCTATCAACTGAAAATGAATAAACAGAATGCAGTATATTCATACAATGTAATACTATTCAGCCATTAATAGGAATTAAGTAGTGATAATATCCTAAAATATGGATGAACCTCAAAGACCTTACGCTAAAGAAGCCAGGTACCAAGGGCCTCAAATTGTATGATTTCATTTATATGAAATTTCCAGGAAAGGCAAATCTATAGAGACAGAAAGTAGATGAGCAGTTGCCTGGGGCAGGGGTGGGGAGAGGAGGGGTAGGGGTGGGATGGAGAGCGACTTCAAATGGAACTTTTGGGGATGAAAAATGTATTCTCAACTGAATTATGGGGCTGGCTATGTAACTGTATATATTTACAAAAACTCATCAAACTGAATACAACGGTTAAACTTTAACGTATGTAAATTATACTTCTATGAAGCAGATTTCTTAATGAAAAAGGAAGAGAGAGCTGGAGAGCTGTGATTTAGAAGAGATGAGAAGATCCCTACAAAGCTGGTGAGATTCGTACAGGTTTATGAGGGAGTGTACTTGTGTTGGACCTTGAAGACCAGGTAGGATTCCCTTCCACAGATTAAGATGGTACCAAAAGGAATTCCAAACCAAGAAAGCAGCATGAACATGATCAAGTGCCAGGCATGCCCGGGCAACATGCAGACATCCATTTTGGCTGGATATCTGGATGGAGAAAAGTAGATTAAAAGGCTGAAAACTTTGGTTATGGCCACATCACAGAAGCTAAGAATGGCCAGGCTAGTGCATTTATGCCTTAATTTGGTAGACAGTGGGGAGCCACTGAACACTCTAGAGTAGGGGAGTGTCCAGGCAAAGATGAACAGGCCAGCAGTGAGCAGTGTGCACCGGAAGGGCAAGCAGCCAGGGCAGAGCATCAAATAAAAGGCTCAGAGAACTGGCTGTAGTGAAAGAGGATCAAACTATACTCACCTGCCTGTGCTGATAATGCAAAGGGACAGCGAGACGCGCTGGGCCAGATAGAAAGAAAAATCGTAATGGACACTGGTTACTTGGCGCTGTCTATGATCCAGGCACTGTTTTAAAGAATCACTGCTCTAAGGGAGAGACCGAGTTAAGAGCCTGCTATAAATGGAATGAGCCAAATGGATTGATGATCATCTGTAGGTCTGGCTCCAAGGAGAAAGAGTAAAGATTAGGGAGGTCATAAAATGCTTATCTAAGGTGTGTTATGGGGACCACAGATATGGAAGCTTGTAACTGAGTAAGAAATAGTGATGCTTCTAAGGTGGAACGACTTACATGACTCTGCCCCGGGAAGGCAAGAGTACCTGGCACGGCATGGCTAGTGGTCTCTAAGGATGTCACCCCTCCTTTAAATGTGCATGATACGACATAAGGAACCGTGCATTGACAACAGCAGACAGAAGCGAATGGGTATAAAGAAGATTGTTACACTCAGTTGCTTCCAGGGATCAAATCCTTGGCCACTACTGTAAGAATAAACACTGAGCACCTTATGTTCATATCCATGAAGCAGGACTATAGTGTATGGACAACCAACATCCCCAAACCTGGCCAGTTTAAAGCAGAGATCCCCAACTGACTTTCTGAAGGTTGAATCTAGCTGTTTGGGGATGATAAAATATTTATAGACATTTTTTAAATTAGCTGTCAACACTTAAACATCAGGAAATTTCACATGACGTATGGGGAAGTTGGCGGTGCTGGCAGCTGTGTGGCTAATCCCACATTGTGTCAATCAAATCAGAGCCGAGTAGCACTTGTCCTCATTAAACTTTAGAGTCCCTGCCTGGTACATTTCATTCTTTCCTTCACTCATTTCACTCACTCACTCTTTCACTCACTCATTCAACAAGTATTTATCAAGTACCTACTATATGCCAGGCACTGCTATAGAGGCCCGTAGATACAAATGAACAAAACAGACAAGTCTTTACATTCCAGAGCTCATATTCTTACAAGGAGAACCAGACAATAAACAAATAAATAAAGGAATATATATATATATATATATATATATATATGATATACATACATCATATGATGGTAAATACTAAGAAGGATGGAGTAAGGTGTAGAGATTGAAAGAGGATGGAGAGGTTCTTTTCGGAGTGAGATGGAAATCCAGCAGTGAGTTTGAACAAAGGAGTGACATGATAGGACAGGTCTCACAAAAGTCCTCTCTCTGGTGAGAGAGACTTCCACTGTTCAGAGATGAGGGAGGCGAGGCTCAGAGAGGCTCCCCTCATCTGGAACGCGCATCTTGGGACACAAGCCCTAAGTCTAATTTCATTTCAGCAACCTGAATGAACTCTCACATTCTCCCAAACCCACATGGGAAAAATCTGACCCTTGTTCTCCAAAACAAAGCAACGATTGGTGCTGGGTGTCTGACGTGACCAGCTGTTCCCGAAAATTCATTCTTTGACCCCAAACAGTTTGAAATATTTGACAAGAGGACAACATCTACTCACAATCAGGACGTGATCTCGCCCCATCGTGATGACTGTCCGGTTCACTGTGCGAAGCAGCTGGACCATGATTTCTTGGATGTGGTGGTAGGTGAAGGCCTGGAACACAATCAGAGACATCTGTGTGACAACCAGGACACTGGTCTGCACACTTCTTCTAAAGGACAGGCATCAGTGGTCAAACACGGTGATCACCAAGACCACCACCACCATAATCATCACCACCATCAGCATCCATCTCCATCGCCATCACCACCTGGCTTTGGGCACCAGGAATGTCACCAATCACCTTAAATTTAAGTCGAAGGGTAAGAACTTAAGCTCTGAAATCAGAAACTTATGGTTTGAAATACTAACTCTGTCAAGAATTATTGTGTTATATTGGCTGAGCTACACCTAACTTCTCTGAACCTTGGTTTCTTCATCCATGTAACAGTCAGAATCCAACCTGGAATAAGGAGGGAATTCAGTGCAGGAAATTGGTTATACAAGTGATGAAAAGGCTGAGATACCAACCAAGCAAGGTAACTTAGGGATTATCAACAGCAGGCAGCCACTATCACCCTTAGGCTGGAGGGACAAATAAAGGAGGCAGCGTTTCTGGAGCCTGGGACTGGAGTTATATAATGGAAACTCTTAACTATTAGAGAGCTTGTGCAGTAGAAGCTGCATTATCTACCTTGGAAGAAATCCACAATAAACCAGGTTGTAACATTTATAGGATTCTGTCCACTTTAAATACAAGCCCCTGATCCTTGGGTAGGACTTGCTGATGCTTTTTGAGCACATGCTGTGGTAGGCGAGAGTCTCATGCATGTTCATATACATCCCCAGTTCCTTTCACCCATACAGACTTAAGCCACAGAGTTTCTTCCATGCATACCTGGGAGAGTGGTCATGGTCAAGTGGAATAGCCTTGGGATTATAAATTCAGCAGCTCTCGGTCTGAGTTCCAACTCGGCCCTTGCCAGCTGTGTGACCTCACTTATCCTCTTAATCCCTCTGAGCTCTAACTTCCTCATCTATAAACTATGGAAGGTTTTCTCACCAGTCTTTCAAGGTTGATGTGAACATAAAAATGACACATGCAATTCTGGAAAAATACACTCGCCTAATTCCACTGCAGGAGACTTTGTAGGTCTGAGATAGAGCATGGGTATCAGTGATTCCTGAATTTTGTGTGGGTTATCCTGATGGCTAAGAACCATGACACAACACACTGTGCAGCTCTAGAGACGGAGGCTTGGATTTGAGAACATCCCGTGTCTCCAGGACCTAGACAAAGCCTGGCATAAAGAAAGTGCTAAATAAATGGTGGCGGAAAAAGCAGATGACCACTCACTTGTTCATAAGCACCTTATTAACCTTTGCTGCATTCAACTTAACTGTGGTTTGTCTCTTAATGTAACAAATGAAAGGAAAAATGGATTCACAGTTGCGGGAGGGAAGGCAAGAAAATGAAAGAAGGTGCGCTTATTAAAAAAAGCCCTCCCCGACCAATGACTACTGGCATCCAAAGATAAATAACCTAGAGCTTGCTTGGTTTCTCTGCCCCGGATTCACTTCTTCTGCACTTTGGCTAATCCCCTGTGGAGCTCACCAGAGCTTCCAACAGAGTATATGTTTATGGAAACAAGTTCTCACACTGTATCAAGTCCAGCCAAACCTCAGTCTCGCTAGATTTGAGCCACCCAGCCTTTCCCCACATCTGGCATTTTCCTCCTAATGCTCAGGGGCAAGCGGGAGAGCATCCCCTTTTACTCCTTGGCTGCCAGTGAACTTCTCTCCTAACTTCCTTCCCCTTAGTTTCTTGGAGCCTTTTTACTGACTTACAATCTCCTATTTCTTGTATTATGTGAACATGATGCCCACAGTAATAACAATAGTTAACACTTAGTGAGTGCTTACTAAATGCCTGGCACCTTTCTAAACATTTTAGCTCCTCTCACAATAAGATGGGCAATATTATGATCTCCATTGTTCAGATGAGGAAACAGAAGCCCAGAGAGGTTAAGTAATTTGTCCAGGGTCACCCAGCTAGAAAGTCAGGGGAAAAGGACTCACGCCCAGCAGTCTGGCTCCAGAGTCTGCTCCTTACTCAGACTCACTCGGGCTGCCTGGAACATGAACGCAGATCTCTGGTTGACCCTGCCTTCAACTGAGCCAACTTCTGACTGCCTTCACTGACTTCTGATCTTTCCTTTCCCTTTTAGGAAATCTTCGGTGCTATTTTTCATTACTCTCCTATTTTCTCTGCATTCCTTTGTAATTTCATCAACCTAAGACCACTGCAAATTTATATGATAGTATCCATTTGACACTTTTTTTCCACGATTACATCTCTTCCTTTACCAATAAAGATAATAAAACCCCTTTTCCTCGTAACCTCTTGCCCCTTGCTTCTTTTAAATAGCCATTTCTTCTTAGTCAAAAGAGCAGCAATTAGACCGCTCAGGAAGTTTGGTATTTAAAAGTGGAAAACTGTCAAACTCAATTCATTTCACTCTGAAAGCTCCCAGTATTGGAGGTTGTACAGCAGACTTGAGTTTGAATCTCAATTCTGCTCATTTGAGCCGGGTGACCTTGGGCAAATTACCTTTCCTCTCTGAGTTTCAGCTTCTTTATTTACAAAATATGGCAAACAATAGAAACCTTAAAGTACTGGGGTTGAGGAATAAATAAGGTGATGCAGGGAAAGCCCTCAGTATGAAGGACCGGCACACAGTAAGCCTTCAATTAGCAGTGGCTACAACGCACATTCCCCTGGGTCTGCAGCAGCCTTTGGGTCCGGCTTGCAGATTCCAATCACGTAGCAGAAAGTGCAGCACAAGGCAATGCATAATCCAGACTCTGGATGATATCGAAATGTCACCCAAAGAATGGATAGCATATATGCAAATGGAAAACTTTCAAGATGATAAACCTGTGCTAAGCAGTAAAAATGCAGCCACAAATCACCCGCCTTTAATTGCTCCAGTGCCAGGCAAGTGAAGGGAACCTCTAGAAAAGTGTCTTCTGGGCACGAACTAAACGGTGGCTTGTAATTGAAATGACAAAGTCAGTCTTCCTATTATGGCCCTGGCAAAGAAATTAATCCATCCAACCTAAACACACTGCAAATCGTAGTGATTTTTTTTCTTTTAATAACTATAGGCTGTGAAATCTGGAAAACACTTGGAGTCCTTTCTTTAAATGAAATCTTATGCATAAGCCTAAAAGTAAAAGGAGAGCTGGAAGGAGTAGGGGGCAACCTGTCTTCTGGGTTCACCCTAGACCGGATGCCAGCTCAAGGACTTTGCAGAATGCCATTAAAAAGCACCGCTCTCCTCTCCCACAGTACTCCCAGAGTTGTAATACAGCATACCACATATGAGACGATTTTAAGCAACAGTACACAGGCATGGCATTTCATAACTTTGAATCACGTTACATGAAAGGTGTCCCTTTTTTTTCAGTTTTCTTTCAACCATTGTGTTGACACCAAGTAGAAATACCTGTCTTTGCTGCTGATACATGTTAACACCTCTTTAGTTCATGCAAGACTCCTTTTTAACAAAGAAGGAAGTCCTCAGGTTGGAGCAGACAGTACGCAACACCATCTAGTTAGAACTTAGTAACACTGTTTTATTTTTATTGTGTTTATTTTTAAAGTTATATTTATGGCAAGTGTTTAGGAAAAAGATCCAAAACTTGGAAACAAAGCAAAATGAGGATGCATGGCTTTTTAATGGAGCATTTCTGATAAGCTCATATTGCGGGAGAGAGGGGAGGTCCTCTTACTCTCTCAGGAAATGTAAATTTATTTGATCAACCACTCACAACTGATCAGAATCCAGAAATAGTACAGCCCTATAAATTTGGAGGTTAACTTGTAGAAAAAAAAAATGACAGAATGTGATTTTTTGTTTGTTTGTTTTTTTGCAGGTTGGCTAAAGGTTCCACTGATCTGTAGAAATTTTGTCTTATATCTAAGGACAATTTTATATAAGCATCTCTTCTCCCACACACAAAAAATCAAGAATCCTAAATACTTTTGAATTGGCTCTTTCATTGTTCAGCTTGTTCCCTAGTTAATTAAATAAAACTTTGACACATGCTCATCCTTTAATTGCATAAGATGAGATTTTTAAACATTTGAGGACTCTATGTTACATAACTGATGTTGACTACTTCAATGGCAGTGATATGAATTTATTTTTATCAAAGTTACAAATGTAGACAGTTTTAAAACATTCTCCAAGGTTTATTAAAAAAAGAAAACAAAACAACAAAATAGTAGCCCCTTTCAGGTTCTCACCATACGAACTTCCCCACTTCTTTTAAGCTGATGTAACTGGTATTTTGGTATTTATGATGGTGTTGCCAATAATATGCTTGTACTGTTCCCTTTTCAGACAAACGTTTTCCTCTTTCTGGTGTTATCTGTAAACTCTCCACCATAAAAGACGAGGATTTCACTCTCGTTCTCCACTCTGCCCCATTAGGCATCCTTTCCATTTCGCCCTCTTCCCATATGGCTATAGTGTAATTTCGGTTTGATCAATATTTCGTGTTCAAAATATTTTGTAAACTATGACCAATTCCCACTTCTTGTACAACTTTTCATTCCTCAAAAGGAAAAAAAAAGCAATTTGGGGGGTAAAAATGAGATACTCCTTTCAGTTCTTTGAATGACTTCTTTGATACTATCTTTTTCCTGACTTGTGATTGCCTCTTCCTCTAGTTTTCAAAATTCTCTCCGCTTATTTCTAGAAGTTTGCTTTGCCTCACAGAGACTCTGCTTCCTCCAAGTCACTCGCCTTCTGTTGGCCTGTTTTGCACTCTCTCTTTCTTGTTAGTGTTCTCCCTTCCTTGTGTTGACCAGTCTTACATCTCCGAGCCTCAGTTTCTTCATCTGTATTCAGGCATAATGGCACCCATGGTATCAGAATTATATTGAGAATCTAATAATTCTTTGTAGCTATTTCCAATACTGATTACTAATATTTTTTCTAAGCTTTTGCTGCAAGTTATGCACGTATTACCTTAAGGAATTCTGCAAGCCCTTATGTGAAATAAGGGAACCACTTCTACGACCCCAGGTTTACAGATGAGGAAACTGAGGTTCTGGCTGTGGTCACGCACTGTGTAAAGGCCGATCCAAGTTCCAGCCCAGGCTTGTCTGACTCCAGAGTCCAGGCTTGTAACTGCCACTGCCTCCATCTTTTAGGATCACAGAAATGAATGGATGTGGCAGCATTTTGCAGATGATAAATCATTCTGCAAATGTGTCCAAAGTAAACAATAAGGCAAACATTTGTGGGCACAGCTGTTTAGAGCATATTGTACTGCTTATAATATTCCAATGCAGCAAGCAAGATGAATGACCCCACATCAGGGATCCTACTGTATAAACGGTGGTTTATCCACACAGTGGAGTAGGAGAGCATAGCTGTATCTTGATCTGGAAAGATACTCTTAATATATCAGTAAAAAGAGACTACACTGCACCACATATGAGACAAGCCCATTTATGTTTTTGAAAAACACTTTGTTTTGTCCAAAAGATCTGGAAAAATGAATGGCAAACCATTAAGACTGATACCCTTGAGCAGGGGGAAGAGGGAGAGGCATGAGGGTAAGGGGATAATTTTACTTGCTATGGTTTGTTGGCTATTTCCACAATAATAATGTATGATAATAAAGAAAATAGAACTATTACCCAACTGGAACGAAATGAAAGTCAGTCTACACATCCAAGGAATTACAATCACAAAGGGCTGAGTGGATACATACCAGGGGCGGCAGTGTGCTGCAGGCAGCCCTGTGATCAGAGGGGAGGGCTCTCCCCACCCCGACAGCTCCCACCCCACATCCTGGGGTGCCCACAGAGCCTCGGTGCTCACACGCTGGAGTGCTGCTGTCAACGTTACTGAGCTGACACAGAAGCACTACAAAATCACACAGGTTAACAATTTTGTAAAAGACACAACTGTGAAATATTTTATTCCATTTATCAGATGCTTTTAACTTCCATTTCATGGCAGGTGAAAAAAAATTTACTTAAGGCAACTGATAAAATAACAAAACCATCACCTCCAACCAAAAAAAAAAAAAATCCCATTGTGCTTTAAGGGAAATGTTGTTTTTATTCAGATCCTGTAAGTTGCTTTGTGAGGGCTTTTAATAAAATACACTGGAACCTCTAATCTGTAGACTAGAGCAAAAAAACAGAACCTCCCAAGGGCTGTGAGTCCAACACCTTAATGCTGAAGAATGGAGCCTGGGTGGAGCCATTTATGAAGATGTACCCTGGGGATGCTCTACTTTTGTGTTTTGTTCTTCAAAACAGGAAGAATCTATGGGAATTGTGTAAGGAGAAATGGATAAAGAACACAACTAGCGTTGGCTGAATTCCTGCTATGTGCCAGGCAATAGGCTGTGTGCTCTGTATTTATTATCTCGCTGCATCTCGACAAAAGCCCTGAGGATAAGAATCACCCTATTTTAAGATAAGATGCATTCTAATCTAATTATTATGACTATTCAATATATATTGAGCACTTAAAATATGCCAGATACTACAAGAAGTTCTTTACATGAACAGCTCATCTAAGTCCAGAAAAATCTTACCACTCGATGACACTGGTTTCCCCCAGATTACAGATAAGGAAATTCAGGGGTTTATGTAACTTATCCAAAGTCCCAGAATTGTAAGTGATGCAGCTGGATTTGAATCCATATCTTCTTGGTTGCGAAACTCCTGTGTTGTGTGCACGGCTATTTACAGCAATTTTGTATTGTTTATAATATCCAAATGTAACAAGCAAGATAAATCTGCAAATGGTCCTGCAGCAATGGGCTCCTTTAAGGTTTCGCTATAAAAATGGAGTCTGTGAGCTATTCACAGTACTTTTTAAAAATTAACCGAAATTGTATACTAACTTATGTTCAATGTTGTTACACTGGCTCATTTCAATATCAAGATTCCTTGTTTTAACAAGAATAAAACAAACTCCAGGAAGAAACCCTGTTTAACTCTGCTGGTCAGAAAATTCTGAAGATGCTTGTATATTAATCTTTTTTTTAATTAACCTTTTTAAAAAAATGAACAAATAAATTACCTAATGTTTAATACACACTGCTTGTTCAGGAGACAATTATGTTTTAAAATATACAGCCATAAGAATATGATAAGAAATGGTTAAAAAAAAAACCTGGTGGTGAAAAAATTTGCTACTATTCATCCAGAAAGCCATCCAAATATAGTTCCTTCTCTCTATGCCTTGATTACCCAATGAGCCTCCTCCCTCCCTCCATTTCTGCCCTCCTCTCTCTCTCCCTCCACTGGCAGGCTAGCATTTCTCCTCTGTTTCCTTCTGCTTTATGCCTCCGTTTTGTCACCAGTCTTCATCCACAATCCTGGGATGGCTTCAGCCACAGGCAGAGAAGGCTCCTGTACAAATCTGCATGACTCTCCACCACCCCCAATGATTTCCCAAACATACCTTCGACTGTCTGTTGGTATTTAAAGTTTCACAGACAGAATGCCATTCTTTGGCTTACGGCAAATTCTTTCCTGTCCAAATGTAGCCCTGAATGAAAGCATTAAAATACTAGGCTATAAGCTCCTACCTGACCCCCTTTCATGGTTGAATACATAGATTGTGAATCATCTCTGAGACCTTTGAGGACAGAATTACTGTGTCATTACTTCCAGTTCAACCCCTAGCACAAATACCTGACACACAATAAGTAATCACCATGTTTTTATTAAGGGGATGAGGATTTCACTTAATTAATTAATTAGGAAAGCTAACACTGGTGTCAGATAAGTGCTGTAGAGAGTAAGGAGAGAGTCTTAGATAAAGGGACAGAATCAGAATGTAGGCTCCGGAAGCTTCTGAGCATGGACTTCCACGACCGTACGGGCCACATGGCTTGATCCCACACAAATGACTGAGGGATTCTTACACAAGGGGAGAGAAGAATCAAAATACATACACAATTTTGTACCCTCCTTCTCACAGAGAAAATTTCTCGAATACAGATATCAGACAGTTCATTTAGTGATGGTTGATCTACTTTCCTCCACAGGGTCTCCCCGAATCAAAACCATCCTCTTTAAAACATTTTTTTTTAATGGACTCTCTCCCCACAAATCCCTCCCAAGTCAGGCAGGCACAAAACTGAACCCAGAGAGAGGTCCCATGAAACATTCAAGGATCCTGCGTCTCAGCCAGAATTCAGAGCCCGCACTCACCGAACAAACTTAGAGATCGATCATACCAGAAATGTGAGAAAAAATTACTACTAACGGGAGGCTTTAAAATCTTACCCTTGAAGGTCTTTTGCCTTGCCGGGAAAGGGTGAAGAAAGTAGGCTAATCTTAAATGCAAGAGAATTGTCCAGAAAAGAGCAATAAATCTGAGGAATGAATGTGGGTCCTCTGATCTATGTGTGCAGTTACACAGACATCAATTTTTTTTTTTTTTTTTTAAGTTAAGATTGGATATAATTAAAACTCTGCCTGGAAACTCATCTCTATAAAGAACAAGCAATACAGACTTTGTGCCGCTCTCCATGGTGCTGATAAAAATCACTGCCTCTTAGAACAAGAGCATCCTCCTCAACTGGAGAAGTTGGAGCTCAATCTACCTCCCCCGTTCTTCTCTCTCACTGACCTCCATAGCGTTTGTGTGTCTCTGCTTTAATGTCCATAAACTATCTGTGATTTTCTTCACTGTTCCCTAACTATAATGATGATTTCAACATGTTTTTTAAAGTTCTATCACCTACCTAATATTTACTATCATCCCCAGCCAACTCTTTTTGGAAAATTTAAGTTATATGCTCCCTCCTCTCTTGCTGTCTCTCTCTGACCAAACTATGTATCTGCAACAAATTTGAAAGAAGAAAAACTAGTTTATTTTTCTGATTTATTTCAAATTTTCCAATTTGATCTGCGGTTTCTGGTGACTAAAAAAAAAAAGGCCAACTATTGTCTAGTCTCTATAATTAATACTCAGTGCCCCCGAGTTTTAATCATGGCTGAGATCCTTCCCTGACCAGCTGCAAGCAGGAAGTCTTACTTTTGAATATTCAGTCCCCTTTTATTCTCACCCAGTGAGAATCCAGCATAGCTGATTAGTATAATCAATTCATCTTGAACCAAATGGATGTGTTTATTCCTGGAAGTTCATTACGTTTCCTTCTGACAAAGCATGTAGTATCTACAAGTAGTCTTTTGTTCCCAATGTTTCTAGTTCTGGGGTGATTTTAGCCTTCCCAGAATCACAATGTCTTTGCGAGGCAGAGTTTACCTCACCTTAGCTTTGGACTGTGCATGGCTCCTTCAAGGAGTTCAGTCTTTTGGATTTGGTGCAGTTTTGTTTCTCCCAGACTTTAACCCAGCCATCCCTGGTCAGCTCATCCTTCCCACAGAGAGGAGCCAGAATACCTTTTAGAGCAGATTTTTACCTGTGTCTAAGATGCTCTCCCCTCCCTCGCCACCTGTCAATCTCCTACTCAGCAGTTAAAAACCCAGCTCAATCACCACCTCCGGGAAGCCTTTTCTGACTCAATCTCTCTAAATTCTCACTTCACCCTAGGCAGGGTTCATTGTTCTTTTTGGGTTTCCACAAAACCTACTGTATACTTCTCAAAACTAGTGGACCACATATTTCAATTTTGAATGACCAAAGTGCAATATCTGCTTGACACAGAGTAAGCACAAAGTACATCAATATATGTGAGATGAATATGCCAGTGGATAGATGGGTGGTTGGACAAATGGATGGAAGGATGAATAGATGGATGAATGGTATTGCCTAAATTTACTTTACACCTTATTAATTCAGAGTTCATTGGAAAATAATTGATGTGTTAATGTATCTATTATCAAAAAGCAAAGATGCTGGCAATTTCTTTCCTTCTTTTTCTTATATGCACCATCTCTTCTACTTTCATATTTTAGTGTATAACCAAGAGGATGTGGTGTTGTAACTCGTCTCCCAGAATAGGTTTTGAACAGACAAATATTTAGTCTTCCAGGGGTCATTTGAAAGACTATTAACTACTCTTCAACCTTCCCTGAATCATGTCAATCCTTGCCCCCAGATATGAAAGCATCCCTTCTGTTCCCTAAAGACTCTACTCCCACACACACACACACAACTACTCCATTTTCCACAGTGGTTACTTCCAAACCCTACTTATCAGATACCTAGGGCCTCTCCATATGGTTCTTTGAGGCATTCTGCCCTTTGCCACAGTGATGCTTGTCAAGCCAGAGGGGGACATTAAAAATATCAGCTTTGCCTGCATGTCTACATTTCTGATCCCTTACAAAAATGTATAGGAAAAAAAGCATAATGTCTAACAAAACCAACTATCTCTTTATCCGTTCAGATAACATTTCTAAATAATGCAGAATAATTTAGAAAGTCATTATTTATTGAATTAACAGAACTATTACCAGAAGCAGATGTAATATATCCATAATCCAGCCCTGTCACACATCTAACTTATTCTTCTATGATGCCTTCAAAGCCCTCATATGCCTGCAAAATCTCTTGCAGCTTGCAGACAATTTATGTTCTTCTTTTTCCAGTTAACATGGCATAGAATTTTTTTTATTAATATATGTGATGGCCAAGGGAAGTCTGCTCTCACTTACCCCTTGAGGAGGCATAGGGGGATAGTTTAGATTTAGACAGACTGAATTCTGGCTCTGCTGCTCATTGGCTCATCAGTAATGGGGGCATAATAAGAGTTTACTCACAGGATTATGATAGGAGTTTGACTTCTGCATATAAATTCCCTGACACAGCGTTTGGCTTAGAGTGGACATTCATTTACGAGTGACTCTCAAATAACAGTAATACTTTTAAAACATGGATCTATCATGAATTAGAAAATAAAGTATTCATGAATAATTAAGATAAAATACAAGACTGAATTCAAATAAATTCAACCTTTGGGCAAGATCCTCAGAACATTGAGGGTTTATATTCATTCACCTGAAGTTAGAGATGCTTGAGTGGAAAAGCTTGAAAATAACTGAAATCCATCATCACCCTTTCACAGATATGTTTGAGTGACCTGCCTCAGATCACACAGACTGTCAGAACCAGAACTGGAAATAGAACTCTCATGTTCTAAAAAACCGCTGAGAGACTCTAATACCAAATATCACCTTCCCTGTCACCATCACCTCAACCAATATGGCACGAAAAGCAGACATCATTAATTAATTAATTAATCAAATAACTTTTGAGGGATTACATCAGGGTAAGAGAGAAAGAAAGAAGAAACCTATATTGAGTATCGACATGGTAGTCATGACTAACAAAATATTATGGAGAGGTAAGCTGAGGCTCTGAGAGGACATATAACTTCCCCAAGATCACACAACTAGCTAGTGGTGAAGCCAGGATTTGAATCTGTGTGCTTCCAAAGTTCACAATCTTTCAACTAGAATTTAACTCAATGAGAATCAACAGGTATTTTCTGACTGCCCAACCTGTGCCAGGTACTATGTAAGGATGTGGCAGTGAACAAGACAGATGCATCCTTGTACCCATGAGGCTTAACAGACCCTTCAAAGGTGAACAAAATGTAATGAGCATCAGGTAAGGTGAACTACCCACAGTATCTGTAAACTATTCATGCAATGCAGACAAGTAAACGTGAGCCTCTACTCTGTCCAGCGTTAAGTTACACTATACGTTAAATATGCTCAGTCTTGCCTGGAAATTTGACCACCGTGATTCTTCTGCATTATTTCCATGGGAAAATGCATGCTGAATTCTTAACTGATGGGTAAAAAGCTCTGGGAGCACAACAATACGCAAAGTTAGTACCTGCTTGTTATATGAGGTTTTAATGCAACAGCAGCAGATTTGCCTTTCTCATTTGGTTCTGCTGAGTTTAAAAAAATAAAATTAGTGTCAGCATGTATTTCTAGAAAGCAGACTAATTGAAGACGGGAGGGTCAATCAAACCACAAAGATTAATTATTGAGTATCTGCTCAGAATTTGGCACTATGCCTGGGCAGTGTAGAAATATAGACAAGATGTAAGGCTGGGCCAGTCCTATCCATGCAGAGTCTGCACACCAGATACAGGACACCCACACAAGAACACTTCCAGTAAATGGTAGTCTATGTCAAAATTCTGGGAGCCTGGCGTGAATATATGTCCTCAAAATGCGCTGGGTTACAGGGGGATGGGGTCAGAAATAACAGGAATTAAGCCAGGATTTAAAATAGCTCTGATTTGGATATTCAGAGAGAGTCCCTGGCGGCAGTGGAAGGAGTGTTAACTAAAGAGAAAGGCACAGGACAAGTGTGCTCCAGAAAATGAACAGACGATTGAGGCCAAGGGCTGGAATTGGGGAGTACTGGGAAATAGGTCTCAGAGGTAAATGAGGGAGCATTTTGTCTTAAACACCTTTGCTCCCCACCTTCATGCCTAAAAATGTGCCTGACAAACAGTAGGTGCTTAGTCAATGTTTAGTGCTGTGGGAAGACGTCACCTTCATGGAAAAGAAAAACAATCAAAAAAGTGCTAGCACGGCTTCAGTCTATGCCAGACAGTCCTGATATGACAAGAGTAAGCGTGACACTGTGCCTAGCAAGTGCTAAGGTCTGTGATGAGCCAGCTGCTGTCAGCATCCCACAGGGAAAGTGATGGCAATAGGGCAAAGAGAATCGGGGGTGATTCCTTAATGGAAGGAGAACTGGGTTGGGCCCAACGGGAAGGCAAGGTCCGGCTCTCAGGAGTCACAGTGGAGACACCGGGGCTGAGACAGAAACAGAAATGTGGGAATGCAGACACTCAGGAAACAACAGGAAGTGGTGGCACTGTGGATTTTAGTGAATAATTTGGCAAGTCAAACTAAGCACATCTCTGGGCTAGATTCAGGCTGTGGACCACCAATGAGAGCCCCTTAGGACGAGAAGGAAGAAAAAGGATGCTTTTCAGGTGGAGGAAACAGGTAAACAACAAAGAAAGGGCAAGGGAGCAGGAAAGCTTAGTGGGAAAGTGAGAGGCAGGTCTCCCCAGAACCCAGAATGCCGCTCAAAGCAATAGGAAATGGAGAGAAAAGCTAAGTTGAGTTTGCATCCCAGGTAGAAGGAAAGACGATGGAGAGTGAAAGGTAACTTCAGCGTGTGATGTTGCTTGGAGAAACTGTGCTGGAATTAAACATTTTCTTTTCTAATCTGGGCTGCTAAATCAATTGTGTTTATCTCTAAGACTAATGTTATCCAAAATCACCCTGAGAAAATGTCCATTCTAGAACTCTTGGGTGGTTTTCTGGAACCTTCCCTGGTGCACTCCCTGGTTGCAACCCCCAGATTGCCTGTGACAGCTGGGGCACTACAGACAGAGCCGTGGATTAAAAGCATCTTCAAAAACAGAGCATTTCTTTCCTCACTTAACACATTTCACTTAAGGATTTACATCTACGCCAGCTGAGCAAGTCAAAGTTATGGTTCCCTCAGTAAATGTAACCTGTATCAAACCCAGCTGCATTTTTCTGCTGCTGAGTGGGGTTTTAACTCATGCTTCCCAACTGTGAATGGGAGATTTAATTCAAACATTATGCAAGAAATGCTGTTTTGGAAAACACGTGGCCAGCCCAGTGAAGGTTTAGCGTAAACGGGTATTTCTTTCAACTCGTGTTTTTATGCAAGGGCACCCCACAGACAGAAATCTTCTACTGCATCCTCCACAGTCTTGTGGGGTGAGCAGAAATTACCTCCTTCACTCTTGCAGGCTGCCACACTTGCCCATTTCATGGGTCAGAGCCCAGCTCTGGCAATGCAGGTGGCCAGCATTGATTAAAAGACTACACAGGACTATTGAAGGAGCCAGGACTGACGTGAGAGAGTAAGGTGACCAAGGCACTTGCCCAGGGGGCAAAATTTCAGGGTGTCAAAAAACTCACTAAGACAAATCAAATTTAATGTCATATTTGAGAAAAATAAAAATTAATACAAAAAAATCCGTGATGAATGAAATCTCAAAATGTTGATTTTTTTAAAAATAACATTGCACTGAGACATTGTTTCTTTCTTGATTACTGAAGCTTCGGTGCCCGCTTACCCTTTGCCCCCACCCCTAGGCAAATGTTTCATTTGCCTAACCCTTGTCCTGGCTCTGGAAGGCAGTCGGGAGGGAGAGCTGAGAGGATGTAGTAGATTGACCGCAGGCAAACTCCTTTGAACTTTGCTCATGGCAGATAGAGGAATACTGAGGAACACCTTGAGAAGTATTTCTCGTTGGTGCTGGTGGAATGGAATGTGTTGGATTAGTCATTGTACTAGGGGGAGTGCTAGTCAACTGTCAACAAAAACTGTCTTCTAATTTTCCAGGTGGATCCCCTGAGAAGAAACGACCCAAAGACCAGCCAGTAAGTTGTGCCAAACCACCCACTTGCCACGCCTGCCAAGAAGAGATCAGGTGACATTCAAGTTTCAAACACTGGCCTGGGGATTACCGCACGGACAGGACTGTCAAATAGCCCGAGGGGATGCTGCAGCCTGCGAGGTGAGGTCTTCACGACCAGGACGGGCAGGGACTCTCCTCCACATTTCCAGTCCCCAGCGTCTAGCTCTGGGCTAGCGCACACTAATGTTGGCTTAGTCAAGTAATGACTCAATTGCTCATTTAGTGGGCGGTTACATCCACCTCTGGACAGTTAACAGGGTGGAATCTTCTAGTAAGGCTGATCATTGGTCTGTGGATTTTGTTGTTTTGACTGAAAAAGCAGAGAAAAATAAAAAACCTTTTCTATTGCCAGCCCTTCACGCTGGAACAGGTATACTTTGGGGAACTGCTCATCCTCAAAAGGTACTCTTTGGAAGTGAGCAATTATTCCTGAAATACTTCAAAAATTAGCTTAATCTTTTTTTAAATTTTGAAGTAATGTTAGACCTGCAGAAAAGTTTCAAAAATAGTACAGGAAATTCCTACGTGCGCTTCATCCAGCTTCCCTTGATGTTAACATCTTAATGCTAGCCTAACCAGAGCACAATTACCAAACCAGGATGTCTGCACTGGTATAATACTGGTAACTAAATGGCAGACCTTATTCTAATTTTGCCATTTCTCCTTCTAGCACCTGTTTTCTGGCCCACGACCTAATTCAGCATCCCACACTGAACTCAGTTGTCATGGTTCCTAAGTCCCCTCTACTCTGTGATGGGGCCTCAGTATTTCCTCGTCTTTCATGACCTTAAGTTTTGAAGAGAACTCATCTGCTGTTTTGTAGGATAATCCTCAGTTGTTGAACATTTTCTCGTTATGAGACTGAGGCTGTGCCGTTCCGGCAGGATGTCCCACCAGAGCAGTGTCGGGTCCTTCTCGGTGCATCTTCTCAGGAGGCACAGGATGCTGACCCGTGTCCTTCCTGGCGATGCTCCCTTTCGTCACTCGGTTAAGGTGGTACCTGTCAGATTTCCCCACTGTCAAGTTACTGCCTTCCCTGGTGTCACTGAGAAGTGGATACTTTGGGAAGACACTTTAAGACTACACAAATATCCTGTTTTTTGTCATACCTTTGCCCATCATGTTTAGTATATCCATTGGTGGTTCTTCCTTGTAATAATGATTACAGAGGCGTTTGTCCAATCAAAAATGAACTTTTTATAATCCTTAAACCCTATTTAAGACCCAAAAGCCCAAACCTACTGATGTGAAAGGTAATAATCTCCCTGTCAAACGTGTCTTCCCCACAGCTGTGTGGAGCAGACATCCAGTTGAGGCACAGCAAATCCGTGGTACCTGAGTCACCATCCCCGCCCCTCACTGACGCAGGAATCTGGGCTGTCTTTCTCACTGGTCCACATAAGTCCTCAAAATTCTCCCCACTGCTAGAAAAGAAGCCACTGCCAATCGGTAAGAACTGTCATGGGAAGTGAAACATACTTCACCTATGCTCTCAGTTGGGTGTTTAGTTTGACTTTAAGTTGCTACATCCCTGGGGCATCTTCTCTTGGACCAGTCTCATGAGAATCTTTAGAAGCAGCAGATCCAGGGCCACTGGGGAGAAAAGACGTGCACAGGCAGCTCCCATGGGCCTGTGGGGTTTCCTCATTTGGGAGCAATTCCTTTGAGTCCCAGGCAGTGGGATGCTGGTAAAGGTTTATCAACTGTCTCTCCAGGAAGGAAAAAATTAAAATCTGGATATATAGTGTTTGCCAGTTTTGTGGTATGAGTACTTCCTTCACGGCCAATTTCAAGCTGCTAACGTGGCATCACTGAACACAGAGCTGGGAAGACATGGGCAGCAGCAGAGCATTAAACGGTATTTCTACCATACGGACAAAACAGACGGAAGTAATGTCAAGCACACAGATGGGGACCAAGTACAGTAAGATAATTAGGAAGTGATGCGTTTTGAGTATCTATTTATTACTTTTGGTTTTAAATATGGTTTATTAATTATAGATATTTATATACAATTTTCATGATGGCTGTTATTTAACAAATAACGCACAAAATTTCTAAAAACTTAACACTTGGTTCTCATGAGCTGGTATGAGCCAGCTCTGGCACACTACCCCATACAGAGCCCCAGAGTTCTGGGACACCCCAAGGCAGCCCCTGAAACGGCAGGATGACGCTTTTCTGCAGTCCCTTCAGGAATGCTTATGAGGTCCACATGCCCTGCAGGCGATGGCCCTGCTCCAACAGCAGCATCTGCTGCTCCTTGGCGAGCCTCCCTTGACGCCCGTGAGGGCTCCAAAGCACCTGGCTGCCGCCAGGGCCAGCTTGAGGGCTGCCTTCAGTGCCAGTGGGGTCCCGAGTCCTCCCCATGCTCAGTACCTGTCTGCCATTCTCCCAGGAGGCCCCCTGGCCCTGAACTGTTTTTAAAAGAATCATAGAGTGTTTCAGAAGGAGCCTGGAGCAGCGGGAGGAGCACAGGGGAAGGGGAATCGCGAGGGAAGAAGCAAAGCCACATGCCAGGTACGGTGCTGCCTGTTTTTCACAGATGTTCTTGTTTACTGTGACCCTGTGACCCAGAGAAATAGCAACCCCATTTTTACCAAGAGATTACCTGACTCCCCAGGGCTCCCTAGCTAACAAGCCCCAGGAGCTAGGATGTACCCCAGCTCTGCTCACCCCTAAGCCCCAGCATCTCTTGTAGGACACCTGGGGATTTCTATGTATTTGCGGGATGGATACATGAATGCAGCCTCACTTCAAAGCTTGCGCGCTTACCTCCACCAGGGAAACAATGCTGGTAAAGTGCTCTTAAGTGTGGAGAGTGTAAATGAAGTGATGGAAGGAAGGCACTGTGGTGTGTGAAAGGCGGACTTTGGAGCGAGACGGGGTGACTCGCTCCAGGCTCTGCCTTTTACTAACCTTCTGATCTTCATTAGGAACGTCACCAAGCCTCTCTCTGAGGCTCGCTTCCTCACCAGGAAAATGGGGATAATAAAACTAATCTTGCCATGTGGCAGCCAGCAACAGTCGTGAGGTATGAGAACGCACTTTGCAGGCAAAAAGGTGCCAGGAAAGAAAGTACCGTATGCCGCTGTCCATGACACCGTAAGGTTATTGCGTTGGCCGAGGAAGGATGCATGGACGCAGAGGAAGAGCAAGGGGTAAAAAGAAAATGGTTTTGGACACAGCAGAAGGTACAGGATTCTTATCTATTTCAATGTTAAGTTTGGGGCTCAATGAGCTGCTCTCTGTTTGGAATGCACCACAGACAAATGGATTTCAGCAAGCCTTGTCTCCCTGCCTTTTATCTGAAATACAAGGCAGCAGATAGGTTAGAAGAAAATCCTGCTGCTTTTGCAGGGTGGTGTTGATCCCAGGAACTAAATAGTAATGCAAAGAGGCAGCATCAGCCTCCCTCCAAGCCTGCATCAGGCAGGCTACCCAAGATTCTCAAGAGATTCTCAAGAGAGCCCAAAACTCAGGGCGGCCAAGGGTGGGGGACGCACTTCACAGGAAGACACCCAAGCACAGACCAGCAGGGCTGCTTCCTTCACTCAGGGCAGGGCAGGGGCAGTGCTGGACCAGGAACTCCCTCCAGGCAGACTACTCCCTGCGCACACCTCAGTCCCTTCCCCACCCCGGGGACCCGAACAGAACTGAGGATGCTAATGCCCTTCTGCAGTCAAATGTCTAATCCTCCGTTAGGAAGGAACAGGAGTGTGTGTGCATGTGTATTCATGTTAAAAAATACACGCACCCAAGCTCACACATGCGTATTCAAAACAACAGCAGGTGGGGGAGGTACGGATAAAGGTAAGGCACACACACACACACACACACACACACACACACGAAACAAGACAGCGCCTTGCACAGACCAATGAGGATAACGTGTTCCAAAACGAGTGTGATTAGTTTAATCCCTGCACTTGACATCAAAGGAAGGTAAGAGCAAGGAGCACACCCTCCTAGCACTCAGAGCAGAAGATCCAAGGGAGAAACCAGGCTCTGCCATTGATTGGGACGAGTCATATTCATTCATTTGTCCATTCCAGCAATAGATAGCTTCGTGAGCCAGGCATTGTGCAGGGCGGGCAAGGGGGAGGGGAGAGCTGCAGAGCAGGGTACTCCCGATTACACCGGCAGGGGGATGATAACCCAGATGCTATGATAGAGCAGGCTCACAAGAGAAGGGTGCGGAGGAGGGTTATGTTAGAGCAGGCAGATAGCTAGATATGAGCAGAGAAAGGGGGACACAGATCAAATGGCAGGAATTGGGCAGAAAGGAGGGGCACAGGCCAAATGGAGGAAACTACACATGATTTAAGCACCAGGGGTCCCTGAGCAGAGAAAGAAAAGCAGGAACCTTTGGGCTGATAAGGGATCATGCTTTTTGGGGTGACAAGTGGCCTGGAGAAGAACAAAGAAAGGTGAGAAAAGGCAGGAATTTCCAGTGTCCAAATGTAACCTTTTGCTCATTATGCCCTCATTTCAATAAAATTAGCCTTGCAGATCAGAAGTACCCATCATGCACTGACGCCATGACACTCCCGATCCAGACTAACTAAGGACAAAAATCCCTCCTCCCTTCGGGAAGGTGGAGTTGGGATGATAATCAGGGAATACGACCCCAAACCCTTCCCTCCCCAGTGAATATTCCGCCCATTCATTTTTACACCCTATGTAGCTAACTTGCCAAAGAAACTCAGGGCAGCCGCTCACCTGAGCCTGCCCGCTCTCCCCTGAGAGTGTACTATCCATCCTTTAATAAATCCTCACTTAACTTTTTTTAACCACTACGTCTTGTCTCTGAATTCCTTCTGGGGCAGGACAAGAACATGGAGCACCGGCTGCATCTATCAGCAAGTTAGAGAAGGCTTCCTGCATAGAGTGACGTTTCATCTGACTTCCGAACATGAGGTCGGATTTAGCTAGGCAAAGAGTGGAGGCCATGCATTCTGACTCTGCAAACAGCACACACAGCAGCCCAGGACAGAGACAGAGGGCCGTGCATTCGAGGGATTGAAAGAATTTTAATGGAACAGGAGGTTGGAGTGTAAGTGGAATTGGCAAGAGGCAAGGCTGAAAGTGTAGGCTCTGTGAAGCTGAAGGAGTGAGGCTTGCTCTCTGAGCCTCTGTGCTCAAGTTCCTGGCAGGAGACACACACAGGAAAGTGTAACACAAAGCACCTAGTGCTGTGGTATCAGCCTGAACACACAGTTATGAAAACACACAGAAGGAAGTCCGTAAACCTGCCTCGAGGTGGAGGGGAGAGGAGGAGGACACGGAAGTGAGAAGATTTCAAAAAGGAAATATTATCTGAGCTGAACCTAAAAGGAGTTTAGGATTTTACTTGCATAAAAAAGAACAGGAATCGGGAAGGACATTCCAAGCAAGAGAAAAAACTTGAGCAAAAGCCCTTTCTACCAGTGTCTAAGCTGATGAATAAAAATGTCAGAAACCCCAAACCAATCGTGACTACTGCAACCGAAAGATCCTGTAAACCGTAAGAGTGAACAAAGAACACTGAAGCCATCAAGTCATCAGCAGCTGTCACCACCCCCCAGTGAGGACAGGCCTGCAGCCCGGCCTCTGTAGCCACTCACAGTGGTGCCCTCTGAGGGGACTCAGAATAAGAAAGGACAGGACACTGGCCCTAGATAGCTAGGTGCTTCTCAAAGGGATGAATTCAATGAGCCCAAAGGTTTGCTCCCTCCCATACATAGAAAAGCACTAAATTCTTTAACTTAAGATGTCTGGCCTTCTTTAGTTAATAAGTAATCTTTTAATGTCCTGACTACCAGGTCTTTGTTGTAAAGCTCCTGTATCTCCTAGCTCCTCCCCTACCTCTTCGGAGCAGTCCCTCAGAGCCATCTGAGAGGCTGTCATCACGGCTTGAGTCTTCCCGCCAAATAAAACCTAACTCTCAACTTTTAGGCTGTGCGTTTATTTCAGTCAACACTACCAGAGAGCCTCGGAAAAACCCAAGTTTAGTCAGTGGGCTCAAAGGGTCTTTTTATTTTTTTAAGCTGATCCTGTGCATTCTCTGTATTCTATAACCAACACCCTCTCCTCTTCAGAATTAAGAGTCAGCTTTCCCCACTTTGTGACTGCTTAGGAGGGTACAGAACAATGACTCTCCTGTCTGTCAGAGGAATGAAACATAAAAAAGAAAAAGCCTATTTTAAAGAGAGGGAAAGCCAACTCCCCCTGGGTCTGGCACAAAATTAAATTTTATGAGTTACTCAGCAGCCGGCAAGGCACAGAAGGAAGCCAGTGTGAAACCGCCTTTCAAAGTAACCTAAGTTGACAACTAAACTTGCTCGGTGACGGTGACGGGGAGAAAAGGAGTTAACAGAGGCAGAAGTCAAACCTTGCATCCTTCACCTGAGCCTGTCCCTTCCATAGGGTAAGTGCACCTCAAGGAAGCTGGGTGAGGGAATTTAACACTGTCATGACAAAATATCAATACCCAGGCATAGGAGGACATCCCCTCCTGAGTCATCTGCCACCCAAGGTTACAACGAATAAGGTAATAACAGGAAAGCATAGCTTCCTCATGCCAGGCTTGCTGTGCTGGGTTGTAATCACCCAAACAATGACAATCTATTGAAGACAAGCATTCTTTCCCATCCCCCAAACACACAACGCCCCCTCAAAGGAAGGGTGGCATCCTGCACCATAATGGCTAAATTTCCACTCCTGGTTCTGCGTCTTGGCGATGGTTCAGGCAGGTAGGTACGGTCCACGCTTAGGCTGGAGGTGGGACGAATGGACTATTTCATGGTGCCAAGAAAGAGCCAGTCAAAGGAAATTGGATGCCTATGTTGTTATCAACGGAGAGGATCCAAACCACCAGAGAAAAATCCAGGCCATTTACTCTGAGAGCCTTTTTTTAAATTTTTCTTTCAAATTTCCTGTTTTGAGAAGTTGGTGCCTGAAGACACCAACAGCACATCTGATGGCTTGGATTTTCAAAGTCAGATCTTTGCACAGGCCATGTCCCCACTACCACATAAAAACGAATTTAGGAGTAAAAATGAGTATGCTCGAACATTTTTGCCATTTTACGGTTTATTAAATGCCACATTGGAAGATGCTAGGTTTTATAGACTAGAAAGGGCTCTTCAATTAAGAAGGTAAAGAACTGAAGATGAGCCCAACTGTTCTTCCATTTCTAGTGAATACTGAAGATGGAAAAAAAAAAATTAGGTCACATTAGAGTGGTGGTTCTTAAAGTGTTGTCCCTGGACCAGCAGCATCCACATCACCTGGGAACTTATTAGAAAAATAAATGATCAGGCCTCTTTTCTCCAAATGCAATGGTGGGAAACCTGTTTTAATGGTTCCTCCAGGTCACTGGGATGTCTGCTCAAGTTGAAGACCTTTGCACGAGAGCTGGGGTCCTCCACCCTGGCTGCCTGTTGTCATCCCCGGGTGAACACGCTGTTGTGATGCCCTCGCCAACCCCAGGCCAATTCAATCAGAACAACCAGGACTGGTGTCTAGGCACAGCTGCTTTTAACAAGGCTCCTCGGGTGGTGTAACGTGCAGCCAGAGTTAAGAGTCACCATGTACTAGAATAAGAGAGATTTAGGTTAGATACTTTGAGACTTCTGATTTTTAGTTTAACTCAAAGTAATAATGGTCACTAATGAATCATCTTCATCAGAGAAAAAGCTTTTGACAAGAGGAGAGCTTTCCATCTTCATAAGCTAGAAAGGACAGATGCGAAGCTCACCAAAAGCACTGGAACATTGTACCAAACCCAATGGTAGTAACGGTATTTAACAGCTCATCAGCAAAGACAGTTGCTCATCCTGAAAAAGGGGTGGGCTAGTCCCCACATTCCAAAATCATTATAAAAGCAATGCACTCAGAGGCAGTCAGGAGTGACACCACACCTCCCAAACGCCTCAAGTCCCGATGCCACGATCCCCCGAGGGGAGCTCAGAGCCTCCCACTCACTTCTTGGCTTTGGAGACTCAAGTCCTTAGGGTGTATGATAGAGCAGCCTTTTCTCACCAGTGTCTGGTGTTACCCAATGTGCAAAATGGTAACAACCTGTCAGGACAGAACTCCAGGGGGGCCACTCCCACGGGATGGGCAGAGTCTCAGCATCGCTGCTTAACAGATGAGCTGTGAAGTGGGGCCATCCTTCTAACCAGATCACGAAGTTGGCAGAGCATATTTCGTGTGTGCCTCAAACTGGGGTCCACCAGCACAGTTCCAAGGAGCCAGGATTTTTTTTTTTCCCCGTATGAAAAGAGACCTGAGTGTTACTAAAGTGAAAGAAGCATTGTACATTCTTCTCAACAGGAAGAGACAACATTCTTGGGGCTGTTTCTGGAGAAATGATGGGCCAACCATCATGCTTTTAAACTATAAGTGAGAGTAAGATCAAACTCTCCCTTAAATTTTTTTTCAAAGATCAAATAGCAAAAGCTGGAACAAGTTCAACAGCTGGCTACTGAATATGCTTATGAAAACATTGCCATCATCATGGCATCCTCACAGAGTGAACTGTAAGTACCCAAGCTCTGAGGCATTACACTCCCTCTGCCCCCCAAAAAAGGATGAGCATAGGAAAAAATGAGAGGGAGAAGACCATGCTTTTGTATCCCCAATGCCTATGATTATGCAGACGTTGGAGTCTGACCACCCTGAGTTTGAATTTTGACCCTGCCGTTTATTGGCTGTCTGGCCTTGAACTTTGTCTTTGAATTTCAGGTTTCCATCTATAAAATGGGAATAATAATGGGAATTACTGTTAGCACTGATCAGGGTGAGCAGAGAGATGACTGGGATTGCATTTAGCACAGTGACTAAAAAACAGCAAATGAAGAAACAGTTGTGATCATTAATTATTCACTCTTGAACACCCAGCTTAAGCTCCACCTCCCTTGAGAAAGCTCCCTTGACAACAATGCTTACACATACACACATGATCTTTGCAGCTCCAGTACTCCTAGTGTGCATCTAGATTTTATTCATTCTATTATATTGCAACTGCTTATTTATATGTCTATAAGCATTTTCTTAAGGAAAAAGACATGCCTCTGTGTCCCCAACGCCTGGCACAAACATGGCACATCATATGTACAAATGAGTGAATGAATGAAGCAAGCTAGCTATGCATTCACCTAGAAATGAGATAAGAAAAAACTTAATTAGGATGGTAAGAGTGGAAAGGAAAAGACAGAAGAGAGACAAACAAGGAAATTGATAATAATGGTTGACTCTGGGATATGAGTAGGAAGAAAATACTGTTTTTGCAGAGTTTTCTAATAAAGTCAATCATAGATACAGTTCATCCAGGAAGCCCTTCTCTGAGGATTTGCTAGGGAGGAGAGTTGGGGTAGAGAGAATGGTCACACAAATACTTAGAAAAGGTTTTTTGGTTGTTGGGTCTACCCAGTCCTCTGAAACCAGCCCATCCAGGGGAAGATACTCCTGGACATTACTCAAGGACAAGGTCAGGTTGCAACAGGAACCTGAGTCAAATCAAGAACCCTCATTTCTGTCTTCCAAGTCATAAGAACTCGAGGCCAGTGAATTATAACTGTCTCTCAGTCTTTACCGTTGTCGCAACTCCATCTCCCTCATTGTCTTCTGCAGACTCTGTCCTATGGAAGCCCTCCACATACTCCCACTGAGGTTTTCCTTTTGGTCTCATCCCTGCCTAACCTCTGAATGATGTCTACCAATATACATCGGCTTCACTGCCACAGCCATCTCCCTGACACCATCTCACTCCTCACCCTTTCTCTAGAGTCTAACCCGGAGCAATCTGCTCATCCAGAGTCTTAACCATTTCCACCATCACTGGAGAAACAAAACCAAGGAAAATCAGCCAAGAAAGCAGATAACTGGGTCTTCTTGGCTATGCAAGTAAAAAGTTTGCAATATGCCCATACCTAAACCCTGAGAAGGCCTGTCCAACAAGAAATATGGTGACAAAATGCTACATGCTTAACTCCAATCCTGAAACCATCTTTCACAGCCAGGGGGGTTTGTTCCTGGAAAAGCTGACCCGCTGAGGAAGCCATTGCCTTTTATCTTTAGACTTCAACTGCTATTCATCAGCATCAATATTTTAGAACTTCATCAACTCAGCCCTAGTCTGAGTCCAGGACATCTACATCATCGTGAGGACTCACCTCATCCTGACAGCTGAGGACCTCCAAGATGCTGTTCAGTAATTCGACACAGTACTTCTTCTCCTGGACCTGATGTTGCATCTCATCCTTCTGCTCCAGCAGCTCCTTCAGTTCCTTGGTGATGACAGGAAGCAGAATGTCCCGGCATTCTGGAAGGAGGGCAGTTCAGAGGCATCTGAGCATTCTCACTTTTCAGTTTTTCTTTTTTAAATAATGTTTCATTAAATAAATTATTCATGAATATATTCTTCTTGTAAAAAATGTAAATATTAAGAATTAGGTTAAGACTTCCTTAGAATATCATCGTTTACACTTCTGGTCCTTCCCCCAACTCCCACTCCCTAGATACAAACGGTTATTTTATTCTATACATATGTATGTGTATATACATATAAAAATGTACATATGTATATATGTGTGTATATGTGTATATACGTGTGTGTGTGTATATATATCCGTGTAAAACATGTAGTATCATTTTGATTTGGCTTTTCATTTAAGTAAAACATCACACTGTGATGATAATCCTTCAAGATTTTCTTATATGTTTTACATATGTATGTATCAGTATAAACAACATAGTGTCATTTTGGTTTTTGCCTTTTTATAAAAGGGGACTGTACTGCATATATTGTTCTGTACCTTAATTTTTTTTTCAATTGCCAATATTTTTTGGAGCCCTTTTTATCTTATTACATATAGGGATCAGCATAATTATTTGTAGCTGTTTTATAGTATTCTCTATTATGGACATATTTGTTCATTTAGTCATACTCCTATCTACAGACATTTTCCACTAGCATAAACAGTACAGAAATGAGCAACTTTCCAGTTGCATCCTTGTGCACCACGGCTTTCATTTTAAATAAATTAAAACCTTTGCAAATCAGTTAACTCTCTTGGTATTGCTGTCTCAGGAAATACCTGGAAAGTTCTGAAGTCTTACACAGCTTTGTTTCTGTATTTCTCTTAAAATCGCAAACGTTGAAGGATCAAAAAAAAAAAACCCACCCAAAATTTCAAGCCATCTCCATCTAGTGCTTCTAGAGCTGAGATATAAATCATATATACCAATTTCATCTTAATTGAGTACAACAAATATGTGTTGAACATCTTTGATGTGGAAGCCACTGTTTTTCTAGAGGTACAGAGACAATATATGGTTCTCACCCACGAGACACTTAATATCTGACAGGTGATCAGCAACAAAATTAATGGCAATGGCAGAGACAGAATAAGATAACGGGGGAGAAGCAGGTACCATCTCTCGTTCTGCCAGCCCACCAGCTACACCTTCTTCTGGCACAGCACCCTGGGGAGCCACCCTGCTATGGGACGTGATCCTAGGGACACTGTCATAAGGCTCTCTGCCCTCCTCTGGACAAGGGCTGGGTACTGACCCTAATTAGGATAATCTCTAGATCTGAACCTTGAGGGAATTTTAATAACAGTAATTGCAGACATTGCTAACATATTGAGTGCTTACAAGGTGCCAGGCACTGTTTCAAGTGTCTTGCATGAATTACCTCAGCCAATCTTGCCAATGACTCTCTAAGAGGTAGACACTGTTATTCTCCCATTTTGCTGATGAGGAGACAGAGGGACACGACCAAGTGTACACAGCCAGTAAGTGGTGGGTCCAGTCTGACCGCAGAGCTAATCGGCCTGCCCAGACGTGCCCTGTGCAGGCTCCCCATGGGTGGCTGCTGCCTCCTCGCCCAGGTCTATGCTGAGTCTCCCTGAAGCCCAGTTCCCCAGCCTTTCCTCTGATTCTTGAACTACTCCCTATCTTCCAAATACATTTATTTTTACTTAAATTTACCAGAATAGGTTTCTGTTGCTCACAACCAGAGAATCACAACTGGTAGAGTCACAAAATGCCATGACGGCTTCAGAAGGGAGAAATGACTTATGGTTGGAAGATTCATGGAAGACTTTAGAGGCTCTGACAGAATTGTGACCCTTCTCTCGGAGCACCAATGTCAGTTTGTAATTAAATTCTAATTAGTGTAATTAATTCATGTCCATTCATCCAACCCAAGTGTAAACTTCATGAGACAGCCAGCCTAAATCTCACAGTCCATGGATCCTGATAGCAACTCAGTAAATCTTGGTGGAATGAATAGAAGAGCTGTTATTTGAGATGGTCACTGATGAGAAAATAATAACACCATAGGGAGAGTGGGGATTTAGAGAGCAGGGAGAGAGAGTGATTTAGAGTATACGGACCTGGGTAAATAGAATCGTCTCTTGGAAGTAGAATAATGGGAGATAACACTGAAAAGGAAAATTCTTTAAATGTAGTGGGAGATGTCAGGTTACGGTTCTATGGAAACACCAAATTACAGGCAAATTATAGAAATTTCGATTCATCTTTGGTTAACATTATAGATCAAATCATAGGCCACAAGCTAATGGTACTTTATTTGGACTCATGAGGTTGGCCTAAGGACTTCTGAGCATTACAAGGTACTGAGTTAGCCCTTATTCTTTGTTTAAAGAGATAAGAAAAAAGACTGGATAATATTTACATACCAATTATCGTAACATTTCAGTTAAATCTATATTTAGTCCATCTCTTGTCACCATCAAGTTTAATTTTTATCCCATATCTATTGGCTAAAAGGAGGAAAGAAATCTGCTTCAATGTTCATTCAGAAGTTTGTTTTAAAAGTTATCTTCTAAGACATGTTAACTTGTAACTTTGAAACCTTTCATTTGTTAGAGAAAATTGTATGTGTAAAGAATGCCTGTTGTAGAAAAATTAGGTGACTTCATTTGAAGTTGTGAACTCTGTCATTGAGAGATGAATGGCCTCACCGACTTCATGAAATTTAACTTCTTAATTCTACCTTCACTGATGTCATTATAATTAGACCCAACCAGAAGGTAAGAATTGTGCATTCTCTTAGTAAGTTAGGTTAAAGATTATAAAGGCTTTCTCTTTGAAAAGTTAATTTTGCTAGTAAAGTAAAAAGAGATTTTTAATAAAGTAAATTTAAAACACAACAAAAATCTTATTCCTCCATAGTTCTCTGGGTAAAAGGAGTCACCAAAAGCTGTGTTATAAGGAGATTTGTGTCATTGTAGCATACTGGGTAGCTGGGGGAGGAAAAGTCCAAAGGGCAGAGATCAGTGACTATGCTACTGCAATAGTCCAGGTGCTAACAAATGAGAATAAAGTGCTGGGCTCCACCCCCTAGACTTCTAGCCTCTGATATAACATTCTTGTCTTCTGTTGAAGCTAAAGATTTGATTAGACCTTGCAGGAAGATGGTCTTGAGTTTAAGGCATAAGACAATGTTTTCAATCCTAAAATATCAGCCTTTTGTGATCCCAGATTAAAAATCATTTTAAACTCTCTCCATCCGCAAATGGGATCACTAGGACCTGTAGAGAGGAGGTCTGTAAAGGCAAGACAAAGGGTTCATCCACTGTGGCAGTTAATTAACTCATCCATTCATTTAGGCAGTCAGGCTACATTTTTTGAAGGCTCCCTAAGTGCCAGTCACTATTCTGGGATGGGAGGGAATGGCCAGGGCTTACCTGTCCGTAAGCCATCACAGCAATAGAGCCAACAGAGATAAGAGGCTGACTTAAGCAGACAAGAAAAAAAATCTAGCGTCTTTACCTCCTAGGAGCGGCAGCCTAGTAGTGGCCATAAAATAGAGCTGCAGGATAGCAAAGGTCAGGTTTTTTTCCTTAAAAGTTCATTCTGTTGATATTCTAGTTGAGATACCTCAGTTAGGTACCATTACAAAGATATGAACCCAAGTGGAAAAGACCAGTTGGGAGATTTTAGATGTTAATGAAGACGTCCTTGAGAAGTCACCAGTCTTTACATTCTTCTTAAAGTTGAGCAAAATTAGTAGATTCTCGTGGAAAGGTCTGGTAGTGAGCTCTGCGTCCTTAGAAATATTTAAGCAGTAAATATTTGGGCAAGGATGAGGAGGAGGTATTCAAAGTATCAGATGAAGGGTTAAACGGAATGACTATGAAGTCCCCACCTAAAGTTCCGTGATTTCATAAAATACAGGTTCAGAGGAAGTGGCAGGGGGATGGATCTATTGGTAAGTGGACACCTTTGCATTGGTTTACAAACCACTGAGGTTGTGGGAGCGGCAGACCGGGACACAGCAGAAGCAGTGGTTTATCAATCTGAAAATCACCTACTTTACAGATGATCAAAACCAACATCCCCACAAGACGAAGATTCTTGGTGCTGAGAGTCAGCAAGATTTGAGCTGAGGAAGCCATTAATAACGTGGCCTGTTTTTCAGAAAGTATTTTGTCTTCTCGTTAACCATGGTTTCTCAGAAACGGCTGGCTCTTCTGTTTGGGGATGAGATAATTTTTCTCATTTGTAATTGGAATTGTGAAATTACATTAGTCTGTAAAGCTTCAGGAAGCAGCATTTCTAAATGGCGGCTTGATTGTCAAGCAAACAAACACAAATGGTTTAAAAGATAAATATTGCAGAGCCTTAAATCAATCCTTATAGGTAGAGGCAATGAACATCAGAGACCTGCAAACCCAGCCCGGGAAACTGAGCTCGCCAAAGGCTGGGAGATCTGCCATCAGGCAACAAGTCCAAATTATAATTCAGACCAAGCACTTAGGAACCCGCAGAGCGACTCAACTCTGTATTTTCACAGAGAGGAGGTATTTCTGTTGTTTTTCTTTTTTGTCAAAGTGATTGCAGAGAGGAAAATGCAGTGTTTCTGAGCTCTGGATTCTTCCTTCTCAGAGAAAGTTTCGTCCTACGGAAGGAAGTACTACTGCCTGAATTCATAGCTCTCTTGAAGTGTGATCATTTTTGCAAGAGTTTCATGACTCAGGGACACTTCCAATAAGATGGTCCTTGTCTTCATCTCCTTCTCCCCAGTATCAGCCCCCTACTTGTCCGCTTTGGAAAACCCTCTTGAGGCACATCAGGCCACAGATACACCTGTGATCGCAGCCACAACCACAGCCTCAGAGGAAAACCCTCTTAAGAACCACGTTGGAACTTGCCTTCTTCCCCACGGGTCTGCGCCTTCTCCTGTGCTCACTCTGAACGAAGACATCCCCAGTCACAGTCACTCACTCAGACTTGACTTCTTCCTCTCTTTATCCCCAGTGTCCGCTCCATCAGGAAATCAAATCCATCCTACCCCTGAGCCAACGTCCTGCATCCCCTGTTCCAAGTCTCCCAAATGGATCCATCTTCCACTTCCAGTCTCAGCAGCGGGAATTTCCCAAAACTCAAACCTGACCCCGGGACTCCCCTCCTCGAAGTGTTTCCTATGGCCCTCAGGGCGATTTTTATAACTGCTTTGGTCCACAAATGATAAATGCTGGAGAGGATGTGGAGAACAGGGAACCCTCCCACGCTGTTGGTGGGGATGCAGTTCGGTGCAGCCACTATGGAAAGCAGTACGGAGATTTCTCAAAAAACTAAGAACAGACTTACTCACTCCTGGGCATATATCCAGAGGGAACTCTAATTCAAAAAGATACCTGCACCTCAGTGTTCATAGCAGCATCATATACAATAGTCAAGACATGGAAACAACCTAAACGTCCATAGACAGATGACTGGATAAAGAAGCCATAGTATAGTTAGACAATGGAATACTGAAGGGTGTGGGAAGGGATAAATTGGGAGTTAGAGATTTGCAGATACTAACTACTATACATAAAATAGATAAACAAATTTCTTCTGTATAGCACAGGGAACTATATTCAATATCTTGTAGTAACCTATAATGAAAAAGAATATGAAAATGAATATATTTATGTGTGTGTATACATATATATATGTATGTGTGTGTATATATGTATACACACACATTGAAACATCGTGTTGTACACCAGACATTGACACAACACTGTAAACTGACTATACTTCATTTATAAAAAAAAAGACTATAAATGCTTTGGCACAGCTGAAGTCCCTTTGTGGGCAGACCCTTCCTTACTTCTCTACCCTCCACCTCCCACATCCCTCACCATGGCCTCTCTTTCTCTTGCTTCTAAGTTCTCGCACATTATCTTCTTTGCCTATAATGTACTTATCCCACCCATCTTCACGAGACTAACTGCTCTATGCCTTCTGGGTCTTACCTTAGATGCCAAATCCCCTAAGACAACATTCCTGACACCCCAACTCTGACTTGGGTGATCCTGTTCCATGCTCCTGTAGCACCCAGACTAGAATTCCATCTCACCATTTTTCACACGATGTGGCCATTGTCTATGTAACAGGACAACCAGTGAGATTCTTGTGGTCATCCCAGAAATAAAGCTGAGGCCCAAAGCTGAGGACTAGTGGTGCAACTACCCCACATTCCAAATTCAAATCGTCTTTCATCATCCTTCATGGTTTTTTAAGAGGTACCAGTTCAGTACCAGCCCTACATCAATCTGCACACACCTCATCCCGGAACTGAGGGAGGGTCTGCAGAGGCCTCTGGATACAAAGCAACGCCCATACAAAGAAGCGACTGCCTCTCTTCCCCGAAGCTGAGGTGGAGGGAGAGGGTCAAAAGAATCACTCATGAAACATGAAGAAGAGACAGCACCTTACGTCCCCACTAGGGAAATGGTTGCTGATCTTCCATCCCAGGTACCTCTTGGCTTCAGCAGCAGAATGGAGAGACTTGAGAACACTCGGGAGCCCCTCTCTTACTCTGGGGAGAAAGGTCAAACACACAAGGTGTCTGTGTCTGGGCCTCAGTCACGCCCTCGGTGTGGTTACCCCGTTTCTAAGCCTGCCTGTGGCAGCATTCACTTGGAATTTCTCTCCACTCACAGCCAGCCCCTTCCTTGGCCACCAGCATGGCTTAATGGACTCTTCAAGCCTGTTCGATTTTTCACAGGCTTTAAGGTGAAACTCGTTCTGCTGTGGTCAAGTTCCTATTGACTGAAAGGCGAATTCAGCTCAGCTTGACCCTCCTGGGGGACAGTGAGGAACTTGTGCTGGTCAAGCCTCGCTCTGCCCCCGACCCCGAGCCTTTCGGCGAGCAGGGAAGACCCCTGACTGAAATCTAACATTCTCCGTGGGCGAGGCTGAGCCATGTAAGCCCAGGTCTACGTTGCTGCTGTCCTTCTGTTTGGTGGGGGGAGCACTGGCGGATGTCAGAGGCCAGCTGGCTCCGTCAGCTAGACACGAAGGAGGACCGCCATACACGGCGCCAGTCTGACACCAATTTGTTCTCACAGGCTCCCTCCTCTCACAACCTCCCTCCTCCAGCCAGCGTGTCACAAAGAAAAGTAATTCCACCCACTGGGAAATCAATAACTACCCACAAACTTCACATTCCAGGTCAAGTTACAAGCCTTTTACAACTCTACCAGCGTTGTTCCCCAACGCATTCTTCAAGCGGCAACTCATGATTCACTGCCCTTACCTTCCCAGAAACAGGCCTAATTACAACATCCAGCATCATCACTCACTCCCCCTCCAGCCTGCCCACCGCCACGATGTGCATCTCCACTTTACGGACCCCCGAGGGCCAAAATATGTCTCCCCAGCTCAACAAATACAGCCTAGTTAGAGATTTCAGAACTCAGCAACGACGGAAATTCTCTTCAGGCACCTTAGATGGGGGGGAGTGAAAATATAATTAGGCAGTAAATCCTAAAGAAGAAATGTACTTTCAGAACTTTATTCAAGATACCCACTTAAAGTCCAAGCCAAGCTATTGCTTCTGTCACATATCCTTTATATTTAACATAAAGCGTGGTAGGTAATGCACTAAACCTACCAGCGAAGAAGGCAATAAGATGGAGTTTGCCATTCAGAAGCACAGTGATGGAGGGAAGCGGAGATTGATGCGCTAGGGCTGGAATTTTTAAGATGATGTGAGTATGCTTATGTGCAGGAAAGTCACATTGATTATAAAAATAATTTGTAAGCTCTGACAGTCTTTGTGCATATATTCATATTCTTAAGCATATATATGTACATATACATATGAATACTTACTGCAGCAGGCAGTGTTCACATGGATTTTATATTCTAGTGGAATATCAGAAACAATTTAAGAAGGTAATAATTGTCTTAGTTTGGAGTCTCCAGAAGCAGACTCTGAGATGAGGTTTGAGTGAAGGTGACTTACTTATTAGGAAGTGTTCCAAAAAGCACTGGAAAGGGGGAAGGGAAGGAGGCCAGGCAGGCTGCACGCACAGGCAAGTCTCACAGAAGAGGCGCTCTGGGGACAGTGCGGGCCACGGGAGCAGAGCAGCTGGAGTGTGTAGACCGTGGGGGTGGGCAGTCCCAGGCCCTTTGGGTGCTCTCAGTATCCAGGCAGAGCCGGCCCCTGCAGCCTGGGGACAGCCGGAGAAGGCAGGGGCTGGCTGTTGGGAGCGAGAGTCCTCTTTGTGCACAAAAAATGATCTCAGATTGCAGGAGATGTGGGCAGAGTCCGGACAGTTGGTGCTACTACAACCAACACCAATTGCTGCCTGCAAGACAACTGACTGGGTAACCTGGGAAGATTGTTCCATGTGGGACAGTTAAGAAGGCCTCTCTGAGCGGGAGAACTTGAGCTGAGACCCGAGGGTCAGAAGAGAACAGCCTACAAAGACCTCACGGAAAACCATTCCGAGCAGAGGAAATGGCATGGGAAGGCCCTGGGGTGGAAATCTGCTTAACATGTTGGAGGAACCCCATGGAAACGAGTCCTGCCAGGTTACAGGAAATGGGGAGCATCACTGTGAGATGACAAACTTGGAAAGTGGTAAGAAGTGTGAGTGCTGGGTGGAGATAAACATGTCTTCTTTTGTATTTTTAATAGAAGGTAGGTATGAGACCAGAGAAAAAGGCCGAAGAACACTGAGGAGGATCTTTGTAGAGGAGAAAAAGGGGTCTAATGTTTCTGAGCCCCCACTCTCTACCAGGCATTCTCTCTATGAAGAAGTGTATCATTTGTACCTATTTTATGGATGAGGAAACTGAAGCTCAGAGAGGCTCAGTAACTTGCCTAAGATCACACAGCTAGTAAGTGGCAGAGCTGGGATTTAAACCTAGGGAATACGAACCCAGAGCCCATGTTCACATCTACTAAACTGCTCTGTCTCCTTACTATAACCGTAAAGGAGAGAGAAGATGAAAACTTGATTAGTTTGTAGCAGGAGACACAAAAGAAAATGGACAGACTTGGGTTATAGTTTAGAGACAGAATCAATGTCTGGCTGATGGCTTAGATGTGCTATATGTATGTGTGTGTGAGCATATGCATTTTGAACGCCTGAGTGAGAGAATAATAGAGTCATTTTAGGGTTTATCAAATTAGGATCCAGTCATAAAGACCATTTCACTGCCCCAAGTAGCAAGAAAGACCCCCGGCCACACTTCTCCGCCGGTGTGCAGCGGCTGTGGGGATGAGCCATCATCATGCCTTCCGGAAGCTATGAGGGCCTGATCACCGTGTCCTGATAGGTGCTTGCACTTCCGGTTACCCCTTCCCACTTCCCAAGATCACTTACACTGCCACCGCGGACCAGCCTCCTCCCTGCCAGCACACTCATTAAACCACAATCAGGCTCCACAGAAAGTGCTTTTAGGAAAATAAAGGTGCAGATATGGCCAACTGAGTCATGACCCAGAACTTGATTTCTTCCCTAATGCTTAGAGCGATTACACTCACGGTGCCACAACACAAGAGTGTGGCTCAGCCTGTTAGAAGACTGTCCCACCCACCTCCTAACCCTGGCTAATGGGAAGAGAAGCAAATGAAAAGCTTGGGGCTGAACCGATTGGCCCCTACCCTGGATAATCCGGGCAGCCTTTAAGGGAGGCTTCTCATCCAAGCAACGAGCTCCATTTCAAATTCATGCAAGAGGAGAAAACGAGTTAAGGCTTTTTGACTGCAAAGAGCTAGGTCTAACATCCCTTGCCCCCATTTTGTTCCAAGTCAGTGACACCTGGAATTCAAATCCATTTATAAGCACTTAGGGTACCTGTTAGAACAGTCAGTACCGCCCACACCCCTCCAGCCCTTATCACCCTTGACCCACCGCCTCTCTCCCGCACCACGCTGCACAGATCCTCTAACCCCTTCGCCCCAGCCCCCGTCTCCTCTGGAGGCTCACACAGTTCCCCGGCTCCATGAATTTCAATCTTTACTTAACCATGACCCCTTTCAACTTTTACTCTCTCTGAGCCAATGTGTGGTCACATACTCAAATTTCTCAGCAGTAGGAGTCATTATAGCAGACATATTTTAATAAAGAGTAGAAATCACTTGTCTAGAAACCCACTGAGAAGGAAAGTGAGTGGCGGTGTGGAGTATGCAGTGTGGGAGCCATGTAACATATGTGGAACTCCTGCTGGGTTCCAGGCACAATATTGGGAACTTAATCCTTACCAAAACCTGTTCTCATATGGCACTGTCCCCATTTTACAGATGAGAAAATAGGAGCTCTAAGCAGCTTGCCCAGCTTAGCTAGTGTGACCCCAGCAGAGGCAAGATTTCAACGCAGACCACTGTCTGACTCCCATGCACAAGCACTATTGCAACTTCACTTGTAGGCTCATGAGTGTAGACAGTTATTCCCAACTCCCAGATTCTGCCAACTGGAGGCAGCCACCCTTTGAATCTGTCAGCCTCCTTGAGCTGGCCTTAAATAGAAAATTCAAGACTCTGGCTGGCTGGTTTGTTTCGTGTTTGGTTATTTTACATGTTTTAGTGAAGGGTACAGTACCAGCAGAATAAAACAAAGTCACAATTCTAGAATCATAGAATTAAACAATCATGAACATTCATCAGCTCAGTGACTTTAGTCTGCCGTTCAGTCACTCACTTTTCATTTTTTTAAATGCAACCAACCATTTATTCTACTCCAATTGGTTGAGCTTACCCATCTCATTAGAGTTGGCCAGGAAACAGCAGTCGTGACCTTCCAACCGCTCACTCCCTGTTCCTCGGGAGACAGTGAGAGCCTGGGGTGAGACACCTCACCTCAACCGAGTCATGTCTCCTGCAGCTCCTAGCACAACGCCTGTCACACAGTAGGATTCTAATAAGTGTTAGATGAATGAACGCGTGTTTGCTGATTTCAGGGAGGGAGGGAGAGAGAGAGAGAACCCTGTCTGCCTACCTGGAGGGCAGCTCTCAGAACCAGAAACCTATTCAGTATTGGGTTATCGCAGTATTCATTATCCTGTACTGTCACTGAAGACGGCAGTAGCTGGGGGCTGGAGGAAAGGCATTCAGGGGGAAAGTGTGTATGTGTTTCTTCACCTTCACCACTTCTCCTGAGCAGCCCGTTCTTGCAACATCTTCCCCGTCTTGGCTTTGCCTTATCCCAGAGGCAGATGTGGGGGAGCGGGCAGAACTCTGCATGGAGGGTCAAGAGACTTCGGTCTGAATCCCAGACTTACTACCACCAGGCTGCACGATGTTGAATAGGTCATTTTACCTCCCCTCCTCCAAAAACGGGGATTAAAATGCCCATAAGAGGGTCCAAGTAGAACATACAAACTCAGCTGGGGTTATAGGCATACCTCACAGATATGGCAGGTTTGGTTTCAGACCACCACAAAAAAGCACAGTATCACAAATAAAACAAGTCACATGAGTTTTTTGGTTTCCCACTGCACACAGAAGTTATGTTTACACTATCCTATAATCTATTAAGTGCACAATAGCATTACATCTAAGAAAAAAACACATACCATAATTTTAAAATGCTTTATTGCTAAAAAAAAAAATGCTACCATCTGTCAACACAGGGTTGCCACAAACTTCTAATTTGTTTAAAAAAAAAAGGTACTATCCGTGAAATGCAATAAATGAGGCACGATGAAATGGGATACGCCTGTATTAAGTATGTTGTGGCATAGGGATCTGATGCTGCACTTAAGAAGTTCCTGAGACCAAAGCAGAGCATACTGAAACTTCAGTAGCTGACACAGACCTGGTCCAGACTTACTAGCACGAAATGGACTTGAAGCTATTATCTGCCTCATTCAAACAAAGTGCGCTTTCGTCTGAAATACCAAACTTAGGGAATTGAGTTCCAAGAGGAGGGAATAAATTGAAATGATTGGGATATACGCCTCAGATTCTCATGCTCCCTTTTTTAAGTGGATGGACTCAAAGAGGACTCAGGCAAGCTTTCTCCGAGCATTCTTTTACATTTCTTTTTGCAACTTAGAATAATGATGCCACTTACCGGCAATCCTCAAGCTGCCCATGAACAATCCTGTATCACTGTCATCACAAACCTTACAAATACCAAAAAGAACAAAAACCAAAAGCAATGTTTTGGATCAATATGAGCAGCCAGCATTCCATTTCTGAGAAAAGTGCACATTAAAAGCCTCTTGTTTGCATTTTAAGGCTAACAGAGGGGCCCTTCATTTCAGAGAATTAAATGAGAAAATTCTCCTGGATTCAACTATTAGCAAAATGGAATGGTTGTGCAATTGTTTCCAATCATCATCTGATTCTCTCCTTCCCTCACCTTTCCCATAATGGCTCCAAAGGAGAGGAAGCTGGGGTCCCTCTCATTCACAGCCCCACATGTTTAAAATCTAGAGTTGCTTCTTACAAAGGGAAAACAGACAAGTGAAATATCTTTCAAACCAGCTGAAGAACTGGAAGCAAACTTCAAAGAGGAAGGGGAAAAAAATTCACTGCCACCCTCCCACCATGTACCTGCCCAAAGGAAAATAGGAATGTAAAGAATTTCTCCTTCTGGTCTGGTTTTCTTTTCTAAAAACACTCAGCGAAGGAGGCGGAGGAGAGAGACAGCCTTGCGGGGCAGGGGCTCTTGCCTGCTTCGTGTCTCCATCCATGCAGCAGAGCCAATGCGAGCCCTCCCCTGGAAGGCCCAGAGCAAAAGAGTGATTGAAGAAACGAAACATGCTCAGGCCCAATATTTGAATGAGAAGATCAAAGAGACCCTGTTTGGATTCTGAAGCCCATGAAGACGAAACCGGGAAAGGGTGAGAGGGAGAAAGTAAAGAGAATAAATGTCAGTGTGCAAAGGAAGGACAATATATGGTCCTTTACCCGTGGGGCAGGGGTAGTCCAGCCGTAACAAAGAAAAGAACCAGTCAATTGATGGGAACAGTATGAAAAATACATACAATCAAACACACTGCGTTTTCAATTATGTTCAGTCCCAGCCGATGAATCTTAGGTTGTACTCCTATGAAACTGGCATTAATATTTTATTTTAGGCATGACATGTTGATGTATTTATTTTTAGTTACACTTATTTCTTCCTGTGCTACCTTAGTACAAAAAGGAGATGACATGCCAACGTAAAAGGTAACATAAGGGCTCCAGTTACCCACAAAATGTAGCTGCTCACTTCTGCGATAAACTGTCAGGGCAATGAAGGAAACCACCCAAGGTCGAGAGTACGTGGAGCCCTGGGGTAGAAGAGAACCAATTCCTTGAAATACAGCTTTTTCTGGCACTTTAGGAGATTTTTCATATTTTGAATTTTAATGTGAATGTCCTACATTAAGTTTAGTCGTCATTAGCTGCTTTTAACATCAAATTGTGGAATTTTAGCTCTAAAAGAAGTGACAGAAGCTAATGGTTCTGACTCATTTGACTCGTTTGACTGTGTTGTGCGTGCACATAAAACATGGAAACAATAAAAGGAGGCGGGCTCGTGACCAGATGCTTGTCCTTACCTGTCCTTCAGTTATTTCTCATGTGAACATGTAACATTTATGGAGTGCAAATGTCAAGCATCGTATATAGCACAGGGGTGTACAGGACCAGGACATAAATGGTAAAGAGAGAGAGAAGTGACCAGACTCAAGGCATCTATGGGAAAGATTCCAAGGCCTTAGTGATTGATTGAAAGTGAAAAATGAGGCCTAAGAAGATTTGAGGTCTAGCTTCAAATTACTGGCAGAAAAATAATGGAAGGGGAGAAGGTTTTCATGAATAGAATGAATCCGATTTTGGAAATGTTGAGTCTGAGTACCTGTAAGGCATTCAAATGAAGATGTCAAAGGCGCAGAGGTCTGCAAATGATCTCATATAAATGGGCAAGCATCAATTCAACTATATGAATGATTCACTGAACGTGGCCACCGCCCGTAAGGAATGTATAATAAGTAATTACAGTGCATTTAGCAGAGAGCAGCTTATTAAAGTGCATTTGGTGATAATCATGAAGATCATAATGAAATGAAAAGAAAGAGAAGGAAAAGGAGGGGAAAGAAAATACAGAAGACAAGGAAGAGGCGAAGGAAAAGCAGCTGGGGTCTGAATGGGGACTGACCGGGGAAGACATGGTTACAGGAAGCTGGGATAAGGGAGATTAGAGGCGCTTGGAAACGTGAGGGTTTGCACTTGAAATTTTTAGCTCATCCCAAAGACAGAGTTTAAACAGAACCCAAAGAGGGGTACGCAGTGTGAATGCCCAGGTGATCAACACTGTCACTTTACCAAGCAGTGCCAGTCAAGTAGGAACCAGAGAGCAGGGTGTGCAGGGAACAACAGTCAAGGACTATTTCTAGAGCACTTACAATGCACCTGACTGCTGACAATGGGATGGAACAGCTTCCCCTCAAGGACTCTCTTGCTCGAGCCCAAGACAACGCAAAGGGATGAACTGGACTGTGAAGAGGAGGAATGGAGAGAGCTGTCAGCCGTTAGGGAGGCTTTGTTCTCACTCTGCTGATGTGCCTAATATGTACCAGGCCAGTGATAAGGAGGAACAGAGTGTGGATATTAAGGGCAGGAATCTCAGTTACTGTTTGTGTGACCTTGGGCAAGTCACGATATCTCTAAATCTTTGTGTCTATTTTAAAAAATTTTTTCTTTTGTTTGCTTTTTTGTTTTGGGGGAGGTAATTAGGTATTTATTTATTTTGATGGAGGCACTGGGGATTGAACCCAAGACCTTGTGCATGCTAGGGGTGCACTCTACCACTCAGCTATACCTTCCCCCGAAATCTTTGTGTCTTTTTCAGTAAAGTGGAGATAATAAGAGCGCCTCCCTTCACAAGGCTGTGAGAATTAACTAAGAGTATGTAAAACACTTAGACCAGCGCACCTGGCCCATAAGCAACATGGAAATATAAGCTAATATTATTTAATTTTTAAAAATATTCACAGGTAACCTTCTGGGTAATGGAATTACGCTATAATTTGACATGGGTGGTGGTTGTGTGGGTGTCCATGGATGTAAAAAAAAATTCACTGAGCTGTACACTTCAGGTTTGTACATTTCACTGTACATAAACTGTACCAAAATTTAAAATATACATTGCTACCAGGTAGGCATCAGTATTTTCCCTGTTTGACAGGTGTACACAGTGAGGCTTGAGGAAGTTAAGCAAATTGCCTGAAATACTGTGCCCGGTCTCACACTCGGGCATTCAAACTCAAGAGCCTATGCCCTTAAGGATTGGGTATGAGTTCATGTGTTAGCTGAGCCCTGGTCCTCTGTAGGGATCCAGAGATGCTGTCCCCAGCTCTACCTCAAGAATCTCTTGCATGAAGAGAGAGCAGCTCTTCCTTCCTCTTCCCATCCTTTCCCCCACCTTCCACCCTCTTCTCATCTCAGCTCAGTTCCATTGTCTCATTAACTATTAAAACCCAAATCCCTGCCAAGTAACAACCTGGCTGGTGATGAAGTGCACACAGCCCAGCAGGGGAACACCCAGCAGAAGACTGGCAGTGATTAAGAACTGAAGGGAACACACCCCGAGCTCTCCAGATTCCTCGGGGGCCTACGATGCCCCGCTATGAACCGAAGTGCACGCACTCTAAGTATGCATGCAGCTCTTGCCAAGACAAAGAGCATCAGGCAGGGAAGAGTGAGTGATCATAATTTATGAGGTGCCGTAGAAATTAATTTTGTATGCCTCCTCCATTAGCAGTGTGTCTGAATTAACTTTAATATGCAAGTTATCATGTTAATCTTGGATACTAAAAAAGAATGTATCATCATTAACCTTCCTAGCCCTGCATTTAGCAATGCAGCCTTTTTATTACCCCTAACAGAAGCAGCATCATTTCTTGGCATCTCAGTACTCCACCTATCTGTATGCAGTCCCACCAGTCACTTTGTAAAATCTCTGCTGATTCAGAAGCCCATTTCTCAAACATCTGACTCTTAACTGACCGTAAGTCACCAGAAGTTGACTCCACCTTCCTTTTTTTTTCCCCCCAGATTCCTCTAAACGAGAATAAATTTTCTGCTGATGGAACGTTCCACAAAAAGCACACAAGGGCCAGTAGGAGGAGGCCCACCGGAGAAGGAGACATGAATAAGTTCTGTGTGATATTTTTGAAAAGCTAGCTCATGTCAGGCTAGCAGTAACTGGCCTTCAGAACCCCCACATCTCCGGGGTTCTAAATTATAGAAACAGGAACTTTTGCTTCAGGGAACAGGAAAAAAAATTAGGCAATACTGGAAGATTGGCTGTTAAAGATAATGGGGAAATCATCCACATAGTGTAACCTAGCCCATCTTTCTTTCCATCTGTTCACTTCATAGAGGTAAATTATAGGATAAAAGAAACCTGCACTGATGAATAACTTTAATATTCCTATTCTGTTCATCCCATATATTCTAACCTTTAAGATGCGATAATAGTGAGGACATGTTTGATAAATCGCCTTTTGCCACGTTTTTCTTTCATTCATATCCTCTCATTGAACAGCAAGATAATCAGAAATTAAAGAACTTTTTAGAAGGGGAAAACAAGACAGGAATGAGGTCTAAAATAGACTCTTAAAATAGAGCATCAGTCCCTGAAAAATAAAGCCAGTTTCTGTTCTCAATAAATGCAACAGTATATAGTTTATAATTTTAAATGTACACAAAAATACATACACACCGAAACTAAATTGGCTACCAACCCAACTTTTTGGCTTGTAGAAAATTTACCAATAATGAGATCACCAACATATGTGAGTTTATCTCTGCTACATGGGTAGTTTCTACGTTCTCCTTTTCAAATAATTGTTTTTCTGACTGTTATATAAAAAAGGCATGACATGAATAAGAAGGAAACTGGGATTCAGCCACATCTATCCTCAAAAAGGCTTAGGGCCTTCTAAAGGGCAGAATCAAATATTTTCCAAGCTTTAGTTAACCATTATTTTTGACAATGTGAAACCTACCATGTACTCCTCATAACTTACAGCCTCCACTATTGTTTATTTATTATTTTTTCATAAAGTAGATTCCTTCTAGTCTGCTCACATTTATTTTAAAAGAAAAATTTTGCTTCTTCAAATGGAAAACCAGTATCACTTGCCATAGATGGAAAGTGTGACAATCAATATTACGAAAACAAATCACTTTTATTAAATCCTAAGAGATCCTTAAACCTGAGGTCTGCTCCCTCTTTGCTATCAAAGGAGATTAGAAGAGAAAGATTAAAGGCAAACAGCAGAGGTATACCATCCTTGACATAATCAGAAAGACTGAAAAAGAGCTGAGAAAGAATGAATGGTTTTCTGCTTCTGTGATACAGCACTTCAGCTAGGCATACCTAAAATTATCCTTCATGACATGGTGCTTGAGAAACACAGTAAAAAAACCCCACCAAAATCGGGATCTCTGGCTTCCCATCACTGTGACTAACCTGTGGTATGACCTTGGGCAGGTCATGTCCATTCTTTGGACCAGTTTCCTCAGCTGTAAAATGAGGAGGCTGGATTAGGCAATCTCTCCAAGGAGTCGCTCACCTCCAGGCATCTGTGTTTTGTGAAGCCTTTAAACACGTTCTAGAGTATCTCCCCATCATCTAAAATACGTGGTTGCTAATTGCATTTACCCTATTATCTGAAAGTCTTACCAGGAAGGAATAGCAAAGATTTGAAAAGATCAGCTACTTTTGGGGCAAAAGAGCCTTTTGAAGTTGTTGTGCAGGAAAAAAAAAAAATCGATAAAATCGACTGCAATTCAAGCACAACAGAAGCTGACTCTCTGGAATATATACCTGCGCACATCCCTCAGCTTGGAAGTCAGTGGGCAAAGCACTGCCTTTAAATTGGCCTTACAAACCATCACCTAATCATTTGCTTAAGTCAAGTAGCAGTGTATGTCAAGGGAGTAAAAAAGGTGCTGATTCAAAATACCAGCTGTATTGAAAGTAGACTGGGGGGGGGGGGGCGGAAACAGATCAGTAGTTAAAATCGAGCTAAAGTAACTGTAAGCTTGCTCATTAGCAAGAGCTGGCATAGTTAAGCAAGTTTCTCCATCTTTAAAAGAATGACAATAATCTACTTTACAAGGTTTCCATATGAAATTATACAAAGTAACTATTATCATAATTACAGTTGTAGGTATGTTAATCTTCATTCTCATAGTTTTTTTTCCTGTCTTGAAATTCTGTAAAAATCAATTTAAGCAAGATTTTATTTTCAGTGCTCTACTTGGGCTCCAATTCTGAACTGACAATAACAAAAATGAATATAATAATTATAAATGAATAATTTATAAAAATAATAATTGTCCTTTTATTAAGTTTAAGCTACCATTTATGGAAACTGTCTACCATCCAGGAACTGTGCTAAGTATTATGTCATTTAATATTCACATCAATCCTGTTATTGTCCCCATTTTACAGATAAAGAAACTGAGAACCAAAGAAGTGATGTGACTTTTCCAAAGTCACTGATGGATACAGCTCAGAGATTATGAAACCTCACAGTATCTCTCCTGATCTCAGTAAGTCTTTGATGAGGGGATCATCCAAGAAGCCTTCTTTATACTTTGGGGGCCAAAATCAAATCATGAAAAAAAAAATCAGAGATTACCAAAATCTAGTTTAATAAACTGAGAAAGGCTAAAAAGTCACAGTTCCAAAGTGCTCTCATGTTTGTGCTTTTTAAAAAGTAATTTTTTAGATATTACAAACAACAAGAAAAAAGACTTAAACATCACCTAGCTCTCGCCTCTGAACTCCCATGGCTCTTGGCTTACATCTCTGCTGTAGAATATTCATCCTGCATTTTAATAAGGAGTGCCTCATTTTGCAAATGCAGGCAAGCTCCTTGAGAACGTCACCAGATTTTTGCCAACTTTGTATTTTCTAAACGGCTACTCGGTGTTTTGTTTATAGCAGAGGATCAATAAACATTTATTGAATTAGAAAACCTGTTCTAAACATTGCCTCTCTTTGTTAAAAAGGTGGCCCCATCTATCCCGTATGGGATTTGGATGTCAGAGAAGCAGTTAAAGAGACAGGTCTTGAGGTGACAGCAAAAACTTGGACCAAAGATTAAGGCTGGGGGTGTGTTTAAGCACCCAGATGACACTGAGCCACAGGAGTGGGTGAACTCCTTGAGGCAAGAGCAGGCAGAGCAAAGCTGGAATACAGCTGAGCCCTGGAGCCCGGACTCATGGTCAAATGACCTGAATCTGCTGCAGGGCAATACTCCTCCTCTCTCTGGGCCCCTCATTCCTGACCCTCAGGCGTGGAAAGAAAGGGTGTGGAGAGCTGCAGCCACACAGCAGAGCATTCTGAGGTTGTCCCTCTTCCCCAGGGCCAGCCAGGAGACAGACACAGTGGAGGAGCTGATCAGATATAGGCTTGGGGAGTAAAAGAAGCCTGGTCGCAAGGAAGGCGCCTGGACGCCAGAGTTGCTCCCTCTCTCTGGAACAAGAGCAAGAAAGCCATCACTCAGGCTCCCCTCCACAAATCCCAGGGTCTGTCTCTTGACGAATGAGTCCCAGATCTCCTGATGAACTGGGAAGAGGGAACGATACATCTTACGCTCATAGAGTTATTGTCTCCTTTTCCTGCTGAACCACAGTACAGGCCATTTTTCTGTTGGCAGACTGGTCCCACCGCCTATCAAGATTTGCACCTCACGGTAGGCCTCTGAAACACCACAAATTTTCCTGAGAGGTAACTGGGACCTGCTTGATTTCTCGACACAGGCCTCAAACAGACAGCAGAGAGCTGCAGTGAACCTCTTGCTGCCCGGGCTCTAATTGATTTTTTAAACCCGTGGCTGCAACCAGAGGGAAGCCCAGAATCCCCATAAACCAAACCAAAGCAAACAAAGCAACTCGTGGCACACGCAGGTTCTGGCAAATCTGGAACACGGCCAGGGGCAAGCCTGATGAAAAGCCATTGTTTTATATCCATAGAAATATTTGCATGGAGAGAAAACTCCAACAGAGCAACTCCATTGTTCTAACGGCTGCCCTCTCTCTCCAAGGGCTCAGAAATCCAGGTCTCCCAACCCCCCTGCCAGGAAATACAGAGCCAGTTCGGACAAACTGCTCCGTGATACACCATGGGCTTACCACGGCCCGTATGGACAATACACGGCCCAGGATGCGTCTGAACACAGGAGTCCTTCCTGTCTTTCATGTCAAGCTGACACTAGTGCCCTCAAAACCCCAGGATGACTATATGTTTTTCAAGCAGTGTTAATCATACTCGAAGTTGCTGCCTCTTTTTCTATGCTGTTCTAGCAACACAGACTGGCCGACTCTCAGAGACAGACAGGATCTTAGAGATCGAACTCTCTGACGATGCACATCAGAAATCATGAGCCCAGAGAGGTTAAGTGGTTTGTCCAAGGTCACACAGCTTATTAGTAGCTTTCCTGGATTGGAGTTTAGATCTTCCAACTCCTCGTACAGTGTTTCCTCCAACAGACTACGTTACCTTCCTTCACCCCTTAAACACTTATTGAGCACCTACTCAGTGCCAGTTATTTAGAAGACTCTTTACTTGAACTCAACACGGTTGTGCTGTACAAATAGGAGGAAAATCTCAGAGAAGCATCAGAAAGAGGAGGGCCTCCCAGATCCAGAATATGTGGCTTCTCACTGCATTTGCCTGACTTAGGACAAGCCACATGTGAACGGGGAAGAAGCTCCACGTGGCCAGAAGCTGCCCAGAGGTCCTACACTGGGCGCCAAATTACTTTATCTCATTATCGTGGGAGGAGGAGTTTACAACTTTCCCATCTGTGGGAAGATTCACTAGGGGGAGGCGTGTGAGAATGATCCAACACACATTTAAAAGCAAAAAAACAAAAACACACTTTCATTATTTGCGGGGTGGGGGTTAGGGCTGCTTAAAATGTAGAAGTCAAATCACAGCTCACGTTGTCCTTCTTGGGTAACAGCAGCAGCCACAGCCAGGGGAGTAGCAACTGTCAGGACAACATGGGCCCAAGCTGGGGGGTGGGGGGAGCCAAAATGCCTCTTAGCACAATAATGGCAGGGTCAGTGGATCCAGAAATATCGAGGCCAAAGTCCCATTAGTAGGGGAATATGCCTTCCCTAAATGAGATTACAGTGTGCCGTGTCTGAGAAAAAAATAATGCTCACCGTGGCAAGGTGCGCCTACATCTTATGTGACCCAGAAAGAAAACTGGTTAGCTCTCTCTGGGAGGGAAGATGGCACAGGATGACTTCCTACAGCCCACGCTCTCTCTGGGGGGCCTAGAGTCCATCACCACCCCTACCTCACATCCTGCAACCCCAGGGGATGGGCAGAGAGGAGCCTTGCTGAGAATCAGGTAGTACGTGAAACAGGCTTAAATAGAAGGCAGGTGGCAAGGTGGAGTTTCCCCAGGATGGGGGTGAAGGCAGCAGATTTAAAGAAGGGGCTGCGTGGGGAAGACGTCGGGCTGGGGTGGGAGACCCAGCGACGACAGAGGCAGAGACAGAGAGTCAGACACACAGACAGGGAGATGGTTAGCCCTGCACAGCTGGGAGCTGGTGGGCAGAGGAGTGGGCATGGGACAGCCTGAACCCCCCACCTAATCATCTTGTGGTCCCTCCACAGGTGGCCCTGGGAAATCATCCCCTTGCCTAGCTCACAGGGGTTTGCTGCGGGACAGAGAGACCTGAGAGCCAGCCGCAACAGCAAAGAAGTCCCCCCACCACTGGCCTCATCACAGGCGTGGGCAATGAAAGTGAATGAATTCCCCTGCCACCTCCCTAAGGCACTGACGTGCATCCTTGAGCCAGAAAGGAAAAGGACCCCTCCGCACACAATGGAGTCACACTTCCCGTGATACAACCGGTGTGTGGGCAACTAACTAGCCTTGGAGGAACCACTGAACCTTTCAGGGCCTTTTCCCCATTCTCTGCAAAACAGATGGTGGGAGGGGCAGATCTACTTGTGTGTGTGTGTGTGTGTGTGTGTGTGTGTGTGTGTGCGTGCGTGCGTGTTCACTGCATTCCTAACATGTTAAAAATAGACTATCTTTTAGAGCAGTTTTAAGTCCACAGCAAAACTGAACAGAAAGTACAACGTTCCCATGTGTCCCCTGCCCCGCACACACACAGCCTCTCCCACGATCAGCATCCCTCATCAGAGCCAGATCAATCTTCCGGAGATTTCTTTAGACCTAGAATTTTTTTGTTTACGTCAAATTGCCTTGGATAGAGAGAGAGGGTGGGGTGAAGAGGGACAGGGAGAGGGAGATGGGGTTGGCAGAGGGAGAAGGGGAGGGGAAGGGACTTAAAGAGAGGGGGAAGGAGAGGGAGACCGCTGCCACTCTGGTAGAAGCAGCGGGGAGGCGGCCAGTTTCCAAGCCACCCATGCAAGGGTGCACCCTCTTCAGAGGTTCTCCAAATTGCTGCATTTGACCATCTCTGGGCAGCTGGCTGCTAACATCCCTTCCAGCTGAGACATTTGATCTTCCCAGTGTGCTAAGTTCTTTAATGCACACATGCATATGCAATCCTTCAGGTAACTCACAAAATAACCCACCAGCCAACTAAGAGCAAGTGTTGATCAATCTCATTCACGCTACACAGAGCTAAGGCGTCAGGAGCTGCTCCCACAGTCTGACAGGTGTCTCCTTCTGGACTTCTGTGCCTACAATTTTGGGGGGATTGAGTGAAAGAGAGAAGGGTGCAATGTGATCACAGCCCTGAGCATCCCAGCTGTCCAAGAGCCTGGAGTGCAGCCGACAAGTAAGTGTGAGCACAAGTGTATTACGGGTCACCACACTGAGTGCTGGGACACGCAGACAGTTAAGTACAGTATGGACGTTAGGAGCCTGAGGCTGAATCCCAGCTTCCTGTCTAAGTCTCAACATCTACAGAAAAGGAGATCATGACGGTACCTATAAGACAGGGTTGACGTGAGGCCGTGTGAAGACAATGACATACAGTTCTCAGCGCGTGTAGGTCCACCCACCTCTGAGTGGACGGGACCTGATGTAACCCCTAACCCAAGCTTCTCACTTGAGAGACAAGGAAAATAAAACTTAGAGATTAATTCACTACTACGTTGGAATAACTAGAAACCGCAGAGCTGAGAATTCGGGTCCCCTGAACTCCGGTTCCGCACTCTGTTCCACTCTCAGATGATTACAAATAATAGTAACACTGTTCAGAGTTACTGACGATGACGATGACGATGACACCCCATTTACGGGTTCTGACTCAGTGTCAGGCCCCACCCAGCCTCTCACAGGCATCACCCCATGTAATGCTCACGGTAACCCAAAGAGGTAAGCATCCTAGATGGTTCCCACGTGACAGATGAAGACCCAGATGCTCCTTGACCTGGTCAAGTGTCTTGGTTTAGGCAGCAAAATCAGGACTTGATCCAAGCTCTTGTTTTGAGTATCTGTCCTGTGCCTCCTTCCGAAATGAGATGTCTCTCCTCAAATAATTTTACCCTCTTTAGCTAAAGCCATAATTAGAGGCTCATTTGACTTCAGATAATTAGCTTCCCTCTTTGCTCTGGTGTCTGGTTCCTCTTGGGCAGCCGCTCCAGCCTGGAGGGTGTCACACTCAGCAAACCCACTTTGGCTGCGCGGGACTAATGAGGGCTCTCCGCGTGGTTGCGCTTAACTGCCCAGTATTGTAGAGAACACTCGCACGCAGACACGCCCCCTACCGTCAAGGATGACAGTGGAGCTGTGCAAACATGTCCCTCCCAAACTGGAACATGCCACTCCAATTCTTTAAAAGAAGACAGTATGGTCTGTTTTATGCTGAGCCTATTGCATAAGGAGAAGAAAAATTCTTCTGTGTGAGTGTGTGTGTGTGTGTGTGTGTGAGCAAAGGGGAAGAAAAAGGGAGAGTCAAAAATCCTCGACAAGCACTGGAAAAGCTGGTGAGATTCATGCCCAACCGTGAAGAAATAAAGATCACAGAGGACAACGATTTGTCTATTAAGATTGTGCATTGCAGTAAGTTTTCTTAGCATAAAGTTAAATGAACCCAAATGTCCCTAAACAGGAAAATAGTGAAATCAGTTATAGCCCATCTATACAACAGAGTTCCATGAAGTCTTTAAAAGTGCCACGGAAAAATGTTCCTAATAATTCTCAGTGAAAGAAGCAGATTACAAACCTGGTAAAACATTATCCCAATTACATATATGATGCAAAAGAGAGGAAGAATAACCATGGTTACCTCTAAATCATGAGATCATAGGCACTGTTGTTTACACATTCTACAAAACACAATATTCTGATAATACTAACTTCTATAAACAGTAAACATGTTTTCCAGCACTGGTCCAGCATTCCCAGGAGTATGCCTGATGGAGCGTATGGTATGGTCTGAGGCCCTCATTAGCAAGGGAGTGTGCCAGGCAAGGCTGACCCCCAAGTTCTCGTGAAGCTTGAACGGCGGTGGTCTGGAGTGAGAGAGTACTCTGGCTCTGACATTACAAGGTCTCCCCAAAGACTGCTCTCTGGAGAGGGGCCTGTATCACACTCATGCTCCCTCAAAGTTCAGCTAACATCCTATGTCTTCCACAAACCTGTCCCCAGCAATCCTAAAGCTCTATTCTCACTGCATTCTGATAAGTCATTCTCATGGGATTATTTGTAAATAACCCTATAAATTTATAATAAATTTATTAAAACCCTATACATTATTTAAAACCCTATAAATTATAAATTTACACCCAGAGGCTGCTGTGCTGGTTCCACATGCAGGTTTTATTAGTCCTGAAAATACTGTTTAAAAAACAAATCAGCAGATTTCGCATATAAAGCCATTTGGACGACTTCTCTCTCTCTCTCAAAAAAAATAAATAAATAAATAAAAGGAGGGGAGGGGAAGTTCAGGTAGCATTGAGCCCACATACTGACACAGTAACAAAATCACTTGGCATTGATTCACAGCCGTCTTACATACCCATGACAGGGACTTTGCCCCAGTCCTCACCACTCCCTATTGCTCCCCATTCTGAGTTGAGCATGGATCGATAATTTCCATTATTGTCTCCTTAGTAGTAAATATTTCTCTGTATAACTATCTCTGTCAAAGATGGGGAGATAAATGACTGACCGAATGGCACTGTGTTTTTGGAAAAAACTGAAGAGAATCACATTTCTTTGTGAAATGAAGAAAGTCCTCACATGTTTACTAGGCAAATGGAAAATGTGTTGTAAAAAATATATATAACTGAACGTGATATTAAATGTATGCATGTATATAATTAGGGTATCCTATTAAATGGTATAATAACTATCACCTTGCACGTTCATTTCTGTCACCTTCATGGACTGTGCAGGCTCAAGTTTAAAGATCTTTGGGGGTAAAATGAACATAAATACAAAACAGAAACAGACTCATAGACATAGAATACAAACTTGTGGTTGCCAAGGGGAGGGGAGTGGGAAGGGACAGACTGGAAGTCTGAAATTTGTAGATACTGACAGACATATGTATAATAGATAAACAAGATTATACTATATAGCACAGGGAAATATATACAAGATCTTGTGGTGGCTCACAGCGAAAAAGAATGTGAAAATGAATATATGTATGTTCATGTATAACTGAAAAATTGTGCTCTACACTGGAAATTGACACAACATTGTAAACTGACTATAACTCAATTTAAAAAAAAAAAAAGATCTTTGGGGTAAATCTTTTCTCTCCCAACTGTGAGCTCCCTGGGTGGGCAGAAACCTTTCAGTTCCAGACACCGTACTGCACAGCAGTTCCAAGAGTGTTTTTAGAAATCAGACAGACCCCATTTGGAATCCTGGCCCTTCCACCTACTTGGTTCATGGCTCTTGGCAAGTTTCACAACCTCTCTAACCTTCAGTTTCCTCACCTGTAAAATAGGGATATTAATCCCTACATTTTATAGGGATGTCATGATAATGAAATAATGTATGGAGAAGCTTAGCACAGCCTGGCACAAACTAACGGTTAAATAAATGGTGACCATAAACTCATTTATTACTGTATTTCTTTCATATTCTCCATAGCACGGTGCTGCTGCATTTTTAGATTTTCAACAAATATTACTTGGATTGAAATGAATCTGCAGCCGACTTTCAATTCAACTGTATCACGGTCTTAAGGAAATTTTCTCCTAGGAAGTTATGGAGAAAAAAATTAGCAAAATCAAACTCAAAACAGGTCAACATAAAAGTCTCAGAACATTCCAAAGCCAACCTCACTATAATTCAAATCATATATAACTGTAATTTCACAATGAAAACAAACAAAAAATTGGAGTAAACATTTAACCTTTTAAAGATTTACATAAATTTCCGTATTATGTGTGTTTCCACTTATGCAAAGAATCATTCCAAAATTGGAAAGAAACCCCATGGAACACAGATTGAAAGATGTAAGAACAGCCTGATTTTGCTGTTCTCTAGTTTTAATAAGGTACATTATTCTTCTTTTTAATTGCAGAAGCGTTGATTTGGATTGCCTTGAAGGAAGGGATCTGGGATTCTCTGCCCCAATCCCACCTCACCCCTCATTAAATTGTATTTCATAACGTCATTAAAAGCTGCTATTCTAAGTATTTGGGGACGTTCAACAGGGATTCTTTTCTTTGATTGTATGCCAACTTTTTTTTTTTCACTTCAGCCAAAAAAAAAAAAAAAAAGAGGACACTTTACTAAATCTCTCTTGGATTTGTTCTGCAGCTTATTAAATCACTGTCTTCTCTGATTCTGAATCTGAAAGTTTCTTTCTGAGACTGAATTCTGCAATCAGTCGCATCGAAAAGGGAAGAGGCGAGAGGAGCAGCCCCTGTTCAGATCTCCAAGTGTAGAAGGGACGCTCTGGAACTGGAGGTAGCTTCCTAACACTGTAGGTGGGAGCGGCAAGCCCCTATTTGAAGATCTTTGATGCCTCCAAATGCTCTTGAGGAGAAAAAACTTAGCTCCTCAAAACTCAACAGTTCTTGAAGAAAATAAATTGGCTCCAGTACATAAATTCTTTTACCTTTTCCAGGGTTCTCAGCCTCGCTGTGTGACCTTGAGGGCATCATGCAATTTCCCTTCATCCATTTAATCTTTTATAAAATAGCCTCATTCCTTGCTCCCAGCGGAGGCAGGACATTTAGAAGCATTGGGGGCAACATATGAGGGGAGGGGTTTTGGGGTACTAAATGGTGTTAGTAAGATTCAGCAGTATTACTGTCACTCAGAGAATGATTTTTAAAATCACAGCTTTTGGTAGAGCTCTGGAAAATCTTGCTCAATCTCACGATTTTATTGTTGCTCGACAGAGGCTAAGTGACTTCCCTAAGATCACACAACTCTGTAGCAGTAAATGACATAGTGAACATTAGTGTCTGTCACAGTGCCTGGGGTATAAGAAGCACTCAACAAACGTCCCCTACAGTTGCCACAGCTACTATTATTATTGTTGCTATTATTCAGGTCTTCTGACTCTCAGGTCGGGACTCTTCCTCTCAGACACATAAGTTAACTACAAGAAGGCTGCCTTTGGGGCCCAAGAAATTTCTTGCTGTAAGAAAAATAATCATTCAAAGAAAACTGTCTCATTTCTTTCACAACCGAGAAGGTCCCAGCCGAGAGAAGTGCTATGTCTTGGCACATAATTCCCAGGATGCTAATGTAACACGGGAGCCTAATTTGGGGCCTGACATGGGAAGGAGAGGTTAATCCCTTTTTCCTGACCCTTCCAACCTTTCCACCCTCAACAGCAGTAGCACAGAGGAACTGCACACTGTGAATCAGGGACTGAATCCAAGCTCCACTGGCAACTGGGGGAAAAAAAAATACATATATATATGTATATATATATATATATTTGCTATCAAGGCTTACAGACTAGTTTCTGTGAGCTGATTATCAGTAAGACCCTCAGAAGACTGGGTACATAAAGAAATAAAATATATCTTTTATCTGTAAGGGGTTCACTCCATCAGGATAGATAGTCGCGTAAGCAGACAAATGCAAGAATGAAACGCCAGGATCACGGTGAAGCCCACGCTGCGCTTTACGGAAGTTACCTCTCTCTGCCCGCACTGCTCTCCTTCCCCCACTCAGGCTCGAGGAGCTGTGCTTGCAAGTGGAGAGGGTCGGTCAGGGCGCCACCTGCATCGGCATCCCCTTGGAGGGCTGACCCCATGCACACCCCTGGCCCCTCCCCAGATCTTCAGTGTCTGAACCTTTGGGGTAGGGTCCCGGATTCTGCAGTTTTAGCCAACTGCCCAACTGCATCCAAGGTTTGAGAACTCTCCCTCTCGGAGAGGTTCTACACCTGGTTTATCCCCTTTGAGAATCCAGGATAATATTTTGAATGTACTGCTCTCTACTGTCACACCTTCCCTCGTTAGTCAGGAACTCCCGCAGTCGTTCCATTTTTGTAGCCCAGATACGACAGAGCAGAAAGGCCAGCAGTCCCCTTCCCCGGTTTGGAGACTTGAAGCCACAAGACACGTGTCTCAACATCCCCTCTGAAGTTAAAGTCCCAGACAGACACTGTAGATAGCTTGTAGGAAAAGGCAAAAGCAGAGTCTTTCTTCCTTTTCCTGACTGGGTCCCTGGAACATGGTCCCAGACACCATTTTGGAGAGGGAGGGGGAACCATTATAAATCAGAAAGACTAGTTAAATCTGGAGCCACAAGATACCATTAATTGAAAAGTTCAAGTGGCCACAGTGCAAAGTGAGGTAGAGACCCCAAAAAAGATCAGATCAGATGAAAAACAAACAAAAACAAGCAGCTCCGTCACCTTTGCACACTGAGTGCGGTGCAGAAATTCGCAAACTTGCAGGGGCTGCATCCCCATCTCCTCCTCAGGGCCGGGCCTGCAGCAGGCACTGAGCAGGCATTGAGGGGGGCTGAGCCGGAAAGCGTGAGACATCAGAGAGGACTCGCTGCACACTGAGCCCTGGTTAGAGTCTCACAGGGGTGAGTGGGAGGTACTAGTTAGTGCGCCTGGGGTGGGGGAAGGGAATGGGGAGGCACTGGAAGGTATTCCAGGCAGTATTCACAAAGAGAAGGACTGTGGAAGGGGCTGCAGGGTGCCAGGAGAGACGAGAAACCAGCATGCCCTGGGAGGAAGAGGACTTGCTCCTTTACTGCCTTTTCCTTCACAGCAGTCCTAGCAGCCAGCCTGACGTGGACATTACCAAGTCCTAGGCAGCCTGCTTACACCGCTTCTCCCTGCAGGGAAGCTATGCTTTAAAAACCTGCAGTGACATAGCAACCGCTGGCATCAAGGTCCACAAGAGAGAGGCACAGCATTTGGAACAGGGGTGCGGAGAGAGGAATGGAAGAAAAAAATCCCTCAGGAGCAGGAGTGAAGCACTTTTTCTAACACAGAGAAGGAAGCATTTTTAACAAGAAAATAAAGTCTTCTCCTTTTTATTCATTAGAAGAACAAAGCATGGTATAGGGGAAAGAAGATGGGTTTTGTTATTCAAATGACTTGTGTTCCAAATCCTGCCACCATTAAGTAGCAGAGATGGTGATCATCGAACATTCCACGTGTGTCCCGTCCCCTCCCAGACTCCCTTGCAGCTAGGCTGGGAACAGGTTCCGGCCAGCAGACTGTGGATAGAATCTCTCTCTGGGTGTCCCTTTCAGGCTGACGTGGTTAAGAGTGGTTGTGTTTCCTCCCTCCCTCTCTTCCCTGCTGCAAAGAGGCCATGGGTACCAAATGGCATAGCTTCAAAAGGGACAAAAAGCATACGTCCCTCACTAGATATTGCACAGGAGACAAATAAACCTTTACTTTCTTAAACCACTTAGATTTGGGGATCAGTGTGTTACCCCAGCATCACAAAGCCCAATGCACTCATGCTCTAATAAACTGTATCATCTCTGGCCTCATTGGAATGAAAGTTATTTGACTCTCTAAGCCTTCATTCCCCCATTTATAGGATGGAGAAAATAATATCTATGTAATTGGGTTGCTGTAAGAATTTATTATATGTTTATGTCCTATACAGCACCTAAGATGTAGTTGGCATTTAATAAATTTAAGCCTCTCCCTTTAAAACGATGTTGACGTCGCTATTATTCTGGCGGTTATTACTGTCACACAACAGATACAGTAGATGTCGTTAAATCAGCAGCAACTGTGTCAGGCACTGTGCTGGTTCTTTTATGCACAATATCTCCTTTTTGTAGCTAAAGAAACCAAAGCTCAAAGAGGTTACTTGTTCAAAGGAACACCGCGAGTAAGTGACCAAGCCAGGGTCAGAAATAAGGATTCCCTAAGTCAAAAGTCCATATCCTAATGGCAACAGTCCTACTCACATTTTTCGGATGTGGAACCCTGGAGGCTCAGAGATGTTATGTAAGTTCACCAAGCACAGTAATAATTGCGAGAGTGGGAGGACTTTTCCCAGTTTCCAGTCCAGTGCTGCAATGATGTGATGATTAGTAAAAAGATAAACCCCTCAGGGCACTGGACTCGGATATCTGTGCTCCCTCCCACCACAGATGCCCTGGAAGTTCCAGACACTGTGGGCAAACACTAAGAAGAGAGGGAAAGAAGGAAATTACATCTTGATAAGAGGAGAACTAGAGGCTTTGTGTTCAGAGAATAGCTTCTCAACAAAGTTTCCAAAGAAAATCCCACTAGCCGTAAATAAACACTGAGTTTCCACATCTCTGTCAGGTCTCTGTCTCTCTGTGTGTCTCTGTCTCCCTCTCCTGCCACCCCCTTCTCTGTTTGTTTTGGAAGTTGAGAAAAGAGAGCAATGTGGATCCTAAAGCAGTTTACACTGAACCAGATGGCAAATCTGATTAGCATCAGACTAAAAAGACACATTACTTAGAGATTAGGTTCTCACAGGGACAAATCTGTTCCAAAGGCACAGAAGGTTTGGTTTTCTCGCAGACTCCCCTCAGAGCTTTCTCGGGGCATACCTATTCCTCCTGTCTCCCATCATCACTGCACAAGTCTGAGCCTGGGGTGCAGAAAACAGGAAATCAGTCCCCACAGATTGCCCAGTCCTCCTCTCGCTGGACCCTGCAGGCATTCACACAGGGGAAGCCACTCTGCGTGGGGCCCTGGCTGCTGGCGACTCCGGACTCCCTCATACCCCAGGCTAACAGGACACATAATGCCACTGAGTCGGCACAAAACCCAATGAGACTCGTTCTGTTGTTATTCCCATTTTACAGACAAGGAAATTGAGACTGACAAGGATTAACTAATTTACTCAAGATCACAGCTTAAGTAAAAGCTGAAGCTAATGGAAGCTAATTGCCTCTATGAAAGGAAAAAAAAGAAAATTTAAATGTGTATGTGTGTGTGTGTGTTTTAAAAGAGCCCCAAGAAGCAAACCATCACAGAGGACGGCTGTCAAGTGTCCCAAACTATGTAACCACGTTGAGCTCTGCAGCAAGGCAGACAGTGAGGTGGGGGACCGTACACATCTCACCCCGCCCTCTGCCTCTTCTAGGTTTACATCCCACAGGCCCTGTGCAAAAATACTCTAGGGAAATGCAATAAAATTTGGAAAAACCATTCACAGCCAGAATGGGAAGCACATACAGACCAAAGCCCTTTTGTTCATTAAGTCCTGTGTATCTCAGACCCTGGGGAAGAACACAGAGCTTCAAGGGAAATATGGAAGCACAGGGAGACATGTGACTATCAACCCTGAAGGGCTGCTCTTATCTCAAGGAGTCTGAAGGTTAGGACAGAAGTTGGATGAAGATGAAAAGACGAGCAGAAATAATAACCACAACAACACCGGTAACAACAGTGACCACTTAGGACGAGGTATTAAGTTGCTGTGATAAGCACTTTAAACGCACTGCCCGTCTCATCAGCCCACGTGACAATCTTCTAAGACAGACATTGCTATTAGTTTTTTCCATTTACAGATAAGCCTACTGAGGATCAGAGACGTTAAGTAAATTGCCCATGGTCAGCCAGCTGATAGGACGCTGAACCAGGAATCCAACCCAAGAACCAGTGCCCTTAACCAGTAAACCTTCTCCCCCTTTCTCCACAGGATCCTCCTGAAGACAGGCCAACGGGATGGTCTGCCAACATCTCAGAAAGTGCTTAAAAGCCTTCTGGCTGCTCTGCTTGATGTCAATACAAGCGTTCAAGGCTGTGAGTACAAGCTAATGTCACCGACAGTACTCCAGGCAATTTGCACATCTGGCAGTCAAATGAGTGCAGGCTCAAAGCAAATCACATCCTGAGGCACAGGACACTTCGCAGGGAGAACAAACAGCAGGAGGGGTTTCATTACAGCTCGGACCCGGCCAGGGAATCAAACTCGCCTCACTGCAGGGAGTAAAGGAGACGCTCACCCAAGAGCCACAGAAACCCAGTTAGCGCGTGTGCATGAATCCAGGCGGTATTCATTTGGAACTTGAGCACTAGACGAGAGGGCTGAGCTGAGGTCTCCCTTTGGGATTATTCTGGGAAGAGCTTTCACTTAGCAAATAAACAGGAGGAGAGGAGTTATCTTAAAACTGCGCATAAAAGCATCCCCCTTTCACATGTGAACCAAGGACAGACAGACTAATTATACACTGCAGCCTCTTTGAAATGGGTCCCCAAAGGGCTCTCTGTTCACCTACTTCTAGTCTTTGTACATATGTAAAGGTAAGAATTTCACATTTCTTTCCTAACTGTGTACAACACTGGGGCTGGCCTTCTGTCAGTTAATATTAATCAGAGGGTTTTTACTGACTGTGAAACTCAGAGACACAGCAGGACTGGGGAGCAGCAGCTGTCCAGCCTGCCCTGTGATTACGCTACCCCTCAGGGGCCAGCGTCAGCCCAGGAGATGGGACTCCAGCAAAGGAATTACTCCGACTTCCACCAGGCTGGAATTGATACCACATGCCCAATCAAGGACTCTGCTAACACTCCATCTGGCCTCGATGCTAAGCTGAGCCCCTGACAATAAAGGCAGTCTGAACAATGAAGGGGAGCCAAGTAGCCCTGCTTTCTGCTGCTTGCGCGGGACCATATGCAGCAAGCACCGTCCTTGTCACGTCCCTAGGATGGGACTCAATTCATTTCTACTGTGACACCACCTGAAATCCAGGAAGGGACTGCCAGGGCAGGAAGGGGCAGGCAGATTTCAAAGTTTTCAGAGTGAGGGCAATTCATTCTGATGCAGAAGTCAGAACTTGAAAACCAAGGAAGGCTTACTTAAAACAAAAACAAAAACAAAAACACCAAACAAAAAAACCCCACAGTAATACAAGAAACACAACAAGACTTAACCAAGATTAGTTTCCAATCACCTTGCACAAACCATCTTGCCCAAAAAAGCCAGATGTGTGCTGCATCAACCTGGTGTCAGACATTCTTCTAAATGGTCAGGAAACTTCAGGCTTGAATAATATAAAATCATAACACTTTCTTCTCATGCCCTTCTCCAACCCTTAACTCCAAGAGATGGGATTCAGACAGAAATTTTGGATGCACCATGTTAACCAAGCATTAGAGAAAAGAAAAATCTTTATGGCGAAATGGTTCCTGAATATTTCTGTGATTACCAGGCAATTTACATAAATATTCAAGCCTCCCTCTGAATAAATCCCAGTTGAATGATGACTGATCCCCAGCTTTCTAAGTCTTCTTGTTTCCTGCACAGTTTGTAAAATTGCAAAGGGTTGTTCTGAGGCTACAGGAAACAGTGCTGACCTTCAAAAGTTTTTTTTTTTTTTTTGACCCTCACAGAGAGGAGTGATGTCAGGAATATTGAATATTTACACCTGCTCTGCTCCTGGATGGAGGACATGTGGCCATCCAGCCCATCAGCCTCAAAAGCAGGGAAGCTCAAGGCTTGAGTGTGGGGTGCTGGTGGGGACTGGTGGTTACCAGAGATCAGTCTGGGTGAGCAGAAGCTCTGACCACAGCTCCTGCCCAAGTCCACTGTCATTCCCTGCTCTCCAGCAAACACCATTAAGTGAAGAAGGGCAATGTTCAAAGCAGCTGTATAAAATGCTACTATGTGAGTAATAATCATAACAGGAGTCCAGGGGAGAATGTATAGAATATATGTATTAGGTTGCTTATACAGTGAGTGTCCCTGGAAGCAAACACAGCTGGAAACTGGACCCAGTGGTGCCTCTTGCAGGGATCGCAGTGGCTATGCATAAGGCCTCCGGGAACCCTTTCTTATCCTTGCATTTTGACCCATGTCAATGCGTTGCCTGTCCAAAAATAATTCATATTTTTAAAAACTGAAAAAAAAAAAAAGACTAACTTCTGCTCAATCAGAATCTCTGAGATGGGTCACAGGCGTCTGCATTTTAACAAGCCCTCCAGTTTATTCCTACACTCTGGAAATTTTGAGAACTTCTCCGTTACAGGCTCCTTCTGCCAAAAGGAACTTTACCCACTTCCTCTCCAGTATCAACCGTGTAGAGTAAAAACCTCGCAGCAGAATGACCTAAAAGCAGATGACTCCAAATTCAGCCCCTCATTAACATCTCTCAGGGAAAACAAACAGTGCAACCTAAGTTTTCCTAAAAATCAGTTTCAATTCTGCAATGTAAGTTGTCAGCTACTTTCTACTTTTCTCGTTTATTCAGACCAAGGCAGCTGTTAGAGAAGAAACGCGTTGGTAGCTGGGCAGCAGGTGGTGAGCACGGGGGGTTTCTGGTGCCCACAACCAGCCGGGATGCTTTGGACTCACCTTGTTTTTTAAAGAGGTTGCTCTGGACTATCTCATTCATGGACTGGACCTTCTGCTTCTGGAGTTTTACAGGAGGGATGCAGGTGTAGAACTCATATAGGAGCTGGCTGAGGGCAGGAAAAACAGGAGCACAGAGAGCTGGTTAAACCTAGGTGTGCCACCTCCTGGCACTTAGGGTCCATCGCCAGTTGGCCAGCTCTGCGAAAGCAGAGACAATGTACACCTTGCTCCCTCAGCCCCCCGTTCCTGGCCGAGGGTCAGGTAAATGTAAGCCTCCCATAAATACGTGCATTGGTGTTAGTGTTGAGTACTAACAGCACTCGAAGAGATGTGAAAATCTGGAAATGTTACCAATAAACTCAACTACCTACTGTATGTATGGGGCACCTGCTTTGCACCTGACATCCATTGTGCAGTTCAAAACTCAACACTACGAGGTAGACCCAATGCTTATCTCAATTTTATCAGTGGCAAAACTAAGGTTTAAAAAGGTTAACTGACTTCCCCAAGGTTACACAGCTAGGGGCTGTCAAAGAAACAAGGGTTTAAAGCCAGGATCTGACTTCATTACCATACCATTTTATTTACTACTGTTTTACGCTTAGTAATGCTTTATAATAAGTCTTAAGATCAAAAAAGGTCCTAAATTAAAAAAAAAAAAACTCTAAGAAGTTGTGGGTTAGAATCAGTTTGGGACACGAAAAAAGAGGTAACTCTTTCCCAAAAAAGTGAAAATAAAAACACCACTGAATACCATCATAGCCCCTGTCAACTTTCCAAAATAAGCTCATTGCGTTCATTCATTCTTTCAAGTCCTTATTAGGCGTCTACTTAATACGTGACAGGCATCGTGCAGAGCAGTGGGGATAAGATGGGAGCAGACCCGGCCCTCGTCGGCATGGAACTTGCATTCTAACGAAGGTCAACATACAACACAGAAGCAAACAAATCACTACAAGGCCACAGATGCAATGAAGGAGATAAACAGGGAGTTGAGTCAGAGAGCAATGGTGCAGCGGGTGAGGGAGGAATTTATTTCCAGTATTCAGAGGTAGCTTCTCCAAGCAGATTAGCATTTAGCTGGAGACCAGAAGAGTGAGAAGGAGCCAGCGGAAATCTTCCTACGAGCAGTGAAAAAACCGATGGGAGCTGAATAAAGTCTGGGATGCACTGAGTAGAGCTGTACCAACGTTGATGTCTCGGTGTTGATAACTATACTGTAGTTATATAAAACGTGAGCATTAAGGGGAGCTGGGTGATGGGTGTATGGGAGCTCTCGACATGCTAACTCTGCAACTCTTTTCTAAATCTAAAAGTACTTCAATACAAAAAAGTTTTAAAAAATCTTCTATGTGTTACCTTGGAACTTAAGTGAATTTAGGAAAAAGAAGAAAAAGGCACATCTGGCTCAGATGCTCCTATTCCAAGAGCATAAGCACATTGAAATAATGTGTTCCTCTCAGGAGAGAAGAGGGTGAAGAAGGAGGGGGGCGAAAGGAGCCCGTCTCCATGATCCCATTCAGGGTCCGGGGGTTGTTCTCCATTTGTAACTGCAGGGCTCACCCGGCAAAGACTGGAACCCAAAAATAACCTCCAGGCCCAGATGAAATGGAGACATTTCCACCAAATACTAGTTTTTCAGCTAATACGTTTGTACCCTGTATCACTGGTACCATCCAAGAAGGGTGCTTACTTTATAGTTGGTTTCCCCCAAATCCGACATAACCAAATGTAAATGTGAAAATCCCACACTGAAGTCCCTGGAGGAAGCTCCATCCGTGTGTCCCCCCTGTCCCCGCGCTCAGCGCCCATCTGGAACCCCCCCAAGAGCCCTCCTCCCCCTCTTCCCTGACTGGACAGCAGAGACCAGGGGAGTACACCATGTGCTCTCACCTGAGTAACTTGGCATCGAAGACAGTTTCCACATCGTGAAGGACAGACGGGATGTATTTCAAAGCTGCCACCTAGGTAGAAAGTGAAATGAGCATGAGCAGTGCCCACATCCAACAGCTCTGCCTGGGGATGAGGACACTCCGCAACATGACACAGCTCGGGGGAGGACGATCCCGCGTCCTGGGCGCCGCTGCAGTGACTCAAGACTCTGCATGTAGACAGAAACATTAGCGTGTACTTCTTACAGAAGTTCCTTCTATCTCCAAGGGGGCAGCAATGCATAGGGGAACAAGCACAGACTTTGAGGTCAAATCCTGGTTCGACTCCTTAGCAGCCATGTTACTTTGGACAAAACACTTAACCTCTCTGATGTCTCAACTTCCTTATCTATAAACAGGGGGAATAATGCCTATTTTGCAGGATTGCAGAGGTTAAAATAATATAAATGAGGCACCCAGCAGACAGCCAGGCATATTTTGGGTGCTCACTAAAGGGTAACTTGTGTCATTATCGGAAAGTGGTGTACTTGAATCGTTTTGCTGGTGGCAAGGATGGCATGGACTGTTATTTCTAATTTTTTTTCTCCCTGGCCAATTTGTGAACAATTTGGGCACGTTTTGCTCCACTAGCTGGCTTAGGAAAACTGGGCATCGCGGTGGATTGCTTTTTCCTTCTGTGCAAGGTAACCAGTGCCCCCAGCGATGGGGGACACACCAGGACCCTCATAAAACAGCACCATTTGCTAAACAGCAGAGCAGACCACAGTTTCTGCAGAAGGAGTTGTAAGTCATATGGCTGGAAAATAATGTTTAAAAATTTGGCAGACATACGTATTTTACATTTTCATTCCTTCTTTTTTATTTGTATGTATATTCTAAATGTTCCATAGTCAAGAAGTATCACCCTTTCACAAACAGACCAAAATTAAAGTAGTGAAAATTCCTTTTTCAAAGAAAATCTTACTCCTTAGCCATATATAGTTGAGCTTCTTGGTTAACGTAACTGTTAGGACAATTCTCTGAGACTGTTCAGTGGGGCAAACACCATGCTAAACACCACTGTTAGATTATCTTGTTAAACTCTGTTTCAGCCTACAAGGGACATACTATTTTCATAGATAAGGAGCCTCTAGGGCATCGAGATTCAGTAACAAGCCCAAGATCACAAAGTTAGCAAGTGGGAGAGCCAGGATTCAAACTCAGATAGGTTGCTTACAGAGCCACCTCCTCCCTCCACTCCGCCTTGTAACCCCTAATCTGCATACCCACCTCACTCCAACAGCAGCTGTCTCTCTCTATGCCTTCATCTTTTTTTTTTTCCTCTTGTTCTTTAGGATTTTTACTAGTCAGTAATACATGTTTGATGTAAAGAAATTCCCACAAGGTTAAGTATAAGGTGAAAATTGTCACGGAAGTCCCACACCTCCACCTCAGCCCCCCGTCCCTCCTCCTCAGAAGAGGTCGCTGTCAACATGGTGGTGAGTTTCCTTCCAGACTGCCTTTTATGCACGCACGTGTGTGTGTTTGTGTGTGTGTGGTGCATGTATGTGCACGTGCACTGTATGTGTGTGATTTATATGGTTCTATAACTTGCTTTTTGCAGCTAACCATGTGTCACTGGTATTTTCGCACGTCATTTCACAGCGTGCCATCTTCATTTCTAACTGCTGCACGGCAATGCCGGTGTGGGTACATCCCATCCTCCGTACTGATGGGCTCCATGCTATCTTCAGTTTTTCTCTATTATAAAATAGGCGGCAAGAAAATATTGAACACATATGTTTGTGTTTCTGTGAGAGCCCTTGTAGGATGGATGGGCGGCTGCTTGAAGAGAAATTAGTGCATAAAAATGTACACACATATATACAAAGGCACATGCAAATGCATTTACACACACATTTAGGAGATACTGACATATTACTAGAAAGAAGCAGTAACCAATTTCCTTGTACTCTTTTCCCTGTAAGCTTGCTAACGCTGGTATACAAATCTTTTTAATTTTGCCAATCTGATACATAATTTGCAACTGTAATTTGGAACTTTTTAGTTCCGAATGCAGGTGGGCACATTTTTCATATTTATTGAACAACTGCATTTATTATACTGCTTGTTTATATTCTTTTACTGTTTTTCTTTTGGGCGCGTTCTTTTCTTATTGGTGTGGAATTCTTTATATATCATTAATATGAACCCTTCTGCAGTAATACACTTTGCAAGAATACTCTCATGCCTGTCCTGTACTTTGTTGCTTGTCTCTTAGCTTTGTTTATTGTCTTTCCGTTGCATAGAAGGATTTTAATTTGTATGTTGTCAGATGTGTCAGGCGTCTCCTTTATAGTTATTGGATTTTGTGTCTAGAGATTTATTCTTTATTCTTTCAAAACAAGATGACAAGAGATAACAAGATTCCAAAGTCAGTGTTTCTAAAACCAGGCTCCACTGGGACACCCCTGTCCCACAGGATGGTGTAAGGCATTCTGTTGGGGGGGAAAGGATTTGCAATCAGATAATTTGGGGAAAGTCTGGCTTGAGCCTTAAAGATAAACCAGTAAGGCGGGGTTTGCGGAGGGGGAGGCGGGTTGGCAGAACTTCTTAGAATTTTAATGTTAAGATTCATCACGACATGCCTCCAGGCCACTGCAGTATACAGCATATTCCAACGTAGTTGGGCAGGCCGTCTTTATCAGGACAAAATAGCAAAAGCAGATGCCTGCAGGGCTGGGCAAGCAGCAGAAGGGGTTGAAATGAGAAGAGCACAGACCAGTAGGGAGTGATGAGGTGTGCGGAACCCACACTCTGTCCAAAGAATGAGTCATTCTTGTTCACTCGTTTTAACACTGTGCCAGCCAAATCGAACGCATCTGCAGGCGGCACTGCCCCCGAGGCTGCCGGTTCACAACCTCTGCATTCCAAAGGGACACCATGTGCCGAGGCACACGTCCTAATAAGGGCTGGTCTACGCGTTCTAGCAAACTGCTCCTTCCTGCAGTCTTAGGCCGAAGAACACAGAGCTCTGGACCTATGGGGACCCGGGTGGGAATCCTGGGGGTCCCGGCAGCCCCTGCATGCGCCTTGGCCTGTTTCCACGCCCCCTGAGCTTCAGACCCTTCACGTGGGGCCGAGAGGGATGATGTGAAATGAAGTATGTCACGCACCTACTGGGACGCCCCCCTTACAGCAGGCCCCCAACACTGTGTGAGCTGGATCTCTCCTCACCTCATCTCTCCAGCACTGGCCCTCATTCCTCAGCACTGGGACAAAGTAGAATCATAATTAAGACCAAAGTGAGGGAACAAAACCAGAAATAAAATTGTCAGCAAGCTGGGGAAAGCCGGGACTTCGGCGTCTGCAGCAAGCTACTGGCTTTCCAGGGCTGCATGTCATTCTGGGCTTCAGAGTGACTCTGCAGAGCAGCAGTCACCAGGAGTCTGCGTGGACACTCACACTTAGATGCTTCAGCTGACAGCGAGGAGGAGCTGGACAGGGCTGGGACAAGGGCTGCTTCAGAAGGAGCCCGTCTCCCCAGCTTCCCAGCCCTGGGCTGGCGACAGAGTAAAGCAAACTGAGTGGGTGTCACCCTGAGGCTCCAAGGGTGTTATCAACTCGACTGGAGAGAACTAAACTTCCATCTGGTGCAGGTGGCCTCACAGAGGAGTGGCAGGCCTGCGGTTTTCTGTCCCAAAGGGGACAGCCCTTCTCTGACCCAGACAGTTTCCCAACAACTCTGTTGTCACAGCCAGCACTGGCCTCAGGGTGCCTGTCCACTGTCCTCGCCTTCACACAGCCCTGATGCACCTGAGTGGGGTGACAGCAGGTGGGTTCAGCTGGTGCTGCCACCAAGCATCCCCAGAAGGCAGAGCAGCTCAGGGATACGACCTGCTGGAGACCTCCATCAGTTGCATGCTTTTAAGGCCTGGGGACTGGAAACAGCTTGGTTCTCTAGACCTGTTAGCCTCCTGGGAACTGTTCCACTTTACTGCTATTATTTTCACTCTCATTAACACTACCATGATACATAAAATAATACTGTGTTATTACTTTCATCCCATAGTATATATTTCTATATCATACGTAGTATTTAAGGAAAAAACACAGACGTGTTTACGCATATGAATATGTGTGTATATAACAGGATTAATATATATTAATCAAAATTGCAAGTGATTATTGGAAACTTTATACATGACAAATACTTTTTGCGCATGATCTCATTTCATTTTTATATCCTGTTTTACCAGTGAGGAAAACCATGGCACAGAGAGGTAAAATAACGTGTCAGAAGCCAACACAGCTAATAAGCTACATGGCAAAGATATGTACCTGATCCTGTCCACCTGGCTTCTGATCAGGATGCTCTGCTGGAGGTCGATAGAGAACCTTCTCCCTTTTTGAAAGAAGGTACAGTTTTTCTGATATCTCTTAAGTAAAGAATCCTCTCACCACATATGTGGGGGTTGCAAGAATGGCCACCAGGAAAACGTTTGCCAGCTCAATACTTAGTTTGTCTTGTGGCACCAAGTGAATTTCCTAGATTCCATTTAAAGTCCCTCTGCCAGAGGCCAGTTGCAGCAGAGAGCCAGACACAAACCAAGCAGTGATTTTACTGGCCCTGAGAGAAGTCACAGGAGGACCCTTGAGATGATCACTATCCAGATGGACTTCACCAGGACTAATAATCTCGGGCTGCTAGCACACAGCAAATGCTTAATAATAACAACAAAAATTAAAACCACACAGTTGCATGCCCTCAACCTCAAAAGGGATTTGTCTCCTAAGTGTGTTTCCAGGATCCCTCTCTCTCTGTCTCTCTCTTTCTCTCTCTCTCACACACACACACAGACTGCTGAGTATTGGTACGGCTGACACAGACTTCTGGCCCCAAAGAGCACATCCTGCAATGACACAAGGTTACACAAGAACACTAGACATCTTCCTCATTCAAGAGCTGTGACAGTGTCCCCATCCCACCAGTTTTCAATCCTTCATATTTTAGCCAAGTGATGGACAGTCAGGGTCCTTGGAAACTGGACAAACACAGTCACAGGAATTCATCACAGGACAACCAGAAGCAGCAGCTCCCTGAGAGATGCTCAGCTGTCCCTGAGGAAAATACATGTCACTCTCCCTGGACATTCAGCCTTGGCACTAGTCTTCCAGTGTCAGGGAAGGGAAGAGGGACCTACAGGTTCCAGATACGTATGTCTCCGTGCTGTCTGTAACCCAACGGGGTGCCGGCCCCTGAGGCTTGGCAGGAGTTCAGTGTTTTAAGTGGCTGGCTGAAAAAGCAGGTCGTCTGTGTTCAAGTCCAGGTGGATCCCTTTTACCTACGTGTCCTTGGGGAAGGTAACTCTGCTCCACTTTCCTCATCAGGAGAATGAAGGGAATAAAGTTACCTACTTTATAGAACGGATGTGAAGATGAAATGAAAACTGCGACCCATGAGTATGACTACAGCGGCCTCACTGGAACAAAATTTCAACCTAGCCTCCATAAATCCACCATTCCCAAAAATTGCCCCTAAGTACAGGGTATACGGTTGAGAAGGGGACAGCATTAAAGAATCATTTCACGGTCTGAGGTCAAACTCCAGCTCTTGCTGTTAAATATATGAGTCTCACGTCTCCCACCTCTGGGGGCTCAGCGTGCAGCCTGCAGGCTACTTCTCAAGAATGAACCACTCTCCTCCCCTATTTCGGACATTCAAACATTTTACACCAACTGACAATGAAAAGAGAGGAAAGAAAGAGGCCTCCTTAATTAGCTCGACGTCACAAGCATGGCCAGACGCCTGCCTGTCTGTACTATTGTTTACGTTCTGACTGCTCATCCACCTGGCTCTCTGCCAGGAGACCTGGCTCTTTAAAGAAACCATGCCTCGCTGGGTGGTGATTAGGAACCCAGACTCTACACTTAACACAGCCTGGATTCAAGTCCCAGACCCGCCACTTCTTAGCCGTGGCTAACTTACTCAATCTCTCTAAGCTTCTATTTCCTCATCTGTAAAGTAGAGATAAGAAGAATATTTGCCTAATAAGGTGGTTGTTATAAAAATCAAATGAGCTCATGGCATATATGTGAAGCTTTTAGCTCAATGTGTGACACATAATAAAACGTAAGATAGTGGAAGACTAGTCACTCGTTCATTCATTCAGCTGAAAGATACTCAAGTGTCTACCATGTGACAGCCACTGGTTCAGACACTGGAGACAGGAAGCTCAGAGGCCCCTGCCCTCCTGGACACTCTAGTGGCTACATCAGCACGTGCGGCAATCACAGTGGCCAAGGGAGCATATCCTGTGCTTGAGAGTTGCTCCTTGATTTCCACTCGTACAGCAGATTGGAGCATTATGATGAATCATGACCGACAGGAGAATGCGCCAAATAGGTCTTCACCACGTCACCAAATGGCCACTACTCACATCTGAGCTGTAACCAACTCTCGAGTGTCTAGTGTGGACTGTCTCAGACTGCCGTCAGTTTTACCAACGATGCTCACAGGGCTGGCACACACCGGGACTTCTGAGCGTACAGCCCATTCGGGGAAAGCACATGGAAACCCCTAGCCTACGCCATTTGTTGTGGCTTAGAGAATCACATTAAGTTTGGAGCTAGAAGACCTGGGTGGAATGAAATCCTGGCCCCACCCTATGAAGAGGTACAATTCAGGGTGAATTACTTAACTTCGTGAGCCTCCTGTGGACACAGAAGGCAGTGATTCCTTGCAGACCTCTGGCAGGACTGAAAAACACTGCATGTGAAAGCTTCAGCTCCATGCCTGGCACATGGTAGGCACTCAATCAATGGAAGCTGGTTTTAATGCTCTTTCCACCTTCTTTGGACGGCTGGCCTTAAATTCTCCATTGTGTTGTGTGAGCTACTGCCGTGCCAACTCTGAACAGTGAGGAAAACTACGGAGAGCAAGTCACGAGAGCCAGAAGAGCCTCAGACCTGAGAAATGACTTAGTTGGGCCCAAGAACTCACGATGGGCAAGGCTGAGACTGAACGAGATCATCCCTGCTCTGAACTGACGCAGGCATGCATCAGGGTGTCCACCTGAGCCGTCACCCAGCTGCAACTGTCACGTTTGAACCAGGAATGTCAATCCTTGGCATCCTTACTCTATGCTCTCATCCAAAACGTACGGCAGACATTACTAACAGATCACAGCCCTCTTTCCCACCGTACCCTATGCAGGCTCAGAACCAAGGCTCCAGTCGTGCTGTACTATTTCACTGGGTAAAACTTTGCCTTCTTTTTTTTTTTTTTTTTTTCATAGCGTCAGTTCTTGTGAATTTATCCTCCTGGAAATTTGTATATGTTTCTTGATCCAACTGAATAACTCAATGTCCTAACACTGTTCAGCTTCATGCAACAGGGTTAAAAATACAAATATTCCCTTCCAGATTCCACTTTAGGAAAATTCCCTCGAAGCTTCTGCTTTATGATGAGGTAAAGGAGGGAGAGATATAAATGACTGAAAATTATTTAAACTGAACGATGTAACAGGCTTTGCACACCATGCTTTGCATGCATTACTTATTTAATCCTCTCAAGAAGTCTCCAAATTAGACAGACATTAGGCTTCCCATTTTATAAAAGGATAAACGAGGCCCAGGAAACTGAAATGATTCTCCCAGTGTTATGTGCCCAAGTGTGGACACCCCATTTCCCACCTGGGTCTCTCTGGCTCGAAATCCAAAGCTCTTTCTCCTGCAGCAAATGTCACAGTCTGCAGAAGGTCCCTTGTGGGAGGTCTGCTAACCTCATATGCCCTTGACCCCTCTCCCATCACCAGCTCATTCCTCACGCCCCAAAACAGCATCGTTTTTCAAGTGGTATTGCTTCCCTATCTGAGCATGACTTTAAACTCTTCTCTGACAACTTTTCAACAACCCTAGAAATAGGTGGAAAGCATCATTGATTTTATGTAAATCCCAGAAGCTAAATTTGGCTCTTAGAATAAATATAAAAAAAAGACAAAGTCCCTTTCCATGGCTCTGGGGTGGAAATCCATGAGGCGAAACCAGCATAATCTGGCCCGAATCCCAGGGAAAACAAGACATTTCTAACACAGCCACCCAGGCGTTAAGAACCTGGGTAAAAAGACTCACGCCAAAGCCACAACAATCATGTGAGTTCTCTGTCTTTGTGTAGCATTTTACAACTGGCTCTTTTTCAGGCAAAGCTTACTTGATCCTCATCCGAACACTGAAGTTTTACAGATGATGAAACTGAGGCACTGAGAGGTTAAATTCAGCGTAAGGTCACACAGCGGATCAAGAACGCTTTGCTGACCCGGGTCTCCTCAGGGCCAGAAACTCTCACCAGCTCATCTTTGCTTCCTTGCTCCCTTTCTTTTCAATTCCTTTCTTTCCCTGCCTTCTTATTCCCTCTGTCCCTTTGTTCCTTCCCCCAGGACACCCGTAGCCAGTTCATCACAGGAAAATCGGTGCTGAAGCTGGGAAGGGAGGCTCCAGGGTGGCTCAATCCCTTGTCGTTCTCAAGGTCACGTGGTCTCTCCCCTGGCAGCGCTGCCTCTTGGGGGCATCCACTCCTTTCTCCTCCCCACCCCGGCTTCCCCTGCTTGTCCCTCATTTCTCCTCCCGTACATTTCAGCTTCCTGGGAGCCTGTTTCAGACCTGACGCAATGCTCTAGCCTCTCTCGTCGCAGCCAGCCATCCTCAGCTCTCACCGGGCATCCTAAGACAGTGCGCCCTCCTCCAGGGAGAGGCAGGCGGGGGTACAGGCTCGGGCTCTTGTCACATGTCTTTCATGCTGCAGTCCCCCGCTCCTGTTACCCCCTTTGCGTCAAAATGATGAGGGTTTGAGGAATAGAAGGGAGACTGTTAAAAGGAAAAAAAAAAAAAAAGCCTAGCAAGAGGGGAGAGAAGGTGAGAACTGTAAGACGGCAGGCCCAGCTCATCTCAGAGGAAGCACCCCCACCCCCAGCAGGCGCTAAATGTGCGGTATGAAAAGCAGCGTGATGTGGCAGCTCGGAGCACGGTCTTTGGCGCCAGGAGGGAAGAGATCCGAGCCCCAGCCACACCCCTCAGTGCACTGGAGCCCTTCAGCTTCCTCACCCATAAAACCGAGATCTGAACACCTATCCCAAGGGTTGTTCACTCAACAGACGCTTACCAAGCATTACCTAGGTACTGGGGCTGCTCTAGGTGCTAAGGGTACAGCGATGGACAAGACAAGCACCTCCCCACACACACATACACACACACACACACACACACACACACACACACACACACACAGGTTCCCAACATGTGTCAAATCAAAGGAAGCCATTAGCAGAGGGATTCCCAAACATTGCTTCATATTAAAATCAAGTGGGGAGCTTTGTAAACTCCCTTTGCCCTGGTCACACTCCGTATTGATTAAATTACAATGTCTGGCGGTGGTAACCAGACATCAGAATTTATTCAAGATCCTCAAATGACTTTAACGTGCAAGGTTTGGAATCCAGGGCGTTAGTAGTAAACGCTCCCTGGATAGACTTCTGCCTTTGCCTCCTCCCCTCCATCCTAGCGGAAGGCAAGTACCTCATTCATGCTAACCAGAGGCTGGGCAACCCCAGGCGTAGTGGGTACTTACATTAGCAGTGAAAAGGATAACTCTGATTAAAAGAAGAATCTGGATTAACTCACTGGTTTCCATAAATGTCTTTGGGTTTTCTTCTTGAAGAAAGAACTCACGAGGCAGCCCTTCCCGAACACGTGTGAATAAATGCTGTGAAAGTCATGAAGTCCCCCTGAAACAGCCTCTTCACTCAGCCTGTTGGCAGCTAAACTCCTCCTCCTCTTCAATAGGGTTAGCCTCGAACTTTCTCAAAGATTTACAGTCTACAGATTAACATCATAAACCACTAATTTAGGGGACTCCATCTCCAGACTATCTCTTGTTTATTGAGGAAACTCTCACCCCAAAAGGGGGTCTGAGTCTATGGTGTTGAGAGTAAAAAGTGGATGATTTAAGAGACTGCCACCTTAACTAGTCTCACCACTAGACATGGACCAGGTTTGACCTGCTTCCTTCCAGGGAGCAAAAGCTTCAGGGATGTTTACGAAGAGGCCCTGCTACCTTCATGGGAAACAAACAGTAAATATGCCTTCTCCTGCCCTGAGGAGCCCTCGGCGTTCCGGACCCTCACACCAAAGTGACCAGCCCAGAACTTTAATTCACACAGGGCTGGGTTGCGTATCCAGGCAAAAGCAGACTTTATCTCATCGTGCTGTTATTTATCAGATGACTGAGGGAAACAACAGAGTTTTTGGGGGGAGGGGGGTTGTGTAAACCAACCTGCAGAAGGATGGTTGTTTTATATTGACTTTTCATCAGGTTGTTGATGGATTCAAAGAGCCGTCTCATGGATTCTTCAAACTCCATCTGTTCCTTGCCTTCATAAAGCCTGAAAGAAGACACACCTGAGTCATTTCTCAAGCCAACAGGCAATCCCTTTGAAAGTGTGTGCCAGCCACAAACTTCATTTAAAATTGAAAAGAGAAAGGGGTGGAGATGGGGCCCTGCGGGGAGAGGGAGTTGATTCCACTGCCACCGCAGGCACAGTCCTCTGGGGGTGGGGCGTGTCCACAGGCAGCACAGATACCATCTAACTGACAGCATAATGAACTGCCCCCTCCTGCCTTTTGTTTAAACCCTGAAGAACCTCAAAGGAATGAAATGTGTCCAAGCTGAGGGGACATTAATAATTTTACCTTTCTGCAAGAATCAGAGGGGGGACTGTGGTCATATCAGATTTTCAAAGTATCTTGGAAGCATCCAGGAGAAATATTTTGGGGTGCACTGCCCTTCCCCTCAGCCACGGGCTGCTTGCCGGAGGAATACGGTCACGCCCGGGCCATGTCAGGGGCTGTCTTCTTCCCTACCTTCTCACCTCAGGAGTGTGCCTGTTACCTCATTTACACCCCTTGTTTCTGATTATAAAGGCTCTGTGTCGATATTGTTAAAAAAAAAAAAAAGAAAACATAATAGAAACGCATTACTGATGAAGTGAGACTCCTCGTTAATCCTCCCATGAGATGAGCGATTGCTGACATTCTGATGGATGTCCCTACAGAGATTTTTTGAGGCCTAATACATACGTGTGACTTTTTATAGAAACCATCCCCTCATCTAAAATCAGCCTCCAGGCCCCTGAGTCTTATTGCCCTCTTGGCCCAGCCTTGGAGTCTTGTGCAGCTCAAGGCCTCTCCAAACAAGACTTTATTGCCCACCATGAAAGTCCACAGCCTAAGCTGTGGCATCCTGGGCGAAACACAGAGAGAGGAGCGCTCCCGTCTACGCATTCTGACAAAGAGGGGCTCCGGTCACAGCCCTACACAGCCAGACACCACGGGGCTGCTGCCGTGGTGAAGGTGCTTTCTCAGATAAAGCGCCGACTTGCTCAAGGGCTTTGCCTGCTCCATCAATCACAGGAAGGGCAGTCCCTCAGCGCCTCCTCAGCGCTGTCTCCACTCAGTCCCCACCCATCCTCTCGCCCCTCTTTTCATTCTGCTTCTCTCCCACTTCCTGTCCCTGTCTTTAAGCCTGTGTCTCTCTGCTTCCTTCTTCTGAGTATCAATTCTGATTCACTGTCAATCTGTCAATATCAATCTGTTCACTCTGTCTGTCGGTCCCTACGTTTATGTCTGCTGCTCACGCTCTCTTTGACTTCCTCTCTCTTTCCTCTGTCTTAGTCGCTCTCTGTGTCTCCTTCTCCTCTTTTTCCTCAAGTGACCCCTTCCTAAAGCCTCCTGAAGTAAGAGGCTTAAAAGGGAAGCCAGTGCTGAATGTATATTGCAATCCATTACAGGGACCCAGCAATTGGTGCTGACTTTCTGGGTATCTAGTTCAAGGTCATGCAGACAAGGTCATGGAGAGGAGCCAGGAGTCCTAAGTCTTGTCTCTTTCTCTCTCCTCCCTGCCCTACATTCCTTGTCCTGCCAGCACAGCGATGTCTGCCACTGAGGTTGTGTCTCAGAGTCATCAGCCCTGGGATCCAATCTCCACTTTGCCCAGTACTAAATGAAGACCTTATTAACAACAGCAAACATCACAGAGCATTACTCTGCCCCAGGCACTGTCTATATATATTAAATCATGTACCCTCATCAGCACACCATGACAAGGGGCCTCACCTTGACCCCCATTTTACAGATGGATGACTTAAACAACACGCCCAGGGACTCCACACCAGGAAGTGTTGGAGCCAGAATTCAAATCCGGCCGTCCAGCTCCTGAGCCCGCCCTCTCCACCATTTTGTAGAACACTGTGCTCAGCCCTTTCCTGACTCTCTTAATTCCTGTAAGCCCCAGTTCCTCACCTGCAAAATGCAGGCTGCAACAGCACTGCGTCTGACGGTGGTAAGGAAACCAGCTCCCACGTGACATGCTCGGCACACGTCGGGCCGGTAAATGTTAGCCGTTGTCTTGCTGTTGTTAATTGTGGGAGTGGGAGTATTACACAGATGAGGACATAAAACAACCTTTCAAGAGGTTGAAACTTGCCCAAATCCCATCAAAGTGGAAAAGGTGAGACCAGGTCTGGCAGGGAGGAAGGGAGGGTCCTAATTCAAAGCAGTGGTGCCTTCTTTCCCTGTGAGCTTTTCTTTGTGCCCAGAGTTAGGATGGTCCATCCCCCAAGGCTTTTGCCTTGAAAGCGGTTACTCTTTCCTCTAGCCACAGCTGCCTGAAAACATTTAATAAAATAAATCAAGCACTGTAATTCCTGTTACTGGTCTATGGTGTCTCCCTCCCAGGCATGGTGACCTCATCATTATATATACATATATGGACTTTCTCTGCAAGGTTTACCTATTTGTATATTTGCACGTGGAGGGTAGGGGAGGTGGGGATCCCACTGGGTCCTCTTCTTGGGAACCACCTGTGTTGCCCACAAGAATGGCCTCCAGCAGCTTTTTCCTGCTGGTTGACCCTACCTAGCCCCCACCTCCCACAAATGAAAAATCCCATGGCAGCTCCCTCCCTGGAATACATGCTCCGAGTCATCTTAGTGGCAGTGCTCCAGGGGGAAAGTTCATGAACTCCTGCTGAAGAGATCCTTGAGGCTACCCTGGTTCCTCACATCCCTGGGTCTGGTTACTTAATTCATTTTGGATTTTGTGAGCTGAACAAATATCCTTCCTATAAACTCCCTTTTTTGCTTAGACCAGCCCTGGCTCTACTCACTGTAACGCCTGTCTAAGTCAGAACTCTGCAGGGTGAGATGGGCTTCTCTGCAGCTCCCTGGGGTCCTAAACCAAGAGCTGCTGGGAAGGCCAGGGAATACTGAGTCCATGCTTCCTATTGTACAGATGAAGAGACTGAGGGCCAGAGTGGGGAGGTGACTTGGCTTCACTACCAGCTTTGAAATGTTATTTGACTGAGGTGGGAAGGAAAAGAGACCTTTAGGCTGTAATAACAAATCAAGGCCTTCCACTCAAATTCAAACTTTATAGGAAACTGAATTTAATTTCTACCAGCAGGACATTGTGAATTGCTCTAGGTCACAGACTGTGCCAGGGCTATAGCTCAACCCAGAGCTCAGCATCCTTCTCCTTCTGAGAATCTAACAGGGCAGGACAGACGACACAGAGCCCATGGGGCCAAGACTAGGGCATCTGCCTCAGTGGGCATCCAAGCTGCTCCCTGTTTTTCATGTCACAAGGAAAGCACCTTAACACCACAGTCTAGCCCAGGGCAGGAAATACATTCTACGCCCATCTAAGTTTTACAAAGGGTAAAAAGCAATTCTGTGGGGACGTGGCTTGAATTTGACAGTGGCTACATCATTAAACAAAACTGCTGTAGTCTTATCAATCGTGTGTGTGCATGTGTGTTAATTTTCAAGTCGGGGCTTTTAATTGGTGGGAATGAGAAGAACAGTTGAAGAAAATGACTCCAACTGGGAAAAAGAAAGGAAGCAGAAACCTATTTAGTTTAAAGCGTTTTGCTGTCTCGCCAGACTCCTCCCCGCACTGGCTGTGTGGCCTCGGACGAATTACGTCTCTGAATCTTACTCCTCTTGTTGATAAAACAGAGATGTGATGCTCATTCAGAGGTTTATTTCAAGGTGGAAAAAAAATGAGATAATGCCTTTCACATGCTTAATACTACAGCTGACACTTCAGTAAATACCAGTTATTCCTATACACAGAAGTGATCATATAGGCAAACTCTCTGATCTAAGTTACATAAATAAAAAGGAGTATTTCTTAGAAGGAGTGAGTAAGGAAAAATATACATGAGGGTTTTAGACAATATAGAAGAAATAAGGGGATGATGGGGGTGTGGGGGGTGGGGCATTCAGCACTGTGGAACCTCCCCTGAGAAGCTTGAAGAGGAAGGAAAAAGAAAGCCTCGCCCATCTGCACGGCCTTGAATGTGGCTCTGAAGTCAAGGGCACAGCAGTGTGGTTTCAAGGTCCCTCTTTAGCACTTGTTCTTGCACATAGCTTCAGGAGGGAAACATTCTTCCTGGCTTCAGAACATCTAGAAAGATGCTTTCGGAAACCAGCTGATGCTGCCAGGGAACGAATCACTGAAGGGCCCGAAGGCTCTGACCACAAGGAAAACAGGAACAACCTGCAAGGCACTCACTGTTCTGGGGCGTGCGAGCCCGACCGCAGCAGGCACTGAGCTCCCAGGGCTGAGACAAATATAGAGCTACTCGGATGGCATGTGATTCGTTAAGGAGACCCTGTGCACAGCTGAGCACTCACTAAATGCAAATGGGGCCCCATATGGTGTGTACAATGCTTTGCACCACCTCCTCCACGCAGGTACATAAAACAGAGATGCCAACCTCAGGCCAGCAGCCCAGGGAAGCAAAATCAAACCAAGGCAAGCTCAGGCTGCAGAAAGCCAGGAGGAAGATTTACCTTAGAATCCAGGGTGGAGCATTTCATGGCACCTCGGCCCCTTTTCATTCTCTACACCTCGGCCACTTCCAGCTCCTCTGAGCCACATTCCCAGGCAGCCTCCTGATTTCTTCCCTGCCTCTTAGAGGCAACACGGACATTTAAGTCTGCATAGCTTCCAAACCCTGCTCTGCCACTTCTTAGCTGGGTGATCTTGGCTAAAGTTCTTAATTTCTAGAAGGCTCAGGTTTCTCACTAGTAGAATGGTACTAGTCCTATACAGTTGTCCTGCAATAAAATAATGCCCGTAGAGCAGCGAGCACCATGCCTGGCACACAGTTTACACTCGATAAATAGTAGCTCTTGTTACACAGTATCACTGTTTTCTTCTGGAGCCACTCCTTTTTGCTTTCTAAGCCTCAGGAGGAAGGAATCATAAGGAGGAACATCATAAAGACAATTGCCATTAATTGAGCACCAACTGTGTGCCAGGCAGTGCAGTGGAGACAAGAGGAATTAAGACTCAGCCCCTATCCCCAGGGAAATCATGATGCAAACCAACAGGTTAAGCCATGTATTGGCACACAGTGAGTAAAACTGAAAAATGAAAGCTTAAAATTCTTATTGAGCATTTCTGCAGGGTCAGGCATGGTGCTAAGTTCTTCACATAGATTAGCTCATTTGACAGAGGCTACCTTTACCCACCTTTTGTACATAAGACAAAAATTAAAGAGGCAAGAGCAAGGGGAACAGAGGCTGAGAGGAGGGAGCAAGGGCTCTGGCCAAACACGGACCACAGGGAGCACCTGGTGGATGCTTCTCAGCCCTCAGCACCCACCCCCTCCAGCCACCACCACAGCCTGTCCCCTCCCCTCCCCCCTCCCCCCTCCCCACAGCAGTCCCAGACAAGCCTCCAGGATTAGACCTGGGCCTGGCTTGCCTCTGTCTCCCTCACCTGGTCACATCTTTGCTTAAATTTGCTCTTGGCAAGACACACACCTGACTCATTTCACAAGTGCCTGGGAGCAAGACCAGATTAACTGGAAGGGTCTAAAAATGAAAACTCTATCTTAAATGTCTCCGTGATCTTACACGGAACTGAGCAAAATTACTCAAACAAGGAGGTCACCCCACACCATTCTGTTACCTTGCCACACAAGGGAAGATCTTTTTTGCCCCCAGTGATGCTAGGCACACGAGGAACACCATAGAAGGGAGGCCAATTATTTCAAGAATTTCCTTAGATTCACGATAACGCACTGCGCACGGCGTTTAACGCAGACTATCATGACGACGGAACTTCCGGGTCTGAACACCTCATTCTTTACCGTCCCCACCTGCTTGCCTGCCTTCTCCGCTAGAGTGTAAGCTCCACGCAGGCAGAGATCAAGGCTATCTTGTCGTAATATCGGCATGTCTCGCAACAGCCACGGAACATCAAAAGTGAGTTTTAAGCAAGTGCACCAACAAATGATAAGGTTTTAAATGAATGAATCTCAGCACCTTCAACATGGCTGTACAGAGATGTCCCATGAGTCCAGAACTCACAGCAGTTAAGCTAATTCTATTGATACCCAAACAACATCTTGAGGATGGCACTGACAGTCACCTTCAGCCAGGCCAGTTTTATTTATTATTCTTACTTTTACCACCAAGACGACAACTACCACTGCTAATAGCTGCTACTTATTAAGCATTCACTGTGCACCAGGCACTATGCTGACTGCACAAGGTCACCCAGCTAGTACGAAGCAGAGGCAGGATTTGAGCCCAAGAGTGTCTGGCTCCAACGTCTCGCTCCTTTAACCAGTAGGCAGGGCTGCCTCCAGGGAACAGAGTGAAGTAAGAGCAGATGACTGGGACCCAGAACACGTCAGGGTGGGTAGGAAAGCACCATTTGCTCCCAGGAGGATGCTATGGGGCTGTCTAGGGAAGTTAGATGGCTGGCTCTAACCTTTTTCTGTCCAAGCTCTAAATCCAAGGTGACTTGGCTGGTGTTCCTACTCCTGAGCCAATAATTCGCTCTATTACAGGAAGTGTAAATTAGTGACTTTACAAAAAAAAAAAAAAAGCCATTAAGTCATTGGTGGTTTCAGAAGAGTAATTACTCTGGAAAATTCACAGCACTCTAAAACCAGAATCTACCTATCTCTCTACTCACTCTCTCTCTCTCTCTCTCTCTCTCTCTCTCTCTCTCTCTCTCTATCCCCTCCCAAGCCCTCCCACCCCACCCACAATTTGGGATAAAGAATAACTGTAGCCAGACCAGTGGCAGAGTCTGTCTGGAAACCATCCTTGCATTTATTGATCCTACTTACAGAAAGAAACCCTTCAGTGCACTCAGCAAGCACATTTAAATCAAAGCAATAGGGCTGGAAAGGGCTCATGAAAGAGAGGGTCCCCTCCTTGGTTCCCCTCTTCCCCACATGGTCACCATCATCACCCCTTCTCTCACCAACAAGGTCTGCAGACCTGAAACAATCAGAAACTTGCAGATTAAGACATGGATTTGTGGTGCAATGAGACTGGCGTGAGCTGTGCAGCTCAACAGTAGCCAGAGAAAATTTCTTTTGAACCGTAACAAAGTTGAAATGTAAAGCGTTATTCTCAGAAGAGAAAAAGTAAAGCTGTATCAGTAAGAAGACTATGTAAGGAGGGGCTAGGATAACCACAGAGCTGCCAGTGTGAACCGTCAAGCCGCCCTAGTGGCCGGAGAGTATTGCCTGCAGATGAGCAGTCGGCAGGCAGGACTCAGACCAGTTCCTGGTGCCAATCCTTTTGTCAATGACAGAATTATTTCTACTTGAGCTGTTACTTCTCCACAATCTGACATTTGAGGAGGGACTGCCCCTCAGGGCAAACTGCAAAGAAGTCTCACTAAACAGTCTTCTTCCAGCAAATCACCCCAGGGAAGAATGATTTGTGGGTAAGAAGGGGAAAAAGACAAACTCAACATGTGGGGAATCCCGTTTTGAAAAACGTCTAGAATGAAGGAACAAAAATTAATGCAATCATTAAAGAAAAACTGCCTCAGATAGAAGCGTAAACAGCCTAAATACAAAAAAAAAAAATAGAAGTTAACAATATGGAAGAAACGAGAGAAAAACAATCCATCTAAAACATTCAATGTACTTTTAAAATATGGCAACCCTATGTAATAAATTAATAGTAAGTAGGTAATAAAATGCAGGCGAAAGCCTTGAAAAGAACTCTAAGTTATGAATTGAGTGTGATGTGTGCCCTGTGCCATCCTTCATTCTAAGAGGATCGGCAGCCTTTATGTAATTTGGCAAGAAGAACTAAGTTGTATGTCTGCACTTAGGTAAATTTCTCCATTAGCATGAAAAACGGTATTCGGGGTTTTTCCCCTTAACATAATTAGAAATTGAGAGTTCCAAAAGCAATGTTCCTAAGGATAGAAACACACACACACTCACACACACACTCACACACACACACACAGACATCCATGGTTCCAAGACATACAGAGAAAAATACAGTTTATATCATCTACTCGAAAGGGAAGCTAGTACTCAGCACAGTCTTCCCAGTTCTTTCTCATACAAAGTTCGTCTACAAAGTTTGGGTACTTAAAAAAAATTAGGTTTTGACCACTTCTCTTAGCATTTCTTCCTTTGTTTTGTTTTGTTTTTTTTTAATGAACTGGGAAGTGTCCATAATGTCTTTTTTCTTTTATTATTGTGTTGAAGTATAGTTGATTTAGAATATTGTGTTAGTTTTGGGTGTACAGATGTTGATACAGTATTTCTGCAGATTATATTCCATCACAGGTTATTATAAGATAATGGGTATAATTCTCTGTGCTATACAGTATATCCCTATTGCTTATCTATTTTAAATACAGTAGTTTGTATCTGTTAACCCCCGTTTCCCCTCCTTCTCCCCTTTGATAACCACAAGTTTTTCTGTATCTGTGAATCTGTTTCCGCATTGCAAATACATTCATTTGTATTATCTTTTAGATTCTACATATAGGGGATAACATAGAGTATTTGTCTTTCTCTGACTTATTTCCCTAAGCTTAATATTCTCTAGGTCGTAACAGAAAAGGTTAAGTCGCAGAATGATTACACGCATGTCCACACACACACACACACACACCCCTAGTAAAATCTATACATTAAGCTGATCATCTCATTACCGCTTAGAAAAGAGATTGTATATATC